>NC_077234.1:125532885-125848088 GCF_027887165.1 Monodelphis domestica | reverse complement strand
TCAGCTAAGAAACAACTTATCATGCCACCGAAGCAAGATATGTCACTATGGAATTTGATTTATTACATGCTTCAGTTCTTAATGGAACAGAATAAGGCAATCTACCATGATTGTTGCTTCGAGCATAAGGTTAGAGAAGAAGTAATGCAAACAACTTAAAAATGGAGGATGATGGAAAGTATCAGCTTCATTCTTGGCTCCTTCCTGACATCCACCTTGGATCCTCAGGTCACTCTGAGCCAGATCATCTCAATCATCTGGCTCCTTATGTGACATCTGAACAAGCTGAAAAATTATTTTTTTTTAAATTGGAAAAATAAGTGGTTATACAGCATCTCTTGTGGAAAATTTGGAAGTGTAGCTTTGTAAATATGAGAAATTCATGAGGTTCAAGTGATTTATACCCTACTTCAAGAACATAGGGATTGGGGTAACACAGACCCTTCTTATAACTCATGCTACTCATTGCAAGGTCAGTGGCCAATAAAGACATCATCCACTGTGATTAATTGTGAATGGGTTCCACCCCCAACTTCTCTTTTATCCCTGAGACCTGGATAAATGCTGAAGTGAGACCTTTATTGTTCCAGCTTTCTCCTCCTCAGTCACCTAGCAACACAAAGCAAAGAAGAAATGAAGAGGCGATATTATTAAGTTGATTGCATCTGCTCTCCTATATAAGATGCCCCTGATAGGGAATTAATTCACAGAAAAAAAGATTCCCTAAGAAAGATTTTAAAATAAATGTCCAATCCTCCCCCTGCACCTGAATACAACTTTGCCCCGTATTTTATAGAATCCCAGGGGATATTGGTGTGTTATTTGGCCTTTGATTAGTGAACCACCTGACTCTACGAGGCAGGGCAGAAGAGTGCAAAGGGTATTTGATTTAGAATCAAACAGCATGGCTTTGAATCCTGCCTCTGTTATCTGTTTCTTCTGTGCTTTTAGCTAGTTATCTTACTTCCCTAGGCCTTCTTTAGCTTTATTTCTACTCTGAGAATTAAGGGGTTCAGATTAGAAGCTCATTAGGATCCTCTTTAGCTCTTAATTTAAGGCTTATAATCTACATTTTCTTCCTGATCTCAAAAAAAAAACCCCATATATTTTATGACTTGAGATTTTAATGATACGAAAGCATTGTTACTTTCCTCCACCTCTACCAGTGCCACATACCAGCCTCTATACATGTTCTCCTACATTTCACAGGTCTATAGGAGATCCATTTACCCAGTGTACTGGACATCCCTTGATGTTGCTATTGTTTTAAAATTTTTGAAAAGAGAAGAATACACAGATAAAAAAAGACCCAAATCCCTGCCACTGGAGGCAGGCTTGCCTCTATTTCTCTCCTAGTCACATATGTCTAGGTAGGAGAATGGAAATCTTTCTGAATGCTTTGGAAAATTGATCTGGCGTGGTTTTCAGAGCCTAACCCCGATACCATAAAGGATGATGAGCAAATGGAAAGGTCAGACCAAGATAGAGGTTTCTGCTGGCAAATTTTTAAGGACTAGTTCTCCAAAAAGAAAAGAAAAGAAAAGAAAAAAATCCAAGCACAACACATTTTTTAAGTTTAACTGGAGTGATTCTCTTTTTTCTCCATCTCATCCTTATATTTAGACAAGAAGAGGATAAATCAAGCCCCTCTTTGTAGCACTTACAGATTTCTGAGGTATAAAAAAAGCTCACTTGAAAATTTAACAATCACCTCATTTTGAGTGGGCTTCAGCTCTCTTGAGAGAGCATAAGGTGCTATGTAGTCACAGGGAGAGGGAGAAGATCAATGAGAAAGAGTCACCCTAGCTCCCTTTAGGAGTAGAAAATAGACTGATATGGGTAAACCTCTTTGTATGGAGGGTAGACAGTCAGATCAAAAGTTTTAAATAGCTCCATCAGTCCAGCCCTGGATGCCAGAAAGTACTGCAACACTTAGACAGCTCCACCTAGATGGAAGCAAATAAAAGAGAGAACTGTTGAAGTCACCCAAACATAGGCTGGAAACAGTGAGGGAAGTCTGCAGCAACCACTAGCTATTCCATAGGAGCTCCTAAATTAAGCAGGCAGCTACAAAGACGGGTCTGGAATGGGAGAATAAAATGTAATCTCATGTGTGGAATGAATGTGGTTGTTCAAGGCAGGAATTGTTTCGCTTGCTTTTTATCCTCATTTCCAAGTACAATATTTTATATAGAGTAAATGCTTAATAAATGCTCGTTTATTGATTAATGACAATGCCAGCTTTGACAGTGGTGAACAGTAGTGTCTGGAGCAAGAAGGAGCATCTGGAACCCAGGTGTACTAAGCAGGACTTGCAGGAGATAATGATTCCTTACTGCATTTGTTAAGTGAGGCTGGGTGATTGCCTCCCTCTTTATCCAATACATGCCTGGAAGTAACTTTGCTTCCTTTAGTCCTACTCTCCACTCCTACCCCCCTACCCCAATTCTTATGCTTAAAAAGAAAAACAAAACAAAGCCATGACAAGTATATCTCAGTCCTTCAAGTCATGAGGGAGATTCTGACAATATAATTTTGGGAAAAGCTGAAGTTACCAACAATCTCCTTATTAAATCCACAACTTCATTTAACTTGATAGATTTGCAGCTCTTGGCTCTCCTGACTACTTCCATTTCCTTGACAATACCATCAATGGCATTGCTCTTTCTTAATTTTTAATTCTCTTTTTGCCTGGGACTACACCTTCCAGTTTCTTTACTGGATCCTCCTCCTCCTCCTGCCCACTCTCAAGTGCATTCCCAAAAGGCTGTTTCCTATGCCCCCTTCTTCTATTTCTATATTCTTTCTTTAGATGATCTTATTGATTCTCAGTAGTTTAATATTCCCTCCAGATAATGCCAAATATATTCAGATCTACTCTCTCTACTGAACTCCATTCCTTCATTATAAACTTCCTTTTTTACATCATTATTTGGATTTACTTTTCTTCCTTAAACCTTCCCCTCCCCCAAACTTCCCTTTTTGAATTGTTGACAACAACCTTCAATTCTACCTAACAGCCTGAGACATTCTTGTTTTTTTTTTCTCTACTTCTTGCTCAATATCCTATTAGTCACTAAGTCTTATTGAGTGTGCTGCCACACCACCATCTCTTTTCTTTTCTCACCACTTCCATGGACACCAACTTAATTCAGACAATCAAAATCATATGCCTGCTCTATTAAAATGGTCTACTAATTAGTCTTCTTGACTTGAGTCTTTTGTATTTCAAATTCATTCTCTACCCACTTTTGATATTTATATTCTTAAAACACACATCTAATGATCTCACTCCATCTTCCACTTGAAAAATATGGATTGTCTCCTTATTGCCTAGCTTTTAAGACCCTCCACAGTCCAGCTTCACCTACATTCTTGATTTTATGTCATATTATTAGCCTTCCTGTATTGTCTGTTCTAGCCAAACTATTCATATATATGACATAAAAATGGTCCATTGCAAGTTCTCATTTCTACCTTGGAGAAACCCTAGGTTGTTTCAGAGCAAAGCTCAAGTACCACTTCTGACACAGGACCCCCCTCTCTGGCACTTATTCCTTATTGAAATTAGATTGTGTTTATTCTGTGTGTGTGTAAGTATGTATATTTGTATTTACTTTTATGTATGTGCTTTCCACACAGGTCTTCAATTAGAGTTTGCCAAGTTGAATTAAATTAAACATTATCAAAAGGTTTATAATCTTAATCCATAGGCTGAATGAAAGATATAATTTCCAAGAATAAGGTGATGATAGCCTTACTCTATACTTTCCTGATGAGACCAAATCTGGAGAGCTGGGTTCAGTTCTGAGTACCACATTTTAGGAAGAATGGTGATAAAATGATGGTTGTCCATGAGAGGGCCACTATTACGATAAAATCATGCCATATGAAGACTTGATGGGGAAACCAAGGTTATTTAGCTTAAAAAAGGAGATGTTGGGGAACATAATAGCTTTCTTTAAATTTTTAAATGATTATAAGGTGGAGGAGAGGGATTAGATATATCATTTGAAACTAGAAAACAGAACTAAGAATAATGGGTAGAAGAGGCAGAAGCAAATTTGTCTTAATGTAAGGGAAGTCTTTCTAAAATCGAAGGTACTACTTTGGCAATTAGTATATTTCCCATCACATAAGGTCTATAATTAAAAGCTAGATGGCCACTTGTCAGGAAGGCAAAGGGATTCTTTTCCAAGAATAAATTGGATTAACAGGCAGCTAAAGTCCCCTCTAGATCTGAATTTGGTGATTCTGTGACATAGCAAAACAATTGGTAGCCGGCACACATGTTTATTATTGAAAGACTATTTGGAAAAGTTGAGTTTCAAGGCATGGTAAGCCTTGTGTATTTTGAACTCTTCTTGACAGAGAGCTGCAAAGTGACCCGAGCTACTGGTTTTAAAGTCTAAATTTAGTTCAAGTTGCTATCAGAAGATAAGGTTTCTCCCAAGCAGCTTCCTGAACCACATTAGTAATCAGTAATAAAGGAAATGCCATAATCTAGGAGTTATAAGTATTCTTTTATTTTCCCTAAGTCATATTTCATATAGTAGTTGTCCTTAACAGTGACTGTCCCTAAAATGGCAAGCAAAATATTTGACCTTTTTGTTTCTCTTCTGCAAAATGAATAGATTGCTTAAACCTATTGGGAGTTTATGAATTCTAATAAATAGCAAAGAGAATTCCCTCACTAATGAAAGCTCTTTACTATAGGAAGGATAGAGGGTTTAAGGATAAATAGATTACTTCTGTTCTCATGTATCCTTTGGTCCTAGTTGTAATAGCAAGATTTGATCCTGTTGCATAAATTGAGATGGCCACAATTCTTTGGTCAGTTCAATGGATAATCAGAAAAAGGGGGTCAAAGTCTAGAATATATTTCTTTATTGCATGTAATACCTACCTTACAGACTACTTATAAGATCAAATGCTTTGTAAATAATAAAGAATTGTATATAAGTATATTAGTATTGTTGTTTTCATAAACAAAAGGATTAATTGATCAGCCTTCTTCTGAATTATGTAAAAGTAGACACTTCAACTCAGGATTTTCTTTGACTTGGTTTGGAAAAGATAATTTAATTAAATGACTGATTTGCCTCTTCCTGAAAGGTAAAATAATGCATTTATATATTCAGAGGTTATCTGAGAAACTCTATTTTAAAAATCCCTCAATCCAAAACCAATCATAATAAGAAAATAACATTTCCCTTTTTCCTTTTTCTCTTTCATCAGATATTTTATTGAAGTTCCAAATTGCTTCCTTTTTTCTAGTTGAAGCCTATTTCAAAATTCTCACTAATTTCTTTGTTATATCTAAAACCATTGGTTATAGATCTAGTGTCAAATAAGTCTTTATCCCTTCCTGTAGGCAGCTATCTTCTTGACTGATGTAAGTGAAAAATGAACTGCATCTCTTTTTCCAGTTGAAAATGGACAATTTAGCCACCACATGTCTGCCAATGTACCTCTGTATGAAATGTAATTATATAGGAAATAATAACCTTGCTGCCAAATACTTTTCAGTGCCTTGCTTTGTATGAGAAACAATACATTTTTGAGTTCCACAAGGCAATAAGATAATGACATTCAAGTCAATCTCTTGCTATTCCCAATCTCTCTACTTTTTTAGCCTCTTCATCATTTCTAGTTTTCAGTAGGTGAGGGTGGCAATCTCTTATTGCAATTTAGTTAAACTAACCTTTGCTTTATCCTCTCCCCCTACATTCATCATTTTTGGGGGGTGTAAAATTTATATTCTGACTTTTCTCACATTAATGATCATAGGAATGGTAGATATGGAAAAGGCTTTGAAGAATATGTAGTCCAAACTTCTCACTGTATGATGAGGTCAAGTCAAGGAAGTCACCCATGCACCTTGTCACACCTAGTTAAAAGGGCAGAGGTAGGATCTCAATTCAGCTCTTTTGACTCTAAGTTTAGTGCCATTGACAGTGCTGTTTCTCCAGAGAGAGAGAGAATCTTTTTTCCCCTCCAAACTCTCATAAGTTTTGTATTTCTTTCATGCTTTTATTTTTGTGGCACAATTAGAGCAGACTTAAAACTTTTTACTGCATATTCACGTTATGCATGATCTCTTTGCTAGATTTTAATGTCAATGAAAACAAGGGCTATGTCTTAATAATCCTTGCATAGTTTCTAACATCATGCTGGGTACCTTATTCAGTATAAACTACCTTGTGAATATTTCCTCCAAATAATACAGAATACATTTATGTCTGCACATTGAGTACAATTCTTTTCCAAGTCCTCCCTGTTCACAATAGGGAGTTCACCCCAAATGTTAAAGGGTTTTCATATTTTCTCTTCACATCATGAGGATAACAATAACAGAGGCACATATGCCCTGAAGGGGTTATCCTTCCCTCCCTATATGACTAGCCCATCTTTTCCTTTCTTCTTATCTTTACTAATTGGATCCTTTATGTTGCTTCTTTTCTCTACAATTCCTTATTCATTCTTCATTTTAGACTGATCATACCCACCAAACATACCACTATTGTCCTCTAAGTGCTACTCAATATTAATCCACAAAGATTATAGATTTCCATAACTTTCAGCCATACAGAGAAGACAATAAACAAGAAGATAAATGTGATTGCCAAAAGTATTCTGAGGATGGATGTGAAAGTCCTTCAGCTTGCAGATGTCATTGTACAAGTTACAGTAATCCCCAGAATATTGTAGAGTCTCCTAGATAATGTTAATGACCACTCCAAATAGTTTGGTCTAGCCATCCACATAGGAAAACCCAAGTGGATGAATAACAGTTATTGTCCAAACTGTGATGTCTATAAAACTCACCCATTAATATATATTTACTTTGGATATATATTGCAATTGGACAATGAGTTGTGCCCAGAATTAAATAAGAGGCATAAATGTTGGACAATTCATGGTCATTGAAGAAATAACCATTGAAAAAAGTAATTAATGTACTGTGATTTCTTTAGAATGCAGTTCATTCTTTCTCATTTTTTAATAAACTACTAATATTTTGTAAAATTCAATGAAGATATGTAATGGGCAATATATGTAGGTGTAATAAAAATATCAGTCTTTTAGATGACATTTGGGGAACTAGAGAACTTAGTTGTGATGGCTTTAAAATTTAGAGAAAGGCCATGTCCTGTTTTATATTACAGGGCAATTTGTTGATTAGGTAGCACTTAGCCATTATGTTGATACTTGCTATCAATCATATAAGAGAAGATAAATAGTGAAGATGGGTGGGGGTGGGGAGATAGAGAAGAAAAAAGAGGGAGAGACAGAGAGACAGAGAGACAGAGAGACAGACAGACAGACAGACAGAGACAGAGAGAGAGAGAGAGAGAGAGAGAGAGAGAGAGAGAGAGAGAGAGAGAGAGAGAGAGTTTTAAGAGATGTGAACAGATTTCTATTCTGTGAAATTAGGAGCTATAGGAAAAGTTCAGAATGGGCAGACATTAGAGGAGACCCATCATGGATTCGAAGTGGAGCAAAGAGAACAGAGATCAACATTAGAATTCATAGAGTTAAATTGAAAGTGTCAAAACTGGAACTAGTAGGACTAGAGACAGCTGATAATAGAGTTATGTGTTAATAAGTTATCTTCTGAGTTTTTGTTTTAAATTCAGATTTTCTGAAGGAATTCCAGGAAGTGCTTTGTCTAACCATTGGTTAGTTTTTACAATTTTCTTCTGACTTAGTGAGTTAAAAACAGACTTTCTGGTTGATTTGGGGAAGAATGTAGAGTTCTGGTTCTTTTCAGAAGGCTGATTCTGAGAGGTCCTGGGTTTTTGGTACATCTGATTTGAGGGAGAATTATTGAATATCATCATGGTTAAGAAGGGCAGAAACTCATGCTTCTACTTCTTCCCTAAGATGAAGCTAGAAGTGGGAATGGAAGGCTATATCCTCATAAATCAATAAATAAATCAATAAATCAATGAGAATTGGTCACAGCATTCATAACTGGAGATGACTTTGGAGATCATTTAGTTCCAGGGTTCTTAATTTTTTAGGTGTGAAATGAAATACCTTGGGCAGTCTGTATATGGATCCTTTTTTGGAATAATGTTTTTAAATAATTGAAGTAAATGCTTTATTGTTGCCATTGTCATTAATGTTTTTTATTATTTTATAATACTAATACTGTTTTGGAAAAGAATTCAGTTAGAGTTTAGTGAAAATCAAGATATATATTATTTTTCCTATTCATGTTTTTGGATATCCTGAAATCAGCCAGCAGACCCTGAACACCGAGAATTCCATTTAGTTCAATCTTGTCACTTTAGAAATGGGAAACTGAATGCGAGAGAATTAATACTTATTATAAAGAGTATTGTTTATACTTCTTTTCTCAACACACAACCAATAGATTTAAAATTTTTGAAGGAAGGAGCATAGTAAAAAACACAAACCAAAACTAGATTTAGATTTGGAAGACCCAGGTTCAATTTTGAGTTCTGCCACTTATTAACTATTTGATTTTGTTGCCACTCTCTAAGCTTCAGTTTTTTTTTCTATTTACAAAATGGGTATTTTACTGCTTGGATGAGATTGATCATAATATTATTGTAAAGAAAGAGTTTTATAATATTAATTTCAAGTAATGATATTGGGGATATAACATTCTTTACTTTATTTCCTCAATGAATTTATTCCAGTATAAGCAACATGTATCTTCTTTCACAACACAACAAACATGAAATTATTTATGCACATATACAGACTATATCATATTATCTGCTATCATGGAGAGGTTCATGAACTGAAAAAAAGAAAGAGAACATGGATTGCAAAATTTCAGAAAACAATTATTAAAGTTGTATCTACATGTAATCTAGAAATTAAATAAAAAATAAAGCTTGAAAAATTAAAAAATGAGAAATAATATTAGAGATAAGAAATTAGGCATTCTATATATTTTTAATTTCTTCAACTACAATTTGAGTCTCCTTTCTTTAGTTCTGTTGTCAGTTAAAATAGAGAACACTATTTTCTGCCAAACTACTAAATATTAATGATTTTTTTCATGATTGGTCTATTTTGGATTCAGTTAATTTCACTGAGATTACAGCAACAGCAATAATGATAATGGCAACAATTTCAGCCTTTAAGAGTTCATTCACATTTTGATAGTGTTTGTACTGGGCAGTTACTAGGGGTATTCTTTTTATGTTTCTCATTTATACGTTCTATGTTAGGAAGTGGCATTTCCCCCTCTTAAATGTGAAGGATGAGCTCTTTGACTGCTGATTTTGTCTCTTTGAATGGCAATGGTACTTATTATTGATTAAAAACATAATAAAAGAAAGAGGGATATATAATTTTCCCTTAAGTAATATAGTCATATTGTTGAAATGTCGGATGATGTTTCTATCCTCTTCATTTTCCATATCTAATACAAAATAAATTACGAGTAAGCAATTTGAAATAATTCTTGACACAATTCTGTGATCCCCTCCATAATATAGTTAATGTAATTCACCTAGGTAAGTGGATATCCATTTTAATAAGTTTCCTAAATGGTGGGTCCTACATGTGGCCTTTCATCTTGCACTTTTAAAATTAGACATTAAAGTACATAAGAAGTAAGTGGTGATTTCTGTGGAGCCATACAAATACCTGGCCAAGACAGTCACTTTTTGTTTCATTACTAATTTCTACTGAGAAACATATGAGGAAAAGATTTTCATCATGCCACTATAGATAATTTAACAATGAGTAGAGAGAAATGAGCTTCTTTATTTCTTCATTTTCTTTCTTTACTGTGCTTCTGGGAATGAACTATGATTTCATCAACATGTGAATTCGTTCTACCAACACAGATCATAACTACTTCATACCTTCTTTCTTGGTTCACCACAAATCCTCTACACAGAATCTATCCAGTGTATTTGTTGTTCAGTCGTTTAGTAATTTCTAACTTTTTGTGAAGCTCTTCAGTCTTCTGCCGTTTCTTGAAGTCTGCCCAAGCTCGTATTTGTTGCTTCCATGACACTGTTTATCCATTTCATTTTCTGCTATTCCCTTCTCCTTTTGCCTTTAATCTTTCCCAACATCAGTCTTTCCCTAGTGAGTCTTATCTTCTATTTATGTGGCCAAAGTATTTAATCTTCAGTATTTGTCCTTCTAATCAAGTCAAATTTAATTTTTTTATGTATGGATGATTTGATTCCCTTGTTGTCCAACAAACTCAAGTCTTTTCCAGCACCACAGTTTGAAAGTTTTGATTCTATTGCTCTCAGCTTTCTTTACAGACCAATTTGTATAATTATATAAAGGGAAAAAAACATAGCTTTGATTAAAGGGATTTTGTTAGCAAGATGATGTCTCTTCTTTTAAATATGTTGTCCAGATTTGTCATAGCTTTTCTTCCAAAGAGCAAGTGTCTTTGAATTTTATTACTATTGAGCTCAAGGATATAAAATTGAATACTGCTTCCAATTCTTCTCCATCTATTCACCAGAAAATGATGAAATCAAATGAGAGGTCTTCTTATTTTTCTATCTTGAAGAAATTAGTAACCTCAATGATTCATCCATATACTATCTCACTCTCACATTCTTTTCTAATTAGACTCAGGACTCAAATGATGTCTTTCACCCAATACTTCTTTACTTGGTACCCAAGTTACCACTGATGATCAAACTCATACTCATCTCTCTTTGAGCTGCTTGCAATTTTTATTCTCCTGAGGACATCATATTCCATGATTTAGTGTCATGTAGATTCATTAGGGAATATTTGGTATTAAAGAAAGGAGATGTTGTAGCAGCAAGCAATTCTGAATCATTGAAAGCAGTATACAATTTCTCCAATGTTATCTGACCATATCCCTTTCTCCTCAGAACTGACCCCAGTCCTTATGTATTTGCAATTGTTATTCAAGATATACATATGAATTGGGCTATATTAACCCGAAGGTATCAAAATATGACCACTATAATGTCATTATTTGGGAAATATTTGTGAATTTATAGTCAGAGGATCAAACTATGTTAAATCCTTCTTCCTTGTCATTAACCTTTTTAGACCTGTTTCCTCATCTATAGAAGACAATGTTTAAAGTCCATGGTCCCTTGCTGTCCTAGATCTATGATCCTATGTCTATATAGCCACCTTTTTTTCCAAGTGCAAACTTTTCCACACTCCCTTCTCAGCCTTGTGAGTTGTGCCATAGAAATGTTTCAAATCATTCATAAAGCCTCACTATGAGGCATTATTATATTTTTAAAAAAAGAATAGTTAATTTGTGATCAGATAATCTGAGTCTAAATCCTAGCCATGAGATTTAGTACTTTTGAGACTCTAGGGAAGTCATTTCTTCTTTCCCGGACTCTTTCTTTCCTCATATATAAAATGTGGGAGTTTATTTCAAAGATTTCTTCCAACTCTAAATCCCATGATCAACATGAAATCATTCTTTCATTTGGACATTTCGCAGGGTATCTTCCAAGGCACTGTCAAACACCTTTGGTGAACATATAGCTTCCTATTTAACACCTAGCTTGGTGTCAATTCTCAGCAGAGCATTGAACAAAGATCCTCTGTCTTTAAATCTGTCATTGAGTCCTGTATAATCTTTGATGTACACAAGAGAGATAAGTAAGGAAAATCCTTAAAGCTAGATGAAATGCTTTCTTAAAAATCAATCATCCAACAAAATAACTCTACCATCGATAATGTTTTCTTTACAATTTTAACATATAAAATTGAAGAAATATATATGTATATATATATATACATATATATATGAATGCTAGCTTTTTCTTCATTTAGCAAAATTCGTTTTAGTACTGACTGAATGTCAGAAGCTGTGCTTGGCAGTGAAACTACAAAAATGAAAACAAAATAATCTCTGTGACCTCAAGGAGTTTACATTTTACTACAGAAGATACCATGTATACAATAAATGCAAATTGTACATAAAATAATTGTAAAAAATTGTAAGAAATCAGGAATGTGCCCTTGTAAGAGATGGAATTTGAGTTGAGTCTTAAGGAAAGCCAAGAACTCTGAAAGGCAGTTGACCATTCTCATTTAGATGAAATGAGCTGATTTTCAAATCTATTTATCCAGTCTAGTCTCATCCTGAGCCTGATCTTCATTACCAGTTATTTAGTGGATGTTTCGAACTATACAGTTTGTGAATATCTCAAATTCAAAATGCTAACCAAAAAATTAAACTCATCCTTCTTCCAAGTTTCCCTATTTCTATTTGATATACTACTATCTTTCCAGTTACTCACATTCACAATCACAGTGTCACCCCCAATTCCTCATTTTATTGACCTTATAAATCTAATCAGTTGCCAAATTTTTATTTTATTTGGTCTCCCCAATATCTTTACCACACTTTTTTTTTTATTTACAAAGGCATCGCCTGTTTCAGACCCTTCTTGTCTCACTTGCATTTCTGCAATAACCTAACCATTTTCACTTTGCCTACACAATTATTTTCCCAAAGTACATATAAGACCATACATATCACCCCTTCTTTATTGAGATTTATGGACTCTGTCATATCTAGGATCAGATATAAACTCTTCTGCTTGGCATTTAAATCTCTTCATAACCCAACCCCATCCTACCTTTCAAGTCTTCTTATATAGTATTCCTTTTCACTCGAGTTGTATTAAAGTTCTTCTGGTCTTGTTGTTTCTCATTTGACAATTCATCTTCCATTGGCATGACTTTGCACTGTCTCCCATGCCTAGAAAGCTTTACCTTCTTTCTTCTATTGAGGGTTTTTTTTCCCCACAACTCTTTTAACTGCTAAATGGGGCCTTTCTTGGCTGGGGTGAGAGGCAGGGATTAAGTGGGGAGCTGCTGGTACTTTCCGTTCAAAAATTATCTTTTGTCTGCTTGGTATGTGATTTGAATATAACTATATAAATATAATATGTGTTTATGCACACATACATGTTGTCCCACCACTTAGAATCTAAGCTCTTATAGCGTTGAATCTCTAACATCTAGAAATGTACCAGGTTCTACATAAATGCTTTTTATTGATTATTTTATTGAATATAGAACCTGAGGTTTAGTTCCTAACAATATTAGTAGGAGTATATTTTTCCTTCTTTTTTAAAAATTTAGACTCTTCTTGTATCTTCAGGAGTCATATGTATGTGACTAATATATTGATTGAGATCTTCTTTTTAGAAGAGAAAAACATTAGGCAAAAGAGTTTTAATTACTCCTTGCTATGATGCATTATTCAACTTCTTTCTTTTCCTTCATTGAATTATCAATCTTTCAATTTCTCCAATGATTATTGCTATTGTATGTAAATGCAGCATAATCCTATTGTTTTTCATCTAATGACCTTACATTCCAGGCATAGACTATGAGCTACAGGAGAGAAGGAACTGTTTTTACTGTTCTTCATATCTCTAGATCGGTGGTTCTCAACCTTTTTAATGCCGTGACCCCACAATACAGTTCCTCATGTTGCGGTGACCCCAAACCAAAAAATTACTTTGGTGGCTACTTCAAAACTGTAATTTTGCTACGGTTATGATTCAGAATGTAAATACCTGATATGCATTATGTATTCTCATTGCTACAAATCAAACATAATTTAAACATAGTGATTAATCACAAAACAATATTTAATTGTATGTTGAGAAATAGTAATCCAGCAGAAGCCTGAGTGCTGGGGTGGGAGGTAAGTCCTGCCTGGGGAGGAGGTCTGCCTTCTTCTTCCTGTCATCTCCCTCCAGCTCGAGTTGAGGCTTCACTTTGCTGGAGTTAGTTGGCTCCGTTATCCACTCCAGGAGTTATCCGCTCCAGGACTTCTTCTTAACCCCTCCAGAGGCAGTGACCTGGCTCTCTCTGGGTCTCTGTTTGATTCCAGTCTCTAGGTGTTAAATCCATCACCCCTCATAGGGGAAAAGCTACTGATAGGTAACTAATATTAGTACAGTGTGTGGGCAGCAGGGTCCCCATTCTTTCTGAGATCTTGCTGTAAAGTAGCACAATTTCTCAGCAGCTAAAGCCATTGGAAATATGTATTTTCCGATGGCTTTAGGTGACCCCTATGTTTTGGTCATTCCACCCCCACCGGGGTCATGACCCACCGGTTGAGAAAGGCTTCTCTGGAACAATACAGAACCTGGAATATATAGTAAGTGGTTAATACAGGTTTACTGATCACTTAATTTTACCATCCTGTTTTTGTTTTGTTAAATTAGTTGGGTTTTCCTCATACCTCTCCATCTTGTTTGCTTTCTCCAACATCCATAATGCAAAAGTACATAATTTCTAGCTATGCTTTATGGTGAAAGATGATTTAAATATTCCATATGGTATTTACCATTTGATGTTATAATGTGATAATTAATGAAATTAAACTTGCTTGAGGAAAAAGTAACTTAGTTTTACTCCACTATCTGAATGTCTGAATGAGGAAGGAATTCTTCCAGAAGTGTATTTCTTTCAGATGTTGAAAAAAAGTTCCAATAACAAAAAAAGACAAATTAGCAGCCTTTTCATTGATTTTTATTAGACTTGCATTTAAAAAAAAACAAATATTTCATAGAATCTCAGAGACTACAAATGCCTTTAGAGTGTATGTAACCTAAGAGATAGAGACTAGATTTATGATTTCATTGGTATAGGGAACTCTTGGATAAGGATACTCCCTTTACCAATATAGGTGGAGTCCTTTGCAATTTAGAGTCTTATGAAGATGCCTAGAGCACTGAATGGTTATTTGACCTACCCAGGGTCATACAGTTCATCTGTGTGGGCTCCAGTCTTCCTATTTGAAAGTCAGCTCTCTATCCATGATATAATGCTGCTTCTAGAATCTGAGTCTCTCATTTTTCCAGCAGAGGAAACTGAGATTTCAATGTGGCCAACCTGGGAGAATAACAGAAATTCTCATACTGCTTCTCCGGTTTTCCTTCCAGAATGCTTTCAGGAGGACTATTCTACTCAGTCTCCATCAGTCATTGTCCTTTGTACTCAAAGAAGACCAAAATGGCATCATGATTTCGAAGTCAATGTATGGTGTATTGGACTATAGCTGATCAGACCAATATGAACTCAGAAGCCTCTGTCATAGGTAGAGCACAAATTGTACATATAAACATTTGGAGTACAGATGTCTCTCAATTTGCACAACTCACATCTCTTTTGAGCTACTGAAATTAGTCTCAACCAAGTCTCAGCAGGATGTATGACATGAGTGATTGCAGAATCATGAAATTATAGGTTCAGATCTGAAGCAAAAAGCTTTAAGTTCAACCTTTTAATTTTATAAAAGAAGAAAAAAGTAGAGGTCACGGATAAAAGTTAAGAGTGTTGGGACTCAAAGCCAACTTTTCTAATTCCAAATTAAGTGATTCCTTCCACCCCTCTATACTCCAGTACCTTCCTATCTTTTTATGTTAACATTTTGAGTTCTTTGTCCAGTACATTAGGAAATAAATATATGCAGTGGCTAAGTACAATTCCTGACTTTTTCCTCCTTTTATTTCCCTTTAAGATGAAGAACTATATTCTCCATCATTGTTCTCCCTTGCCATACTTGTTTAACTTCATAGTTTTCAACTTTTCAGTTTTGCCTGGACATTTTTTTCTTCTTCCCTCTAGTCTTCACATTCCAGATTAAAGCCTTCTTGATTAGCTTGAATGTCTTGCCAAACACATTCTTCCTTATTTTTACAAGAGAAAGCCATTTCTTGCCAAGATCTATTATTTTAATATCCAAAGTCAGGGTATAGGAAGCATTTTTTCTAATAACATGCAGAAGAGAGGCCTTGGTTCTTAACCCTCTCTGTATACTCTGTCTTGGAGTATACAGACTTGTATATATACAGAGTATATATGCAAGAGTAACTTGTATGCTTTTTGATGAAAATGTTTAGGGCAGCTTTCCTTTACTACTTAATCTGGAATGCTGTAGAGATGGCTCAAGATAAAACATGAACCTGACTCAGTTTTATTCATCCTTTCAGATACCTATTTGGAAATTTAAAATACCCACATCAAAATGCAGCTCCTCCCTCATCCTTCCCTCTATCCTGCCACTCTTCTTCCAATTAGCGTCTGTCTAGATTCTCTTTTCCTCACAACATTTGATGCCAAGACCAGATTCTTGTTTTTGTTTGAAACTTGGACTCCATTTCTTGCCCTCATTGGAAGAGCAATGACTACACCTGGACCTGATCCCATTATTGAACCATCCCTGTTGGGTACCAGCTCCAC
Organism: Monodelphis domestica; assembly: GCF_027887165.1. Lineage (NCBI taxonomy): Eukaryota > Metazoa > Chordata > Mammalia > Didelphimorphia > Didelphidae > Monodelphis > Monodelphis domestica. The sequence continues at coordinate 125,831,861 of NC_077234.1, read as the reverse complement.
TTTTCTGAATTGGACCAGTTAACTCCTCCTTAAGGCACTCTTGGGACCTCCTGCTCCTGAAGGATCATCATATTGATGCTGGACTTGGTAGGGATACTTGATTTGCTTAGCTAATTGCACTTCAGAATTTCTAACTTATATAATACACCAGCCTCCACCTCCTTATTAGCAGGGATTACAGGTATGTACCTTAACACCTGATGAATTCTTTTGAAAAAGTGAAGATTGTGGCCAATCAGTACATAGTTCTTATCTATTTAATATACTTCAAGTCTTCCTTGATGGGAAATAATCATAGCCTCAAAAAACACACACACACACAAACATAGATTTAGAGCTGGAAAGGACCTTAGGGGCCATATAGTCCTTCCCCTTGATTTTACAGATGAGGAAATCGAGGCCCAGAGAGGTCAAGTAACTTGCCCTATGGTCTCATAGGTTATAACAGATGCAGGTTTTCAGATGGAAAATCTACCACTCTTTTCATTTCAGTACACTGCCTTTCCCAGATAAATAACTATCTAACTGTGAATTAAAACAATTCTCATGTATCATTTCATATCTATCTAGTTAGTAAAAATATTAAAAATACTAAAAAATGTAGAGAGTCTATGAAGGCAGGCAGACTAATTTACTGCTGATGGAGTTATTAAATACTTTATTCACTCTGAAAAACAATTTGGAATTATTTGGACACAACACAAAACAACTGAATTGTTTAAATCCTTTGACTCAGAAATTCTACCACTGGAACAATGACCCAAATAGGTTATTTATAAGAAGACCTAGGTATTTAAAGAATGACACTATTTGGCATAAAAAGTTGAATATATAAAATATATCTGATGCTTGAGGATTACATGAACCAAGTATGCTTGTTCATTTAAGCATTATTGTACTCCCAGGAATGACCACGTCAATTATCCTATATTGAACACCTACCATGTCCTAAATGCTGATGAATTCAGAAAAAAAAAAATCTTGGGAAAACTTGGATGATATAATGAGAACCAAAGAAAGCAGAGCTCAAAAAAAATCAATGAACTTCCTCTATGTTAGTACTGGACTATTAAAATATTATTATAAAATTTATGTAGAACTCTTAAGATTTGCAAAGTGCTTTACATATGTTATCTTATTTGATTCTCACAACAGTTCTTTGAGGTAGGTGCTATCATTATCCTCTTTTTAGAGATGTGGAAATTGAGGTTGAAAGAGATTAAATGACTTTCCTAAGGACATACAACTAGCAAGTAGTCATGATTTGAATTCAAGTCTTCCCGATACCAGCACTATATGCAGTCACACCCACCTTCAAATATTATTTTGATATTATACTATAAACCACCTACCTTGGATAGAAGTCATACAGTAATAGTGCCTGAGTCAGGATTTGAACTCAGGTCTTCTTGGTTCCAAATCCAGTGATCTATGTATTGTACCATTTAGCTTCCAATGATGTTTTGAGATTATACTATAGACCGCCTATCTTAGACAGGAGTAGGCAACTCAGGAGGTATTAACAGAATACCAGAAATCTATCATGGATTTATAGTATGATAGGTAAAGGGAATACCAACTTTCCAGAAATATTCTTAAAGCATTATCTCTCTGTAAGAATCCCTAGAGCAGGGGAGGTAGGGCAAAAAGCTGGCTCAGTAGATTGAGAACAAAGTCTAGAGATGGGAGGTCCTGAGTTCAAAGTGTGATCCTGGGCAAGTTACTTAGCCTCATTGCCTAACTCTTACCAGTTTTATGCATTGGGCATTGATTCTAAGACAGAAGATAAGGTTGTTTGTTTGTTTGTTGTTGCTGTTTTTAGGAATCCTTAGAACACTATCTCTCTGCAAAAAGCAGAGTGTAAATAAGTTCTTGACTTAGATTGATGAAAGTTTCCTTTTTTAAAAAGTAGAGAAAGTGAGCAGGGGAACTGATTGTATGAACCTGACATTCTGACCAACAAAGAGGAACAAGTTACTGAAGTAAACATGCTGAGTACTTTGAGGGGAAGTGCCTCCTGTCTTAGAATTTGTAGAGAGTAAAGTCAAGCATGGTCTGAAACGAACCCTAGAAATGGGAAAAACGGATCTTAAGAAGTTCATAGAAAGAATAAGTGCCCTATAATTCTACAGAGAATATCAATAAGCAGTCTACTTTTATTAAGCCCCTTTCTCTGTGTAAGACATTGTGTTGAATACTGGAGATACAAAGACAAAAGTGAAACAGTGTCTGTTCTTAAAGACTGCACATTCAAATGGGAGGAATGATTCATATATAAATAATTATGTGCAGAATACTCATAAATTCAATAGTTTGGGAGAACACTAGCAGATGAAGGAAACCAGAAAAGGCTTCACGTAGAAGATGTTGCTTGCTTAGCCATGTTTTGAAGTACTGGAGATTCCAGAAAGCAGAGATGAAGAATGAGAACATCCTAGGAATGGGAGCAAGTCAGTAAAAAGGCACAGAGATGGGAGATGGAATGCCAAATTTGAGAAACCCCACCTAGAATATATAGCTATACCATATTAGTTATGGAGAAGAGTCTGAGGTTAGAAAAATGAAAGATAGGAAAGGGCTAGTTGGCAAGGAACTTGAAATGCCAAACAGAGTGGTTCATATTTGATCTGAGATAGAAGAGTCATTGGATTTTGATAAGTAGAGAATGGATGCTGAGTGCCATGCTTACGGTCAACCAGTTTCATACAGAGCAGAAGATGGATTAGATTGGGGAGAGATCCAAGGTATAGAAAATGTTGCCTCAGGTGACAGGTGATAAGATCCTGAAGTATGGTGATGACTGTGAATGGAGAGAAAAGGATGAATAAGAGAGGAGCTGTAGATGTAGAAATAACAAGATTTTACAGATGTTGAATATATGGGGATGGTGAAAATGAGGAACCAAGGATGAAATCTATGTGACAGAAAGGATTATGGGGTTCTAGAGAGAAATAGAAAAGAGCAGAAAAGAGTGGGTTTTAGGGTAAATATAATGTGTTGTTTTAAATATGTGAGCTGCCTTTGGAACAGCCAGTTTGAAATACCTATCAGTTAATGATGCAGGATAGCAGCTCAGAAAAAAGACTAAGGCTAGATTTATAAACCCAAGACACATTTTTATGGAGATGGCAATTGAATCCAAGTGAGATGATGACTTTATCAATTCAAAGGGTGTACAGAGAAAAGACAAGAAGGTTCTAGTGAGAAGCTTGAGTCACACTCATAGTTATAAGGAATTATTTGGAGGATGATCTAGCAAATAAAACAGAAGAAGCAGTCAGAAAGGTTGGAGGAGAACCAGTAGAAAGTATAACCATAAAAAATCACAGAGGAAATAGTATCTAAGAGGAGAAAGTGGTAAACAGTATCAAATGCTTTAGAAAGGATGAATAATGAGAAGACAAATTTTTGAATTATAGACCATTGGTAACTTTAGAGAGAAAAGTTGCAGTTGTATGATGAGGCAAGATGAGAAATTGCAGAGGGTTTTGAAGAGGACTTTAGAAGGAAAGCACCAAGCATAGAGAGCCTTTTCAAGGAACTTGGCTGAAAATAACAGAAAGAAATAGCATTATAGTATGTGGGTATGGTAGAATCCATGGAAAGCTTTTTTTTTTAAAATATATTTTATTTGATCATTTCCAAGCATTATTTGTTAAAGACATAGATCATTTTCTTTTCCTCCCCCCCACCCCCCATAGCCGACGCGTAAGTCCACTGGGCATTAGATGTTTTCTTGATTTGAACCCATTGCTTTGTTGATAGTATTTGCATTAGAGTGTTCATTTAGAGTCTATCCTGTCATGTCCCCTCAACCTCTGTATTCAGGCAGTTGCTTTTTCTCGGTGTTTCCACTCCCATAGTTTATCCTTTGCTTATGAATGGTGTTTGTTTCTCCTGGATCCCTGCAAGTTGTTCAGGGACATTACACCACCACTAATGGAGAAGTCCATTACGTTCGATGATACCACAGTGTATTAGTCTCTGTATACAATGTTCTCCTGGTTCTGCTCCTCTCGCTCTGCATCACTTCCTGGAGGTTGTTCCAGTCTCCATGGAACTTCTCCACTTTATTATTCCTTTTAGCACAATAGTACTCCATCACCAACATATACCACAGTTTGTTCAGCCATTCCCCAATTGATGGGCATCCCCTCGTTTTCCAGTTTTGGGCCACCACAAAGAGCGCAGCTATGAATATTTTTGTACAAGTCTTTGTGTCCATTATCTCTTTGGGGTACAGACCCAGCAGTGCTATGGCTGGGTCAAAGGGTAGATATTCTTTTGTCGCCCTTTGGGCATAGTTCCAAATTGCCCTCCAGAATGGCTGGATCAATTCACAACTCCACCAGCAATGAATTAATGTCCCTACTTTGCCACATCCCCTCGAGCATTCATTACTTTCCTTTGCTGTAATGTTAGCCAATCTGCTAGGTGTGAGGTGATACCTCAGAGTTGTTTTGATTTGCATCTCTCTGATTATAAGAGATGTAGAGCACTTCTTCATGTGCTTGTTAATAGTTTTGATTTCTTTATCTGAGAACTGCCTATCCATTTCCCTTGCCCATTCATCAATTGGAGAATGGCTTGATTTTTTGTACAATTGATTTAGCTCTTTATAAATTTGAGTAATTAAACCTTTGTCAGAGGTTTCTATGAAGATTTTTTCCCAATTTGTTGTTTCCCTTCTGATTTTAGTTATATTGGTTTTGTTTGTACAAAAGCTTTTTAGTTTGATGTAGTCAAAATGATTTATTTTACATTTTGTGATTCTTTCTATATCTTGCTTGGTTTTAAAGCCTTTCCCCTCCCAAAGGTCTGACATGTATACTATTCTGTGTTTACCCAATTTACTTATGGTTTCCTTCTTTATGTTTAATTCACTCACCCACTTTGAATTTATCCTGGTGTAGGGTGTGAGGTGTTGATCTATTCCTAGTCTCTCCCACACTGTCTTCCAATTTTCCCAGCAGTTTTTATCGAATAGTGGATTTTTGTCCCAAAAGCTGGGATCTTTGGGTTTATCGTATACTGTCTTGCTGAGGTCGCTTTCCCCCAGTCTATTCCACTGATCTTCCTTTCTGTTTCTTAGCCAGTACCAAATTGTTTTGATGACTGCAGCTTTGTAATATAGTTTTAGATCAGGGACTGCAAGGCCCCCATCGTATGTGTTTTTTTTTTTCATTATTTCCCTGGATATCCTTGATCTTTTGTTCTTCCAAATGAACTTTGTTATGGTTTTTTCTAAATCAGTGAAGAAGTATTTTGGTAGTTCCATGGGTATGGCACTAAATAGATAAATAAGTTTGGGTAGGATGGTCATTTTTATTATATTGGCTCGTCCTATCCATGAGCAGTTAATGTTTTTCCATTTGTTCAGGTCTAGTTTTAGTTGTGTGGCGAGTGTTTTGTAGTTGTGTTCATATAGTTCCTGTGTTTGTCTAGGGAGATAGATTCCTAGGTATTTTATTTTGTCTAAGGTGATTTTGAATGGGATTTCTCTTTCTAGTTCTTGCTGCTGAGCTGTGTTGGAGATATATAGAAAAGCTGATGATTTATGTGGGTTTATTTTGTATCCTGCAGCTTTGCTAAAGTTGTTGATTATTTCCACTAGATTTTTAGTTGATTCTCTAGGATTCTTTAAGTAGACCATCATGTCATCCGCAAAGAGTGATAACTTGGTCTCCTCCTTGCCTATTTTGATGCCTTCAATTCCTTTATCTTCTCTAATTGCTACTGCTAGTGTTTCTAGTACAATGTCAAATAGTAGAGGTGATAATGGGCATCCTTGTTTCACTCCTGATCTTATTGGGAATGCATCTAGTTTATCCCCATTGCAGATGATATTAGCTGTTGGTTTTAGATATATACTGTTTATTATTTTTAGGAATGACCCTTCTATTCCTATGCTTTCTAGTGTTTTTAATAGGAATGGGTGTTGTATTTTATCAAAGGCTTTTTCTGCATCTATTGAGATAATCATGTGGTTCTTGCTAGTTTGCTTGTTGATGTGGTCAATTATGTGGATGGTTTTCCTAATGTTGAACCAGCCCTGCATCCCTGGTATGAATCCTACTTGATCATGGTGAATGATCCTTCTGATCACTTGCTGGAGTCTTTTTGCTAGTATCCTATTTAAGATTTTTGCATCTATATTCATTAGGGAGATTGGCCTATAGTTTTCTTTCTCTGTTTTTGACCTGCCTGGTTTTGGAATCAGTACCATGTTTGTGTCGTAAAAGGAGTTTGGTAGAACTCCCTCTTTGCTTATTATGTCAAATAGTTTGTATAGTATTGGGATTAACTGTTCTCTGAATGTTTGATAGAATTCACAGGTGAATCCATCAGGCCCTGGGGATTTTTTCTTAGGCAGTTCTTTGATGGCTTGATGGATTTCAATTTCTGATATGGGATTATTTAAGAATTCTATTTCCTCTTCTGTTAGTCTAGGCAGTTTGTATTTTTGTATATATTCATCCATTTCTCCTAAATTGGTGTATTTATTGCCATATAATTGGGCAAAGTAATTTCTAATGATTGCCTTAATTTCCTCCTCATTGGAGGTGCTGTCCCCCTTTTCATCTTTAATGCTGTGAATTTGCTTTTCTTCCTTCCTTTTTTTAATTAGATTGACCAGTACTTTGTCTATTTTGTTTGTTTTTTCAAAGTACCAGCTTCTTGTCTTATTTATTAAATCAATAGTTCTATCACTTTCGATTTTATTAATTTCTCCTTTAATTTTTAGGATTTCTAATTTGGTTTTCTGCTGGGGGGTTTTAATTTGATCGCTTTCGAGTTTTTTCAATTGCATTTCCAATTGATTGATCTCTGCTCTCCCTTGTTTGTTAATATAAGCTTTCAGGGATATGAATTTGCCTCTGATTACCGCTTTGGCTGCATCCCAAAAGGTTTGAAAGGATGTTTCGCCATTGTCATTTTCCTTGATGAAATTATTAATTGTTTCTATGATTTCTTCTTTAACTAAACGGTTTTGGAGTATCATATTGTTTAATTTCCAATTGGTTTTAGATTTGGTTTTCCATGTACCATTACTAATCATTATTTTTATTGCCTTGTGATCTGAGAAGGCTGCATTCATTATTTCTGCTTTTTTGCATTTGTGTGCTATGTTTCTGTGACCTAATGTATGGTCAATTTTTGTGAATGTGCCATGTGGTGCTGAGAAGAAGGTGTATTCCTTTTTATCCCTATTTATTTTTCTCCATATGTCTATTAATTCTAATTTTTCTAAGATTTCATTCACTTCTTTTACCTCTTTCTTATTTATTTTTTGATTTGATTTATCTAAATTTGATAATGGTTGTTTTAAGTCTCCCACTAGTATGGTTTTATTGTCTATTTCTTCCTTCAGTTCGCCTAGTTTCTCCATTAGAAATTTGGGTGCTATATTATTTGGTGCATACATGTTGATTAATGATATTTCCTCGTTGTCTAGAGTCCCTTTTAACAAAATATAATTACCTTACCTATCCCTTTTGATCAGGTCTATTTTTGCATTGGCTTTATCAGATATCATGATTACCACTCCTGCCTTCTTTCTATCAGTTGAGGCCCAGAAGGTCTTACTCCATCCTTTAATTCTGACCTTGTGGGTGTCAACCCGCCTCATGTGTGTTTCTTGAAGACAACATATGGTAGGGTTTTGGATTCTAATCCATTCTGCTATTCGTCTACGTTTTATGGGTGAGTTCATCCCATTCACATTCAAAGTTATGATTGTCATTTGTGGACTCCCTGGCATTTTGATTGCCTTCCCTAATTCTAACCTTTTCTTCTTCGGCTCTACCTTTTAGTCCAGTGATTTACTTTGAATCAGTGCCCCTTGTCCCCTCCCTTGATGTTTCCCTTTTTAGTCCCTCCCTTTTTCTTCCCTCCCCCTCCCCCCCTCTCTTTCCCTCCCTTTTTGTTCTCCCTCTCCCCCTCCCCCACTTGGTTTTCCCTTCTCCTTACCCTTGTTGGGTAAGATAGAATTCAAGATCCCAATGGATCTGGATGTTTTTCCCTCTCGGAGTTGATTTCCCTGAGATTGAGGTTTAAGTAACCCCCCCCCTCTTCCTCTCCTTCTTATAGGAGTTTTCTTCCCCTCCCCTTCCCATGTGAATCTTTGTGTGAGAACCATTATTCTATTTGGTCTTTCTTTACCCCCTATTTATACATTACATTTTCCCCACATGTTAGTATACATAGATTGATATAAATGTAGTCCTTATAGAAGAGAGTTTGAGTAAAAGAAGAAGATAACATTTTTCCCCTTTCCTTAATATTTACCTTTTCAGGTATTCCTTGCTCTTTGATTTTCGGTATCAAACTTTTCACAGAGCTCTGGTCTTTTCTTTGCAAAAAGTTGGAAGTCTTCTATTTTGTTGAATGCCCATACTTTCCCTTAGAAGTATATAGTCAGTTTTGCTGGGTAGCTGATTCTTAGTTGGAGACCCAGCTCTCTTGCCTTTCTGAAGATCATGTTCCATGCCTTATGATCATTCAGAGTAGAACTTGCAAGGTCTTGTGTGACCCTGATTGGCATTCCTTTATATCTAAATTGTCTTTTTCTGGATTCCTGTAGGATTTTTTCTTTTGTTTGATAGCTTTGGAATTTGGCAATTACATTCCTGGGAGTTGTCTTTTGGGGGTTTAGTGTAGAAGGTGTTCTGTGAGCTCTGTCAGTGGCTGTATTGCCCCCTTGTTCTAGAATCTCTGGGCAATTTTCTTTGATTATATCTTGTATCACCATGTCCAGTTTGGTGTTTATTTCTGGCTTTTCTGGGAGTCCAATTATTCTTAAATTATCTCTTCTCCCTCTATTTTCCAGATCTATCACCTTGTCGGTGAGATATTTTATGTTCTCTTCTAATTTCTTGGTGTTTTGGCTTTGCTTTATTAGTTCTTGCTTTAAAGCCTGGTTTTCTTTTACAGTTTGGTCAAACTGGTTTTGTAGATGCATGAATTTCTTTTGCATTATTTCCCACTTTTCCTCCCAGAGGGCTTCCATCTTTTTGGTCATTTCTGATTCAAATTCTTCATGGGTTTGTGGAGAGTTTCTATTTCCTTTGGAAGATTTTGGAGAATTTTCTTGTATATCTTCTTCTATCTGCTCTGTATTTTGTATTTTGGCTCCATAGAATGTGTCCAAAGTCGCCCCTTTCTTCTTATTTTTCTTGGTATTTTGGGGCTTCTGTGCTTCTGTGGAGTTTGTCATCTCTGAATGTGGAGGATTAGCTTTTCTTATCTCTGTCTGGTGATCAGAGGCTTTAGTCCTGGGCAGATGGTTCTATGAGCTTTCCCTGGGTTAAACTGAATATGCCTCACTGGAACTGGAATGGAAGGGTCGGACCACAAGGCCACACTCTCCCCCCGGCTCGCTTTCCGGAAGTTGCCTTCAGAATCGCTGGCAGTGAGGCTGTTTCCTCGGCCTGCGGGGGGATGGGCTGCAGCTTCCCAAAGCTCCGAGGGCAAGGACTTTTACTGAGACTTGGATAGCAGGATCCAGCCCGTGAGGCTGTCTTGCCCGCCCTGAGGGTTGCTGTTGTTTCGACCAGCTCTCTGCAGCGGAAGCCCCAGGCAGTAACTTTCACCAGGACTCGGGTAGAAGGCCCTGAGGGTTGTTGTTCCGAGGACCCTGCTCTCTGAGCCCGGCCGGGCTGCGGCTTCCGGGAGCCTTGGACTCTGCGCTCCTACCCCTGAGGTCCGAGTGATCTCGGGTTCTGGCTTTTGAGGGGAGCCGTACCTTTTGAACCGGGTCCAGGTCCAGGAGGAGGGTTCCCAGGGTCTGTGCTGTTGATCGTTTTGAATTTCGGCGCCTTAGGAGCTTATAGTTTGAGATCGGTCGGGAAGGGTTTTCCGGAGATCTGAACTTTAGCTTTCTCTAAGCCGCCATCTTAACCGGAAGTCCCCGTGGAAAGCTTTTTAAGCTGGACATATTTAAAGATAATAGGGAATGAACTACTAGATAGGAAAAAAATGAAGAGAGAGAAGAACTTATAGTTGTGGTAATTGCTAGAGAATGCAGGGGAAGTGTGCTCAAGAGTAAAAGTTATCATTAGTAAAAGAGAGAATAAGTTAAGGAGGAATAAAAGAATTGTTATGCTGTATCAAGTTGAAATTAAAAGGAAAAATTTTGTAGTTAGTCCAAGAGATAAAGGAAACTCTCAAGAAGGAAATTCTGCAAATACAACCAAAATTTTAATTATGAGATAGGGGAATCTAAAAAGATTAATACAATTGTATACAGAAGATAAAAACAAAAAAGGTATGTAAATAAATATAAAAGATATAAATATAAAAAATAAATATAAATAAATAAATATAAAAGAATGGCAAAATCTTATGAGGTCATACATACATACATACATATATATATACATATATATATATATATATATATATAACTCAGAATGAACTGTAGCTGGTGATGAATTTGAAGGACAAATAAAAACCTTTTCAGCTTTGATGTTAACCAAAAGAAGTTAAGATAAAGCATGACCACATTTCACTATGGGTGAGACAAATGATCAGAGATGACCAAGAGAAGGTAGAAATACTCAACTCTTATCCTGCTTGTTTCAAAAATGGCCTTAATGTGAAGACTTAGACCAAAATGTCTAATTGAATCAAAAGCCAAAATACATGAGAAACTGATATAAAAACACATAACTTCCCTTCCTGAATTGAAGTCACTCTAAAGTACTGAAATAATTGGCATCCATAATCACTGAGCTATTGCGACTAATCTTCGAAAGGCTGTGAAAAACATAAGAATATCACTGACTAGAGGGAAAATGTGGCTAAAATTTTCAGGATAGGGAAGATAGTTCAGTCTTCAAACTATAGGCCAATGAGCTTGACCTTGATTTCTGGCAAAATTCAATCAGGGGAATCCCTGATCAAATCTAGGAATTCCCCAAACACACTGATTATATTATAGGGTATGGGACATCGTTATTCCCTGATCAAATTGAAGAGTTGCTCAATCAAATTCATGATTTATAGGATAGATATCTCCCACTGTCATGTGCTTCTGTTGTAAATCACCACTGCTATTCTTGTTGCTGGGGCAGGGGTGAGAAATTCCATCCCTGTCCCTAACTGAACTTTGGAAAAAGACTCCAGGGAAAAGCCCATTATTTTCAGGCAACAGATGGAACACAGGCAAATTCCTAATGACTAGCTGATTGAATGTCACCCTTCCTTATAGTCAATAAAATCAAGCTGTCCCCACTCTCTGGGACTTGGCAACTTGTTCTTTACCTTTGCTGTCCTGAATCCTTTCAAGGCTAAGGGCAGAGAGGGGATGTCTTTCCCAACCCTATCGCCTCTCTCACCAGGAGCTGGGATGACAACACAGTCGAGGTAAATAGCAATAAAAGAGATGAGTCCACCATACACAAACCTGAGAAGGAAGTTCAAAGCCATTTTTCTGGGATGATAACTCCATTGTGTAAAGGAGGGATTTTGAATTTCCCAGGTAGTTTGATCCTGATATCTAGCCTAGTAGCTAAGAAGTGAGAATTTCTGGGCAGGGTCAGTTTTGAGAGTTGCTTTTATGGCAACTCTTAAGTGCAAGACTTCCTGAGTCTGAGTGTTCTGTTACTGGACCTTCCACTGGGAGATTTCTTAATATGCATTCTTCTTAGAGAAGGAAGAGGATAATCTGCATGATTCCTACACAGTGTCCTATCTGGAAACTAAAGCCAGTAAGTTATTCAAACTCTGCAAATCTGATGAGAAGGGGTTTGCTTATTCAGCAATAACCAAAGCATCTTTATGCTTTGGGGTAAGTCTACACTACAAGGTAGTAATATTTATCTTGGGGAGAGTATAGCACTTCGTGGGAAAGAGGGACTTACTATAATGATAGGAGTCCATTCCAAAAGTAATTTAAATTTTGGTATCATTTTAGAGGATAAAAACCAATGGGACATTTAAATCTCTTAAGGTTCTCTATTTTTTTAAGATGAATTCCTTTGTGTACTTAGTACCTTATATATTTTCTATGGAATGAAATAAAGGCTGTTGCAGACCTTAGAACTATGTTGTACATTGGTTACTTGTAGGATTTGGAGACTACCATCCAACTTTGAGACACCTTAGACATAAGCTATATGTAAGTTTTGTATTAAAGGCTTCCTGGATTAATCCGCATGGGAGTAACCAGCCAAAGGAAGAAAAATCAACTCTTTGGTGTCCAGGACCCAGAATCAAGCCTGTCTGAGTGAGTCCAGAGTCATTAGGATTCCTGCAGTCATGGATTATAAAAGATGATTTGAGAGTATGTACAAAAGAATTCAGAGATCATTAAAAACCCAGCATCTCTTCATCAAAAAAAGGTTATCCCAGACTAGCTTTATTTCTTTTTTTTTTTAAATAGAAAATCAAACCTCTGCATTAAAAGGGGATGACTATAGCTATGGCATACCAAGACTTAAACAAAGCATTTAATAATTTCCCTCATAAGATTTTTTGGAAACAGTATGTTGAAGGACTTCACTATAATAGGCTGATTCAAAATTGGTTAAATGATAAGATCGAAGAGTGATCATTAATGGGTTAATAACTTGAAGATAGATTTTGAATTACTGTAGGAAATATCACCTAATCTCATTTGCCTTTTAACATTTTTTATCAATAACTTGGATGAACTCAATTCAATTTAGTTCAATAAACATTTATTGTCTACTTATGCCAGACACTGTAAGTGTTGATAGAAAAAGAAAAATCAAGATAAAGGTCTCCCTTAAGGAATTTATAATCAGATGAAAGAAAACAACACAAAAAGGGGAGTTGGAAAGTCAGAGGCAGGGATGAAGAGATATTTGTGAGGGGATCATCCTGATATTCCATGGAGTATAAACAAAGGAGAGTTGCTGGTGAAAAGTGGAGTTACCTGAAAAACTCAGGTCCCTGTGGTGTACAGAGGAAAGCTTTGGGAGTAGTTTAGCACTTCACTTTCCAAATCTCCAATCAGAGGGGAGAGGAGGCTGAGGGAAATGAGAAGGTGCTGAGTATCTATAACTGAGTCAACCATCAATGATGAAAAGCCAGATTATAGAGAGCTAGCCCCTATAAATCATCTTTGGCAAACTCCTCCTCTCCTTTTCTTTGCCATGTGTCTTCCAAGAGTGAAGATGGCATATCACTTGATGAGAGGAGGAAGTCAACTATATTTTTGGAGGAGCAGTACTTTTAAACCTCTCTGATTATTCCTCTATCTGCCACCTGCTAGATGTTACTCATTTATATAATGAATGGAATTTCATATTCCCTTTAGTCGTAATTCTAGAAAATGTAGAATTGTATTAGGTTTAAGAGAAGCAGCTAGTTAGATGGCTCAGAGGCTAGAGTGCTGGGATTGGACTCCAGAAGACTCCTCTTAATGAGTTCAAATCTAGCCTTGAACACTTATTAGCTGTATCATCCTGGAAAAGTTACTGTCTCAGTTTCCTCAATTGTAAAATTAGCTGATTCCACTGTAGTGTTTTTGTGAGAAAACTCCAAATGGGTCCACATAAATCAGATATGATTGAACAATAACAAAAATGTTTAAGAGAAAATTTTAAGAAAAAAGAAGTTTCTTCTTCCTTCTTTCATCAAGTAATGTCATCACATTAGAAATTGTCTCAGTGCATAATAACAAAGTATAAACTAGATATTAAGGAATTTTCCTATATATCATACCAAAATATGTGAATAAACATTTAATCAATCTGAGATTATAAAGCTTTGGCTACTAGAAAAGGCAAATCATGACACACAGAACCATTGTAATTTAGAGAATTAGTCATATTCCATGATCCCATGTAAAAAATAGCAAGTCATTTCAGGATTTGGCCAATTCAGTGGTGGAAAATCCCAAGCTTCCTGGAGGTTTACTTTTGTGTCTGCAACAGATTAGAGCAAGAGAGAAAAGAGTGGAAGGGATATTACAGTCCTCCTCCCCACCTCTGTCCTTATCAAGGAAAACACTGGACCAGAAGGAGAAAATAGATCTAGTCAGAAGCAGAGAGATGAATGAATCTGGAGAAACATTCACTAGAGAAAGGACAGAGCTTCACATAAAGTAGATCCTTGCGGTGGGGAGAAACTGAAGAAGGTTTTGATGAGAGCATGGGAAGAAGTGTTAGCATTTCTGTGGAGAACTTTTTTGAGGATCCTGACTGAAGAGAAATGTACAATTATAATAGGCAAGGATGGCAAAGTCAGAAAAGAGAACCTGGGAACCAGTCCAGGTCAGCAACTGGGTTACTTGTCTAAGAAAGACAGACCCAGTTGGGAAGAGAAGAAAGAACTTCCAGGAATTTTAAGTTACCATGTATGCCGCAGTGTTCCTTATTATCATACTCTTAAGTTTGAGCTTACTCTTCTCATGGATTTTGTGTGTGTTTGTAGGAAAAGAAATCTCAGATTTTGTGGAATAATTTTTTGTCAACTGTTTTTACCCTGCTACCTTATTAAATACCTTTACTAAAAATCTAATTAAGCATATTGGCTGTGCAGCAACAGGAGCTCAGGAGTTATCGTAGTGGGCAGAGACATTCATGCTATACCTAGAACTGAAGGTAGAATCAACCTTATAGGACCCCAACCTTTGAGTGTAAAATTAATTTTGGGTGGCTGAGTAGCCCAGTAAGGTTTACATTATTTATTGCTTCAGATTTATGATTTCATCAGTGTAGGCAGAAAAACCTACTGGGGAAGCTTCCTCCACCACCTCTGATGAACAATTAAGCTAGAATTTATACTCTTAAATTGTTTGGGAGCACTGAGATATTAAGTGACTTGCCTTAACCATATGACTTATTTACTTCACAGGCAGTATTATTAACTAATATTAATTTGTGTAAGCTTACATCAATTTCTACAAACAAACACTTAACTCTTGATCTTTTAAATTTTTTATATTTGTAACTAGGACACAGTATTTCATGCTATTCAAATCAGCCTCAGACACTTAATCACTGTGTGATGCTGGGCAAATCACTTAACCTTTTCTATTCCACTCTGCAAAATGGGGTTAATAAAAGCACCTATCTCCTGGAGTTATTGTGAGGATAAAATGAAGTATTATTTGAAAATTTCTTTTTAAATCTTAAGGGACTATATAAACACTAGCTATTATTTTAGTAGGAAATAATACATGATTTTCATTGATTGGTCATTTATATAACCTTCTCTTTTTAATTCTATTTTTATCATTTTGGCTGTATTAAAGATGCCAGATTTGTATCGTAGAACTCTGAAGATTTGGTTCTGAGCTATTCAGAGTTGAATTTTACTCCTCATACTCTTGGTTCCTAGCCCATTTCACTGGTCATTCACTCATACAAAGCCAGGTAAGAGGCCTTTCAATAAAAACATGTTCAGATCTTGTCGACAGCAAACCCTGGGACACAGAGTCTCTGGGAGTAAGAAGGTGGTGGGCCAAGGACACCAAGCCAAAGGTGCCTTGTTTTTCAGAGCAAGAAGCAGAACCAAAATGAGGAGAAAAGCAAAAATCATAAAAAGTCAGAATTGGAAGAGAACTCAGTAGCCAACCAGTACAACACCTATCAGAACAACCCCTGCCTACCTCATACTCAAGTGATTTTCCATCTTTTGCTTGAAGATCTTCAATGGGTGGCAGAAGTGGGGGTGGGGTGGGATGTGGCAGGGGCACTAGCTCCAGAGGTAGTAAGTTCTAATTGGATAGCTTCTAATTGCTATATTTTTCTTTGTATCAAACTTGACTAAACTTGACTCTTAGAATTTTTCACAGCTTGCTCCTAGTTTTGCCTGCTGGAGTCTATCAGACAAAGTCTAATTCCTCCTATATGAAGCATTCCTTCAAATATCTAAAAAGTTATCCTGTCCTGATCTCCCTTCAGTCCCCACAAAACACACACACACACACACACACACACACACACACACACACACACACACACGCTCTCTCTTTCCAACACTAAATATTACAAATTCCTTTATATAGCCTACATATAAAGGATCTCCGTTCTGGAGATTGGAGACTACAGTTTCAAGAATCTCAATCCTCTTATAGAATGCTCTCAAGGATCAGCTTACTTTCCTTCTTCCAAATGCTCCCTAGTTTCTGAATATACTTTCTAAAATCCAACACCCACAAGACAGATCCAAAACAACCCAAAGAGATACATGACAAAAAAAAAAAGGATATCCAACTTCATAGAAGGAATAGATGGAATCTGAAAGCCAATGGAAACCTACTGTTCTTTACTTTATTTCCTCCATGAAATTTTCTAGTGTAAGCAATTTATCTTTTTTTCACAACATTAGAAACCTGGAAATATGTATTATGTGATAATATATATACAACCTATATCACATTTCTTGTCTTCTAGGGGAAGAAGGAAGGATGGAAAGAAGAGAGAAAGCATAGGTTACAAAGTATCAGAAAATGAATATTAACAAATTATATAGACAAATCTGGGAAAAAGTTATTTTAAAAAATAAAATAAAATGTAGCACCCAGAAATTAACACTATATTACATGTGTATTTCTACTAGGTTAGAGTTTGGAGGAACTACCATTTCTGTAATCTTGAAAGCAATATCTCTTAATACAGTCTAAATAGGTTTGTGTTCGCTTTTTTAGCTGCCAAAGCAATTCTACTAAACTAACATTCCTTGAAAAATCTAAATCTTTTTCAGATGAAATGATATCTATGTGCAACTTCCCCTATGTCTTACCTATGTAGGGACATTTGTTCCTATTTTTATCTCATTCAATACAGCTTAAAGTTGTGACCTGTCAACCTTTACTTATATATTTCCCAGTTCCCCAACTTCTCAGAATACCAGATGTAGAGCCTTCTTAAAAAAAAAAAAACCCTAAACAAAACCAATGAACACAGTGATTATAGCTGTTAGTCTATGCAACATTCATTAGATTAGTCCCTCACTTCTCCATCTAAAGGAGGGAAGAACTTTATTTTTCTCTTGGGGTCATGATTATTCATGATAATTATTTAGTATCCAGCTCCATTTGAGTGCTGTTTTGGTTCCCAGGAGGTGATAGCTATGGCCTGAGAGTGTCATCAGAGGAGAATTCTGATTGGCAAGAAGTTCCTTGAGGGGTCACAAACTTTAAAAAGTAGAATGAGAATAGAGGAGATGGAGTAGCAAACAGGAAGGCTGTGTATAGAGAGGAAGACTGAAAAAGATCAAATGGGTGAAATAAACATGGCAGTTTCAAACCTAAGAGACCGGGCAGAGAATAAGTCACTTGAGATAAAGAAAGTTTTTTTTTTTTTAGAATGGTTCTTTTATGTAAAAGGACTTGAGCTCTGAGTTATGCTTATACTATTTGACACTATTGACCACTTTTCTTCTAGATGTTGTCTCCTCTAGTTTCTACAACATTACCTTCTCCTAGTTCACCTCCTACCCAATTCTTATACTTCTTTCCTTGATTTATTTCTGATCCTTAAGCATGATCATCTCCCAAAACTGTTTGCTGAAGGCTCTTTTATTTTATCTTCATTTTTAAATGATCCTAACCATTCCTGTGGATTCTATTATGGTCTCTATAAAGATGATTTCCAAATCTAAGGATTCAGATCTCAGATCTCATCTCTCTCAAACTCTAGTCTTGTGCCATAAACTTCCTTCTGAACATCTCAATTTGTATGTTTGTTCAAGCAATAAACATTTACTAAGTACTATGTCTGATGTTAAAAATATAAAGACCAAAACAAAAAATGAAATAGTTCCTCCTGTCTCTTAAGAAACATATTACAATAAGAATATGAAAATCAGCAAGGTCAAAAAAATGTATTAACTTCCCCTAAAACCTGACACTCCTATATGCTTCCCTGTTTATATTGAAGCTACCCCCAGGCTCCTAGTCAAACAGACTGACAAGCTTAAAATCATATTGATTTTTTCCTCTGCTTAGTCAAACTTTTCTTGACCATAACTAGTCAGTTGCTGGATCTTGTCAGTTCTACCCTCATAAAATCTCTTTCATTTGTCCCTTTTCCTCTACTCACAGCCACTACACTAGTTCAACTCTTCGTCATAGCTCAACTGAATTATTGCATAGCTTCCTAAACTGTCTTCCTACTTTCAGGCTCTTGCCATTTCCAATTCATCCTTCACACAGCCACCAAAATAGTCTTTCTAAGTTACATATTTGATCATGTTATTTCAGTGCTCAAAAGCCTTCAATAAGTTTTCATTACTTCTTCAGGATAAAATACATATTTCTTAGACTACTGTATTGCTTTACAGGTCTCCTGTCCTTTATTTTGTTTATTGTTAATCACATTACCCTACACTAATGAAACACTTTGATACTATTTAGACAAGGGATCTTTGAAAGAAAATAGGTCTGTCACTATTAAGGACTTACAAATATAGACCAAAAAAAAAATGATAGCCCTTCCCTAGAGGAGCTTGCACTCTAACAGGTGATGACAACACACAAGAGGGACATACTCAGGGCCAGGATATGACATCCAGGCTAGCAACCTAGGGAGAAATTAAGAAAGAGTTGTCCTCGAGGCCCTTCTTCAATAGAGGCTTTAGGAAGAGCTGTCCAATTCAGAGGGTATGGGCAGAGGGTACCAGAGTGACAAAGAAATGAAGAGGTCACAGCAGAATAGTTTTTATATTGTTAAAAATACAACTATCCACAATTCATGTCTAAAAATGAAGCTTTGAAGCCTTATCTCAGAGTGCTTTTCACATATCTTTCATTCACACTAGGGTGCTGGCTGTTCCTTGTACATGAAACCCCATCTCTTCCATCTCTAAGTATTTCCACAGGGTGTCTCCCATACCTGGAACACCCTCCGTTGTCTCTCTATGTCTTAAAGAAGTTCAAGTATTACCTTCTCTAATAAGCTTGCCTTTAAATCAGCCCCTGCCAGTGTTCTTTGCTTCAATATCCCTCATATTCTTCTTGCTAGGGCACAGATGTGTCCCTACCTCCTATCCTGCTCCAGTTGCATGCAAGCATTTTGAGAACAGAGATTATTTTGGTTTCATCTTTGAACCTCCAACACTGAATATGATCTCTGCATGTTGTTGTTCAGTCATTTTTCAGTTGTGTTTGACTTTTTGTGACCCCATTTGTGATTTTCTTGGCAAAGATAGTGGAGTGGTTTGCCATTTCCTTCCCCAGCTCATTTTACAGATGAAGAGTCTGAGGCAAACAGACTTGTAACTTGCCAAAGGTCACACAGTTGTTAAGTGTCTGAGACTAGATTTGAACTCAGGAAGATTAGTCTTCCTGATTCCAGGCCTGGCACTGTGACCACTCTACCACCTAACTGTGACCCTTTTGAATACCGAAGGCACTTACTAACTCTTTGTTGAATGAAATTAAACTCAATTGAATGGTTGTGGTGTCCAGCCTAATCTCTATTTATTTAACCTAATTAAAACAAATCATCTTTTTGTAGTGTTTCACAGTTTATAGTGTTTCACTCACAAGAATCCTGTGGAGGGTATATCTAATTAATCTCCCTACAGTAGGCATTGACTAAGATTGCCCTTAGCATCCTATATTCATGTTCTAGTTCCTCATGGATATTTCTGGTGGAAGTCTGGCCTTAAAAAGTCTTAACCTCACATGACTTAGACATGAAAGGTTATATAAGCAAATTAGAGGAGCATGGAATAGCTTACCTATTTAATCTATGGAAAAGGAAAGAATTTATGACCAAATAAGTGATACAGAGCTTTAAAAAATGTAAAATGGCTAACTTTAATTATATTAAATTAAAAAAAAACTTTGTAAAGCAAAACCAATGCAGAAGGAAAAGTAGAAAACTGAAAAAAAACCTTACTGCTAATTTCTCTGATAAACATCTTATTTCTCCAATATATAGAAAACTTAGTCAAATTTATAAGAATATAAATCATTCCCCAATTGACAAATGATCAAATTATATAAACAGGCAGTTTTCAGAAGAAATAAAAGTTATCTATGCTCATATAAAAAATTCTCTAAATCACTAGTCATTAGAGAAATACAAATTAAAACAACTATCAGGTACTACTTCACAACTATCAGATTGGTTCATATGACAGAAAAATAAAATGGCAAATATTCGAGATATGTGGAATAATTGAGATGCTCATACATTGTTGATGGACTTGTGAAGTGATCTAACCATTTGGTAGAATAATATGTAACTATGACCAAAGAGTTATGGATATAAATATACTCATTGTCCTAGCAGTACCATTACTGGGATTGTAACCCAAAGAGATAATTTAAAGAAAGACCTATATGTACAAAAATATTTATAGCATCTTTTTTTTGTGTGTGTAATGGCAAAGAAATGGAAATTGAGGGGATGCCCATCAATTTGGGAATGGTTGGACAAATTTTGGTATATGATTTTGATGAAATATTATTGTGCAATGAGAAATGAAGAGCAGGATTCTTTCAGAAAAACTGGGAGTCATATAAACTGATGCCAGGTGAAATAAGAAGAACCAGAACACTGTACAAAGTAACAATAATATTTAATGATGATTAACTTTGAATGACTTAGCTATTTTCAATAATACAATGATCTAAGATAATTCTGAAGGACATATGATGAAAAATGCTCTCCATCTCTAGAGAAAGAACTGATAGAGTCTAAATGCATACCTTTTATTAACTCTGATGCATATATTTTATTAACTCTATTTTTCTTGTTATTCTTTTGGGTCTGTGTTTTCTTTCACAACATGCTAACTTGTAAATAGGTTTTACATAACTATACTTGTATAATCTATGTCATATTGCTTGTCTTCTCAAGGACAGGGTAGAAGAGAAGAGGAGAGAGAAAAATTAGAACTTAATATTTTTGAAATTGTTAAAAATTATGTTTAAATGTAATTAGAAAAAATATTTTAAAAATTTCCCAAAAAGGGGGTCCTTGATCCCTTAGACATGTCTCATTGTGGAAACTAGCCCTATTTTTTGGCAGGTTACCAACAAGGGTTACTCAAAGCAAGGCACAGTTGCATACCTTCTGGTATGTTCCTTTCCATGCTGTCCGACTTGAGTTGTTTACTCTAGAGAGCTTCATTTGGCAGCAGAAAAGGGCTACGCCTTGTCCTTAGTTGTTTTTATAAAGTCTAATGATAATTGTGCAATCCTGGTGCTGCCCTACAATAAAGAAAGGCTTTGATAGTAGTCAAAACAAATGATGATTCTCAAAAGAAGGCAGAGAGGGTTTGAGTCTAGAGCATTCTTCGCATAATTAAGGACACAGCTATTCATGATTCATGTGTGAAGATGCTTTAGACAATTACAATTGACAGCTGACAGTAATGTGTACAAAGTTGAATACATTGGAATGGAAACTGGATGAAGGCAGTGACTTAACACTTCTCTCTCTTCACAATTCGTTATAATGAACAGGTGCTGCATACAAGTTGATGAATACAAGTTGCTTGATTAATTAATAAAATGGAGATAATTCACCTCAATCTAAGCTATTTTAAAATAAGCAGCTTTACAGAAATGTCTGTTTGCATCAAAATCTGATCTACTGGATTATCTATCCAAGAACAATGGTTTCTGCACTGTGCCTCATATTTCTCCTCCAAGAACATGAGGGGCCAGGAGAAAGAATGATTTGGGTAGCAGGAAATATTTGAAGCCACAGAAAGTATCTATTACAATTGCTGTAAAGAGCCCAGGGAGTGTCTTTGTGATTCATAAAGCTGCAGTGTTCATACTTAGGAAGGTCTCTGCTATTACATTACTCTAGCAAAGGGGTGTCATTTCTGGCTTTTGTCTTTTTGAATCTCATAGCCTTGCCTTTAAGTCTCTACTGATTATTGCCTCTCTCTTCAACTGAGCTTTTATAAGATAGTTTCCATGCCTTTTGGTCATGTCTTTCATAGGTAAATTATTTAATGGCTTCATAAGAAAATCACTCACTAACTTCCATTTAATTCAATAGATATTTATTTTTAAAATAAATTTTTGTTTATTGCTTTTGTTTTTATCACCAAAACTTATTCCACTATCCTTCGCCTTCCCAGAGAGAAAAGAAAAAAGGAAGAAAATCATAAACTCTACCAGTACGTTGAAAATATCTGAATAAAAAGTAATGTCTCCTACTGATTATCTCCATTTTTTTGCTGTAGATTCCTTGTACTTAGGTGGTCATGTTGTCTTCTCTATTGCAATGTAAACTCCTTGAGAGCAAGAATTACTTGATTTTTTTTATCCCTTCAGCTTAGCACAGTTATAGTAGTAGACTTATTGTCTGAAACTGACATCTATGGACATCCTGTCCCTGCAAAGATGAATGTCTTTTCTTCTTCTTTTTTTTTTGGGGGGGGGGAATCATGATTTGAACAAGAGTTTATTATGTACCTGTTACAGCATTACTAGGTGTTAAGGCTACATTAACAAAAACAAACAAGCAAACCAAAACAACAACAACAAAAAAAAACAAGAGATAATTATAGTCAGAATCAATTATTTTGAGTAAACAAAAAGTCTTGAAAGTTGAATGGGTCCCAGAGAGGAGTTAACATCTGACTTGTAGATCTTCCTTTAAAATTGAGTTCCTCAGCTGGAAGGATTATTTAAAATTAGGAACTGCAAGGGTGGGAGGGAAAATGCTACAAGAGAAGAGAGAGATTCTGGAATGAGAAGGCTGATGGAGCAAGGATGACAGAAGCAAAGGAAGCTTCCAAGGTGAGAAGGCTGCTGGGACTTGGTAGAAAAGCAGTCTGGGGAAGTTAGAAATGAGAACCAGAAATGGAGGATTTAGCATGACTGGCCTTGGGGTCCTTCCTTAAAATGGAGGGTCCAGAAGGGGTCACAGGAGCACAGGATCATTCAGAGTGAAAAGAATACAAGAGCAGGAAGATTCTCTCTCATTTTTATTACCTAGAGAAATGTCTCACAAGGTTAAAATCAGGAAGGATTGCTTATTTAAACTTTTTGCCTATTAGTTACTTTAAAAAATGTCTGGACAAAAATAAGATAATTTTAGTGTCACCCTAAGTCTCTGTTTGACTTGGAAAATGTGAGAAGAAAGGAAATCCTGTGGATATTTGATAGTGCTAAATTCAACTGGCTGGGAGATCACTATCCTGGTTTAGCAATCAACAGATTGCCTGGGGGCTCAAAGCATCTTATGAATTCTCTCTGCAATTTGCATTTTTAACTTTTTATTAGCTTTACAGAGAAATGGAGGAATTGGGACCTTCCCCCTAGACTGAAACCTTCACAAATCTTTTCTCCCTGCACACTGGCTGCTTTTTCCAGGGGCCCCTTCCCCCTTTCCCCCACCAGAGTGGGATAGGTGTGTAAAGACCTTAAGAGAACATCACACCCTGATCTAGCAGCGACCCTTGCTGCATAACAAAACAAAACTGTGTTCAGTATTTTATAAAACAAGAAATATATTGGTGGATTAAGACTAAGTAATTATGCAAAAATGTTAACAAACAAAGAAGCACAGAAGATGTTTGGATCCATGATTTCAAGGGTTCAAGATCCTCTAGTAAGAAAACTCTTTCCACCCTCGTTAACTAGTGAAACTTCTGAAGCTTATGGAGTTTCAGATAATTGCTAGACACATCAAGGGTTGACTAACTGCCAGGTTCCCAGATCCAGGATGCAGCAGAGGCTAGATTTAAATACGTCTTCTTAATTCCAAGGTCAGCTTTCTAGTCACTTAGCCTCTCATGAACAGACTGTAAGAAGAGAAAAGGGCAAAAAGAGAATGAACATGGACTCAGTTCAATAGAATGAATACCAAGCTACCTACTAAATAGGGATAGAGGCTATAAGTGTGATTTCATGAATTTTGAGAATTACCAGAAGTTTTCCCTATTAAAGCAGATGGGCAAATGCTTTGCAAGCTGTATGTTGTCTTTTACTATATACAAAGTTAAGTAACTTGCCTAGGATCTCCTTGAACTCAGACCTTCCTGGCTTTAAGATCAATTTCCTAACCATTAGGCAATACACTCACTATAACCTAATAACAAAGATAAATAATAATAATAATAATGATAATGATAATATAAATATCCTAATAAGAATGGCACATAATAATAATAGCTCACATTTATATCCTATGTTATACTTCACTAAGCAATTCTTCAGTTTGAGCTATTTTTAACTGCAGAAATCCTGAATCATTTCAAGGTAATCATGAACTGTAGCCTTTAAAAATAGATGAGGCATAAATTAATATTTTCACAATGAAAAATAAAAATGAAAGCCGCATCACTTCAGAATGTTTCCTGCCAAGACCTCTGCTCTCCTCTCCCCTTCCTCCAGTGGTTTGAATATGTCTGTATTTGTTTTAGGAGAAGTAATGATTAAAGACAACAAGCTCTAGCTATCTTTCAAGGTAAGGCTCCTCTCCAGATGATAAAAATCCTTAAAAGAAAGGCTTTCTTTCTCTTTCTTCCTATTTGAAAGCAGATGTGACCATGCAGGAACTTGTAGGAAAGAAAGAAACAGGAGAGATGTTAGGGACTAGGAAGTGGAGAATTGAATTACTCTTTTCTCACCACCTACTTCCAGGACTAGGTCCCTATCTGAAGACTTGAGATGAATAATAACAATGATGATAACAATAATAATGATAATGATAATAGCAGGTAACATTTATATAGTGCTTACTATTGCCAGGCACTCTGCTAATTGCTTAACAATTATTATCTCATTTGATCCTCACAACAACCCTGGAAAGTGGATACGATTATTATCCTCATTTTGCAGATGTGGAAACTGAGGCAAACACAGGGTAAGTGATTTGTCTAGGATTACATAGCTACTAAATTGAGGCTAGATTTGAACTCAAGTTTTCCTGACTCCAGGTCTAGCACTAACTGAAAGTTGAAAGAGGGGGGGGGGGGCAGCTGAGTAACTCAGTGGATTGAGAGCCAGGCCTAGAGGTCCTAGGTTCAAATCTGACCTCAGACACTTCCCAGCTGTGTGACCCTGGACAAGTCACTTAACCCCCATTGCTAGCCCTTACCACTCTTCTGCCTTGGAACCAATACACAGTATTGATTCCAAGATGGAAGGTAAGTGTTTTTTTTTTTTAAAGAAAGTTGAAAGGACTGAAAAAACACTTTTATACACACAGATGTAAAAAGAAAAAAAGAGAAAAAAGAATTAAGTATACCCTTTTGGCAATGGCAGCATTCAAAAGTCTAGCTGTAAATATTGATTTAAAAAATTGAATTTATAAACATAAAAATTCCAAATACCCTGTATGAAGAAATAAGGATTCGAAGAGAAACTACAAATCTCTATTGCATATAGGTTGATTTTGATATATATATAAACACTTATATATCATATAAATAAATATATATTTCAAAATCAACCTATATATACATATAGGTATATGTATATACATATACATATATATAATATGTATATTTCAAATTCAGCATTCTACTTTTAAAACTGTCCTGCTTGTCTGGGATTCCTCCTGGACCTTCTTTTGTTTTTTTCTCTATATTAAAAAAATGCTTCAATGATCCTCTTTTCTTTTTTTAGAAACAATATTTCTAAAACTTCTCTTCTCCCACCTCCATACGAACCTCAACAATTCTTGTAACAAATAAGCACAGTCAAGCGAAACAAACCACACATTTGCCATGTCAAGAAATGTGTCTCTTTCTGCACCTTGAATCCATCATCCCTCTTGTAGTAGGAGGTGAGTAGCTGCTTCCCCATCAGTTCTCTGGAGTCATAGCTGGTCATTGCATTTAGCTGTGATGTCTTCTGCAAAGAAAATGCAAAGAAGTCAACTCTTGAAAGTAAAGAGGAGCTGAATGCCATATGACTCTTCATCTCTCTATCCCTATTTTTTTAATGTTATTAAGAACCAAAACACCCCAAACAGTCTGCTTGTTTGACAGAGAGCCAGGAAGATCCTATTACCTTTACCTTTAGTCTGGGCACAGTGATTGATGTAAGCCTGTAATCCTTATTATTGGAGGAGTAGAAGGCTGTTGGACTCTTAACTGAATTAGGGTAGGGAGGGAAGCTACCTGGTGGCCTAAGGAGGGGAAGAATCAGCCCAGGTTGGAAAAGTTTCTGTGCTGATCTAAGCTCAACAAGCACTAGGTAGCTTCTGCACTTCCAGATTAAAATATATAGGGAGATATTCCTCCATACCAACCCCCCAAAAAGATCACAATAAAAATGGAAAATGTTTTGTTATTTTGAAATAACTCTGACTAGTTTATTTTCCAATAAATCATCCTTTTCTCCTCTTCTCCTATTTCCTTGCAAGCAGGAAATACTATATTTTTGGAACTCAGAATATCTTGATTATTTAGCAGCAGTCTTAACCAAGCAAAAATATCCCTGGGGAAAATTTTGTTGATGATGGGAAGGGGAGGGAGTTTGAGATGGAGAAGACATTTGGAAAAGGGAAAGAGAATAGAAGAACACCTAGAGGCCGCCTGGTCTCTCAGAAGATAATGGGTGGGAGGAGGAGTACAGCCAGGTAAAAGATAATCCCAGGTTCTGCTGGCCCCAGGACATCTGGAGAACAGCTAAGTCAGCACAATATGGTTTAGGGTAGAAGTATGGATATATATGCAGTTCCTGGGGTGGGTGCAATTCCCCCCTTCCTGTCACTCCAACTACAACAGTGTTCCTAGATGAAAACCATCTTTATCTGTTTTAGTTCATCTTGATTAGAAGTTAGTTTAAATAAAAGAATTTTAAAATATATTCTAATTACTCCATTTTTATTTCTGTATACATAGTCACATGTTGTTCTGGGTTGTTTTGACATTTATGGAGTGGAATTTCCTAGGGGAACATAGTTTGTGGTCTTGGAAAAACTTGAAAGCAAATCTTTAATAAATTTATTGACTATACAATAGATAAGCATTATCCTTTTGGATCCGCTTACAAATCTTTCACTATTCGATGCTAATATCTCTAATATAAACACATAGGGAAAGGGAATGTAGCTCTGGCTCAATATACAGTAGTTAATGTTAGAGAGAATGTGCAATTAAGCATCTTAAAAAGGGAAAATAGTTACGTTTTAATGAAATTAAAATCATCACGCAGTATAGGAACCAAATATACTTTTTTATAATAACATAATGAAAAATCAATGATCAAACTTTGAAACCCTTATGCTGGAAAAGAACTCAGAGGCATCTAGAATAAAACATAACTGAAAAATAATCCCAAATATAACGTTTCTGACATGACTACCTGACTTCCCGTCCAATGCTCTTCCACAGAAGTACATAGAGATTTCTGTGCCTGACACACAGAATTAGTTGGAAATGGGAGAGGATAGACTTTATTCATTGTGGTGAGGCAGAGCTACTGAGATACCAGCACAGAAGGTTCAGAAGGTTGTCATACTTGGAGGTTGTTCACTCAGCATGCTAAAGGACTATCCATAATGTTATTGTTGTTTAGTTGTTTCAGTCATGTCTGACTCTTTGTGACCCCATACAGGGTTTTCTTGGCAAAGACACTGTAGTGCTTTATCCTTTCCTTCTTCAGCTCATTTTGCAGATGAGGAAACTAAAATAAACAGGATTAAATGAGTTGCCCAGAGTCACATGTCCAGAAAGTGTCTGAGAAAGACTGAGTCTTCCTGATTCCCAGACCCAGCACTGTCCACTTTGCCACCTAGCTTCCCCATGAGTACCCTTCTAAATTTATCACTTTGATTCTGTTATTCAATATAATAGCCTTCCAGCTTCAGATCATTCATAAATTTCTTAACCTTGCTATCAATGTCTTCATTCAAGTGACTGCTAAAACCTTTTGAATAGAACAAAGGATAAAGCCTTGTGGAATTTCATTAGGAAACTCTTTCCAAGTTGATACTGAACTATCAATCACCTGTTTTGAGTCCAGTCATTCAGATAGTCCTGCATCCATTTAACATTTCTCCAGCTTTTGCCACGATTTTATGATAAATTTTGTCAAATGAGTCTGAAATAATTAAATGAATTCATATTTCTATTATTGTTTACTACCATGAAAAAAAAAAAAGAAAACAAGTTTAGCCTAAACATAGCTTATTCTTTATACATCCATTCTGGCTTCTAGTGATTACCATTTTCATTTCAAAATATTCAAAAATTGTCCCTTAGGAACTATAGAATCTTCCTTGAAGATAGCACCATGTTCATTGGTTTCTAGTGTGAATTTTTTACCTTTTTGTCCCTTTTGAAAATCAGGACAACTTCTGTCTGAATCTAGCCCAATTACATTTTTTATTGTTCACCTTGAATCTTCAAAGACTGATAACAATTTGGCAACGATGTCCACGTTTTTTTCAGTACCCTGGGATACAGTTCATTCAGGCCAGGTGACTGGAATTCACTTAGCACAGCTACATGCGATATCCTCCCAGTAATTAATTGTTAGAAGAATTAGACATTGCTAAAAATCTTAATGAATTCTTAATGCTCACAAAGGGATATCAGGATCAGATGCCAAAAGCAGACATAAATTTCACACCAAAGATGGAAGACATAATGAAGGAAATTAGGGTCCTAATATATAGATTTTTTTTCCTGATTCAGTATAGGTGATGAATACCTATAGTTTCAGAAAGAAAGTTAATTAGAATTAAATAACTACCCTAACCTTGCACATGAAAATACATTTTTTAATGACTAGAATTTTTTTTCTTATCAAAGAGAACTATTGTTTAATTCCTTTAAAAATACTTAAACAGATTGTATTTAAAACTTAACAGTGAATAATAGTAAAATGACCTAAAAATTTAGGTGCTGTTTGCATTTAAATAAATTAATTTCAACATATATTGTGTCAATATGTTTTACTTACTATTATTTCATAAATGTGTTTTTTGAATTCCATCCAGTGGCCTCTCTGAGGACCAGGATTTGTCTGCCTAAGTATGATGTCACAGTCAGATAAATGAGATGAGATACACTGTGCATTCAGCCCACGTACACAGGCATCACACACAGTGCTCTGCCATGGTATCATGGTATGTTTATTATATAGGTTTTTGGTACACACACATAATCAATTCTCTATGTCTGTGACATTTTACAGTTTGATTGGATATTATCAAATCACCTAAACAACACTCTTGTGATGTTACTACAACAAAGAATTCTGTGATCATTTACTAGGTTTCCACAACACTCTGTGATAGATATGATTAATGTGAATAAAGTCATTTGTAGGTTAGTACCCCTTGACCTGATGAGAGGATCATTGTGCTTTTGGTCAACTTTCACTATCCATCATAATTTATTGGGAGATGAACAACAAAACATATTCATATCTAGGTGTGAGGAGTTTAGGCAGACCAATTTGGGGGTTTTCCTCAATTTACGGATTCTGTTTTTCTTCTGTTACTTTGAGATGCCTAGTGACGCAGCTTGGCTTCTGTTCCAACAAATTCATTCGAGTGCGGTAACTGTAGGACATAATTCATTATGTTGTTGGACCTTGGAACATATCTTGTGCTAGAGAAAGATGGGATCGTGGGTATTAGTCTTTGAGCTTTTATTCTGTAATTGCGACCTTTTGGGGGTAATAACCTAGGAGGTTTAAGTAGGGTATACATTTATTGATCCTATAAGTATTTGCTTTCATGTTATTTCTCCTGTTTTGGAGAGAAAATAATAATCATAACAAGTCCATTAGTGAGGAAAATTTGGGGAAAGAAGTCACAAAGGGAGATCATCGGGGGCCCTCATTCTGGGGTCTGCCTTACTGACCTTCCTTCCTCAGACTGTGGTCTTGTCAAACAGTCAGGGTATAATGGCGTCAGGCAGGTCTTTCCAGATTTCCTTGTATTCCTCATACTTTTTGCTGTTAAATGTGTGATTAGACCATAGAACTATGCTGGCAAACTTATGGCTTGTGTCCTGGAGAGGGCTGTTCCCTTCCCCCCTCTCTATCATGTCTGAGGACATTTTTCACTTCACCTACCCCTCTGCCCAGTAGTCCAATGAGAGACTTTAATGGCACTTTTTGTCATTTTTTACACTTAACAATATTGAGTCAAAGGATATGTTGAGTTTTTAAAACACATTTGTAACTTTTACTGTATACAGCCAAGTGTCCTCTAAAATGATGGTCTACATTTCAAATTCCTCTCTCGATTAAGCTTTTAAAGTTCTTTACTGGTTTTAAGTAAATATACTGGCAGGTTGGGATCTACTTTCAAATTGTCTTTGGCTTTAGATTCCTTATGATATTTACGATCATCATTTATCATATATACATATAAAAATACTTAAATAGTTATTTTTGTTTTTTTCACTATCCATAGAGGCTATAGAGAACAACAGAAAATTTACAGAAAGAAAAGGGCTGATGATAAAAGATGACCATGTCCTTTAAAGGGAATCATAAAAGATAACAGGAAGCAGCCATATAAAGCAGCAAATGTTAACCACTGATTAAATAAATAGATTGCACATTGATACAATTTTAATTATAATTTTCTGACACTTTACAATCTGTGTTCTTTCCCTCTCTCCCATCCCTTCCCCTCTCCTAAACAGTAGGAAATACTAAATAGGTTGTACATGTATTATCAAGCAATGCATATTTCCATTTTCATCATGTTATGAAAGAAAACACATCACTTACAGTAAAGAAAAATTATAGAAGAAATAAAGTGAATAATAGTATGCTTCCATCTGCATTCAGACTCTGTCAGTTCCTTTTATGACTGTGGATAACACTTTTCATCCTGGGTCCCTTGGAGTCATCCTGGATTTTTGCACTGTTGAAAATAGTTGTTATTCACAGCTGATCATCTTATTTGATTGTTGTTCTCCTGGTTCTGCTCACTTCATTTTGCATCACTTTATACAAATATTTCTAGGTTTTTTTGTGATCATCTTGTTCTTCATTTCTTATAGCACAATTCATATTCCATTATAATCATATACTGTAACTTTTTCAGTCATTCCCCAATTTCTAGACATCTCTTCAGTCTCCATTCATTGCCACCCCCAAAAGAACTGCTATAAATATTTTTGTACAAGTAGGTCCTATTCCCCTTATCTTTTATCATTTTGGGATACAGACCTAGTAGTGATATTGCTGAGTCAAAGGGTATCACCTTTTTATGGCCCTTTGGGCGTGGTTCCAAATTGCTCTCCACAGTGATTCAGTTCATCATTTCATAGCTTTTCCAAGAAACCAATAATAAGAGTTGTGTAGAGATAAGAACTGTTGAAACAAACAGGCAAAAGCACCATGAATAGGAACATTTGTATGGAGAAATCAGGGTGTGCTGCTGGATAAAATGTTTAACACATGGCTTTCAAAAAAAAGGGACCCACAACTTACTTTTATGTGTAATCCACATTATTAACATGTTCTTAAATCTAGTCAATCAGCTAAAGAATAACCTAACCTCTGATTGGTAGCCTACTCATTTCTGGAGTGTGAATGTTCATTCTAAAAATTTTATCAATATGATCTGATTTGGATTCAGTATAATCAACATATAAACAAACCCTAGATGGGTCTGGTAGAGTCTCCTCATTGTACAGTTCCAAGTGGCTGAGATTTTATCAGTCTCTGAGACAAGAAGATGGTTCATTGTCAGCCATCACTATTTTTTTTTCATTTATTCTGACATATTTATCCTTTTTCCTTAATGTACACACACAATGTCATCTTTTGGGAAGCCAATGACTCTCTCTTGGGAGTGTCATGACCTGAACCTAAATCTTTGTAAAGTATTAAGTCAGAGAAGTAAGAAATTCTCTAAAGTGAATCTGGGTATATGGAAAAAAAAGGCAATCTTTGTCAAAAGTTACATGTACATTTCTACATTTCTCCTTCATGTTGCCTGTTGGCTAACTTGAAAATTATGTAGAATGTTTGCATTCTAATTATCCTTTACACTACAAAATAGTCACATGCATTAGTGGTTCCAATTTCGGTTGATGTGTTTTAGATTTGGGGCCTGGCAGGAGCATTTGAATACTTCATAGAACTTTCTTACCTCTTTTTATCATCTGATCCTCATGGCTAACCTATATTCAGATCAAAAGAAAGTATTCTATTTTACTTGTTGTTCGGTTGTTTTAGTCATGCCCAAGTTTTTGTGACCCCATTTGGGGTTTTCTTGGCAAAGATAGTGGAGTGGTTTGCTATTTCCTTCTCTAGCTCATTTTGTAGATGAGGAACTGAGGCAAACAGAGGTAAGTGATTTAACCAGCTAGAAACACAGCTAGAAAGGGCCATTTTTCTAACCAGTTTCAGTACTCTATACATTGTGACTTCTAGTCACTCTCTATTTCTAGGGATTGAAATTTTCTTAAATATCTTGAATATTAGGTGTGATTCTGCCATTTCTTTTTAAACCTATAATGGAATTAGTATCATCATATAGCACACCACTAAGACAAATTAATGGCATCTTCACATCACTGTATTTATTTTGTACATCACTCAAATGAGACTGTGTGACTTAATGGATAGATGACTGATTATCAAGAAGTCTTGGGATCAAATTCTTCCTCTGGCATACTATCTGTGTGATCTGTTCGAGTTACAGTGCCACTAAACAACTCATCCAAAGTTGAGAATAAGTGACAATCTCTATTAATAGAGAAATTTCCTTATGTCAATAATATCACCATTCCAGTCCTGTAGTATTTCTATTTACATTGATATCAGCATCTTAGATCATAACTTTTTAGATCCAGACGAGATCTCAGGAGTCATCTAGTCCAACCCTTTCAATTTTCAGATGAAGGAAATTACTTGCCCAGAGAGTTTATTACTTGCCCAAAGTCATACAGGGAGTAAGCATAAGAACCAGGATCAAACCCAAGTCCTCTCATTCCAGAACTAGTATCTATTTCATCTTACCATGCTGAACTGTGTATACATTTCATTGATGAAATCTGAAAATATAGAAGATGCACCTGTATTTTAGGAGAAAAATAGTCCTTATTCATTTATTTTCACAACTAAATTAAACCTCCTAGGCCAAAAGAACCTATCTTCTACTTCCCAAGAGAACAAATAATGGTTTATGCACCCTATTTTATCTTACCTGCACTAAGAAGACAATGGTTTGTATAATTCAATAGCAACAGAAATTCCTTTTCAAGGGCTTGCTTCAAAACACCCTAAGGTGCACAGCACAAGGATTTTTAACCTCTCATTTTGCAGATAAGTCACTTGACCAAGGTCACACAGCTAGCTCCTAAAAGTGCTATACCTGAAAGTCAGCTTTAGCAAACAAGAAGGTGCTACCCCACAAAATTCTTGTTAATAAAACCACTTCCTCCTTCTACTGATTTCACTGGCTGGATAAACTGTCAATCAGCATCAAACCAGCCTGTGATGGCTTTCATTGATTATTCTGTTGCTAGTGGCCTGATATTGATTGACAGATCAGTCAATCATGCTCAGAGAATGTGGTGAGTGGGGGAGGAGGTAGTTCAGGCTGCAGGATCCTCCTCTCCTAGAAATTCAAGAAGAAGGTTCACAAGCACTAGTTGGAGGGTATGATAGAAATGTTGTTGGTCTAATAACACAAAAAGTTTAGTAACATTTTTGTAAACATTTGAGGTAGGTATGTATATATACATATATATATATATATAAATGTATATTTATAAGTATACATTGCCATGTAATCTATAAAGCATTTCACTTGCAATCTGGTAATACATACTATTGATTAATACTTTTTAGTTATAGTACTTTAGTACTTTAATCCCATTTTACAGATAAAAAAATAAAACTCAAATTGTCTGATTGAATCATTCAAGGTTATGTTGCCAGTAAAACAGAGCCAAGTCTTAAATCTATGTCTGTAATTACAGAGCCTTCCCACAATCCTGCTCTACATGTTACTGGCCCCCTGAGTACACACGTTTTTAGCTGTTACCTGGTTTTAATACAATTTTGCTAGTTAATCTACCTTCTATCTACCTTCCAAGTGTCTCATGCACACATATCTAGCTAAAACTTTTCTAAGACATCTGTTGGAATTCTGACTGTGCAAAATGTGCAAAATGACAGACAATTAAACATTCTTGTTTCCCCAAGTTTCCATTTCTCTTTGAGTAGTGATCTCTCTTGGATTTCTGGAACTCTGTTATCTTGTTAGGTTACTGAAACCCTTTTCTAGCTATAATTCCTGTTAAAATTTGACTTTAAGCCCCTAAATAAAAATAATGAAATGAGAAGAAAAACGAACAAGAGAAACTATTCAAAGAAGTGCTAATTGGTCCATTGAAAATTGATCATGATTAGGGAGTAGGGAAGTATAATCAAACACACATGATATCCTGAAAGATATAAACAACCAAAGAAGGAAAAAAGTTTAGAAGTTAATCCTCAGGTGATAGAATTCTAAAAAAGTTAAATTTTCGGAAAATGATCCACTCTTTATATTATTTAAATTATAAAATATTTGTAGAGAAGATTGTAGGAAGCACAGAAGTACTTTCATTGATGGGAACTGAAGTGACATAGTCCTAAAAGGAGGAAAATATTTCTGGATAAAGGGAAGTTAGAGTATGGAAAACAACTTCACTTTGATCATCTCTGGTTAGGTTTTCAATGTAAATAGAACACAACATATATGAACTGTGGTACTGAAGGCATGCTTATTATATGGCATCCATAAATTATACTTATGCACACTTATTTAGCAAAAGAGTGTGTATGTGTGTGTTTGTGAGAGTCAATATGATGGAAAAGAGGACGCATTGCTTCACTCTAAAAACATGCCATGTCTCATGTTCTTGCAATACACACATTACATGGTATTGCACTGGAGCATGAAGAAGCTGAAGATTTGGATCCGATCCAGTGTACCCTGTCTACCTGCAGGTCTCACACATTCCCAGGCACATGATTTACCATCAGGTTGTTCAGTGGAACTCAGTGTAATTTAGTGGACAATGCAAAGTCATTTAAAATAGCATCTCCCCAGCTTTCAATGGTGTAGTATTAATCATTAATGGTAATTAGCATGCACATCTATAAAACTCACTCACATATTTATAGATACTGGCCAACAAATTAAAAAAAAAAGACTTGTGTCCTTTTTGTAGAACATGGCACACACAAATACCTGAAATAATGATTTCCCACTAAAAGGGCGAGCTAACCTTACTAAATGCTGATTACTCACTGCATAATAGAAAAGGAAATAAAAGCGTTTTTATAAAATGTATCAAATCCTAAGAGTGCTGTTAAACTCATTAAAGAAAAAATGAAGTTAGAGAAACTGGTCTTATTTTTTTCTGCTCCCAGTAGAGTTCATTTCTACTTCAACAACGAAGCCAAGGTCACATTTAACTCACTTCAATCTCACCCAGTGCACAAGCTAATGTCAATAGTACAGCTGCCATGCAGAGCTAAAGACTGATGGTTAGACAAAGCCATTTACACAAGGCTGGGTCTTTCATCTTCTCTCAGCTAGTGACATAAGAAAGCACTGAGGTTATTCTCAACTAGAGACTAAAACTGGCATATTAGAAAGAATGTTATTCTCCTTAGCTGTCACACAAAGGATCTGAAGAAATGTAGAAATGTTTTTCCCCCCCTGGTCATCTGGGGAGATCACAAAGTGACTCTAATAGCCTTCACTCTGAAATTTTCACATGGTTTAAGTGATTGCCAAGTCTGATATTTTCCATTTACACTTCATTGCCATCAGAAAAAGAAAAAAAAATCAATATACCTACCTACTCAAGTGTGTCACAGGATGAGCTTATAAAAGAAGACATCAGTCTTTTTAGGGCATGAAAAATATACTTATTCAAATATATCTTATTTAAAATGACATAAATTGCAGTGGTTAGTCAAGATTCGATTTCCTCTAAAATATAAGATTTAAAATATTCCTTGACTTGCCAGGAATCAGAAGCCTTCAAATTGTTGATATATACAGATGCACTTGTTTTCTGATGTAAGTCACTCTGACTCTACTTGATTTTCTTGCATTAGTGACTACCTTTGTTAATTTCACAGGAACTAAAGCATCACATTTTATGAGATGGCACCAGACAGCATATTTTTTTTCCTGCTCAGGAACGAATGCTCTTTTCATTCCCTCCCCCTTCCTCCTTTTCTTCTTATACAGTGACAAAAACTTTTAGCTTTATGCCCTAGCAGAAAAATGAAAAGGGGTGTCTCTTTATACCACTCTAACAAAAGATTTGAGATTTTATTATGCCCTAACTCGTGTTAGTTATTACATCTCTTATCTATGCAGTAAAGGTGTAATGAGCTCAATGTAACACTGCAAATGCTTTCCTTAAAATCAGAGGTAATTTTAACTGTCAGAGTTACATTCATGTCAGATTGGTCTTTCAATTAAGAGAAGTCTCATGTCAAGTTCTGAGTAAAATACCTTTAACCTCGACGTAGGCTTTGTTGTGGACACTTAAGGATAGAATTCTAGCATTTAGGAGCTCCTAATCTGGAATTTAGGTCAGCCAGAAATACAATCATGCCCTGGCCTCTGGGAATTCAAATGGACCTTTTTTTTTCTTTCCCAGAGCCCTCCTACTTTGTCTGAACAGCTGTAATTTCAGCAAGAAACCAATAGTGCCACCATTTAATTCTTTGAAACTCAGATTTGCTTTTTTCATTGCTACTTATTAAGGGCTTCTGGAACAGCGATGGGCCCTTCACTACCATCTCATTATTGGGAATAATGTCCCCACCAAAAATTTTGTGTCTTTATTCCCATTCCCCCAGGGGTGTAGAATCGAAGCCCTAGTGCTTAAAGGCCAAATGATGCCTTGAGAGCCCAAGGTCACCCAGGGAGGAAGTATCAGGGGTAAGAAGGAATCTGAAATTGTCTGATTACCGGAGCTGGTCTTCTCTCTGTGGGATCACACAGAAGTCCAAAAGGCCCATTCCCCTGTTTGGACTTGGTCACTCTTGGACCCAGGTCTCTTGCAAGGTGGTGCAATACACTAACAATTTCAGCTATTGGGCCATCCCCCACAGTTACAAGTATTTCAAGGTCAATTTATCAATTTAACAGCTTCATCTTCTTAATCACTAAACTTCTGTCTCTTTGAGCTTGTGCTGAAAGACTGTGGCTGCTAATTAAAATGGAGCTTTACTAGCGAGTACACAAATTAGATCCTGTCAGTAAGTTTATTCTAACTATTGGTCATTTCTAAATGCCTTTTTAATCCCCTAATTTTTACATTAAAATTCAAAAGCCTAACAATCTTAATCACCCCTACATCAAATTCATCATTAAGAACAGGAAGCCAGATGGTATAATTTTGATTTACCGGACTTCAGCGTGAATTAATGTACTGAGTGCCGATAATGAATACATCAAACCTGATATTGCAGAAACCTATGAATCTGGCATGTTAAATTAATAACACACTCTGCACAATGAAAGCATGTAAGCTCATATAAAACTGAGGAGTAATGGGCCCTTTTATTTTAAATGGTCTTTATTAGCCTTCCGTTTTGACTCTTAAGAAAAAGATGAACATTTTGTTTAACAGTTTACTTGTCCATCGCAAGACTATTTTTTTTCAAAACCCAGGAAACAGACAGAAAAGAAATACAGATGATTTATAATAAAGGTTGGTTCTTGAGACAGGCTTGGGGAGTTTTCAGAATTGTTTTTGGTTCTGTGTGGCAGTGGTTAGAAACATTGGAGATGAGAGAGCAATTTCTACAAAATAGCCAATCTTCAAGGCCATGGCACTGCCCTCTTTGTTTACAACACAACCTCACTGAGGTGTAAAAACGATCAAGAGGAGCCATCATGCACCGGACTTTCTTCTTTCACATGTATGTCCTGTTTTCCATTTCCTTACATGCCATCATGGCTAAAGGTAGTCAGGTAAGGCTGAATGGCTGTTTTCTCAGCAGGCATTAGCATCGGCTCCATATCTAGTCATGCAAGTCACATGTGTGAAAAAAGGCAATCATCGTGGGTCATCACCAAGAGTTGCTCACTAGGTGAAAGCTATACACAAATTGTCAGCCTAGGTAGCAAGATGAGTCTGCCGTCCTCAGCTAATGTTTATTCATGTTGCTGCTGAAGACTTTAATGATTTTAGTAAAAGGTATATTGTGTTTTCCATACATCCTGTACAGTTTTAGAAATTAGATAACAAAAGCATAACAGGAAAACAATACATGCTGAGGAACAAATGAAAAATCTATTTGGTAGCACTAAGCCATAAAGCGTGTATGCTCTATGCATTCATCATGATGAGGAAATAATTTTTTCTGTATTTTATGGCATAAAATATATAATCTATCGGATAGGTCTTCTAAAGCAGGACAATTACGAAATACCAAACTGGAAACTGTGGTGTGAGCACGCACTCACTTTTTTCTTTCTTATAAACAGCAGAAATATACAAACAGACTGTTTAATAAGAAGACAAGGAATGTGTTCATTCAATACAACAACATGAACAAAAGGAATCCTGTGTCAGAATTTGAAAATGAACCATTTTCAGTGCTTTGAAAAGGCTTATTGCCTCCTATTCCTAGTATCTGCCAATGGGGAATTACAGGCCAAGAAATCTGGAATAAAACAATCTTTGGTTTTGACTCAATATAGCCCATAATGATATTTGAAGAGGCTGAAAATGCCCACTCCACTTACAAGATGGTTAAAGTGGACCCGACACTCCAGGTTACCCACAGAGATACTTTTCATCTCTCTTAACCTCCCTTTCTGTGTTTTCTAGATAAAATGAATGTTTTGGTAGCCTTACCGGAGCTCTACGAAATGTCTTCAATATAACAAACAGAAAAATTGTTGGAAAAAATAGAACAAACCTTCCTTCAAAGTGTTGTTTTCCCAATCACATTGCTCATTGGCTCAGGGTCTTCTTTCACTTGTGATATAGTATGGAATGTAATTTGTATCTCTTAGAGATACAGTGTGAAGATTTATTACAAAAAATGAAGGGATATGCTCATGCTTTATCTTAGGGGTGAGGGTGGGATGGTGATGGGGTGGGGGGGGCTGTTTGACTCCTCCTTCTGAGATATGGATTTTAACCTTAACAAAAGCAGCACCATTTTAATCAAGAATGGACTTTTTAGAAGAATAAGTTCTTATACCCTGATGGCAATTTGAATGGAGCAAGCCGGTTATTTCTGGCTGGAAATTTTTCTTACTCTTAAATCTCTTTAACTGAAGCTCATTTGACAAACCTATTATAAAATGAATAAATGCAGTGCTGTGTGATTTGTCCATTGTCAACATGTTAACACACTTTATTTGAAGGTAGATTGATGAAGGGTGGCTGAAGGAGTTTACCCTCCTGAGTTAAAGAATAGAAAACCCTTTTTTCTTCACATTTTTTTTCTTTTTTTTTCTTAGAAGTTCACCAGAGTAGATATACAATTATCCTCGACTTGCTGATGCAAAGGAACAGAGCATTTAGTTTCTTGTCACTGTCTCTGAAATTCCTAAAGGTACAATTAGCATTTCATTTGACATAATGTTGAAAGGTTCATAGATTGATCTTCCCTAAAATGCAGCAAGAATTTTTTGAAATGCAAATTTTGACATTTATTAACTTTTATTCCAGATCTGTTTATAGACTGTAAAACTGTGCATACATTTAACTCCAAGAAACTAAAAGGACAATGTTTAGGTGGATACTCTGTGTTATAATAAAAGTCTATTTTATTGTTTCAACAATGAAATTTTTATTATCAGAGATTTATGATATCAGCACAGCAGTTTTTACTGCATGATTCACAGTGTTTTTATAGATGTATATTCAACAAAACAAGGAGAGAAATTGTACTGCAGTGCTCTCTCTCAGGAGTGCATTTCCCCATTGAAATAATGTCAGCAGTTTTCCACCTTCAAAGCCCTATGTTTTCAAATCAATTAACAATTCTAATTGTGCAGGAACAGTTGTTCACTTAGCTTGGCAAATGGGACAGGAAACATTATTTCCTTTCTTTGCCTAAAATGAAGACTTTAATCTTCTGAACCATATTTAACATATAAAAAAACACACAACTGAAAAGTTAGACAGTTTGGAACTCATCAGTTGCTAATGCTGTTTTTCTTTTCTGTGTGGCCTACATTCATTTTCCCAGGGCTTCCTCAGGCCCTGCCAGAAGGATAGAGAAGGAACCTGCCTTGCACCTCTTTACATCTCTGTTAGGGCTGGCTATAGGAAGATGCGTTTGCATCACTTTTTTCCCCTTTTCAAAACCAGCCATTTATCTGCCTGGACACATGTAAAAGTTATTGCTTTTCTGAGGTAGCAGACCAAACATTGGATCTGACTTGGCTAGTGATACCTGAATGCAGATCTTTATCAGCAAGTTAAAAACAGCTGACATGGGAAAGGGTTAGAGCCAGGTCTGCTGGATTCATTTAAAGCCATCATGTCATTCCCACTTTATTTTATTTTATTGGGATTCAAGTGAAGTTTGTAAGATATGGAATCAAAGAAATTCTTCAAGCAACGAAACAAATCAAATCTTAGTCTCTTCAATGTACATTTAACTGATACCTCATTGAGCTTATTTCTGAAATATATTTAAGATAGTATGTGAATGAAGCTTTAATTTGAGGGTTTCACCATTAATTAAAAAACTGTAAATTGTTTTTTTTTTAGGTTAGAAATAATTTTAAAACATTTTAAAGGAATCTGATTTGTAAAGATTCAGTAAGAATTTCCTGCTTTCCATTCTGCTCAGCTGATTATTTTTTTGTTTTCTTCAGTATAGCTCAGTTTCAGATTGTATTGTGTGGGATTGAAACTTATAGTTTCTTTTTGCAGTATAAAACTATACTTGTTTTTGCCATCCTCACAGCTATTTACAAGTGAAAATCCTGAAAAACAAAACAAAACAAAACAGAAAAAAGAGCCCCATATTTTTCTTCTAAGCCTCTTAACCTGGAATTGATGATGCTTTTTAATTTAAAAAATATTTGAATAACTGTCTTTCAATATAACTGTTTTCCTTTGTAATCCTTCCCCACCCCCCTCCCATTTTATACATCATTCTAAGAAGGAGTCTATAGGCTTTATTAGATTGCCCAGGGGATCTATATTATGAAAAAGGATTAGGCCTCTTGCTGTTTAAAGTTAAACATGCTCAGGCTCCGAGAATTAAATCATGTGCTCTTTATATCCTCATACTGATCCAATTTGTAGGGAAATAGTACACAAACCAGAACACTAGTGTGTATACCTTGTTCTCGCAGTCTAACTCCCATTGCTGATTGAGGGCTAAGCATATATTATGAGACTGAAGTACAGTCTGCACAACACAAGAAGCACAAAATCAGATTTTAGTCAGCTAGATATCAGAAGCTCCTGAATCTGGCTCAGGATTAGCAGTAAAAACTCCTTGTGCCAATACAAAGGTGCGATGTAAGGAGCTTATACACACATTTTCTCAAAATCATGAAATAAGTAACCTATCAATGTCTGCATCGTGCCGGATTGTGAATCAAGGAAAATAACATTGGCCACTTGGCAAAATCTCCTGAAAATGATATTGAAATATTTCCATCCAACTTTTGCCATCCTACACAGTACAGTACAGAGAGAGCTGAATTTGAGGTGATCCATGTTCCCATTCTGAATATCTCCAATTATGTCAAAGGGGAGCCATAAAACTTCCCAAAGAAAGAAGTAGACATGCCACCTAAGGAAAGAATTAGGACTGCCAAATCACATCACTGATTATGCACACATACTTACCTAGCTCTCTTCTATATGCCACATCCCTGTGACTGCCTCACTAACCCACATTGCTTTCTATTTATACACCTGGAAAATTCCTACAGGTTCAGACCAATAAATTCCAACCCCATCCAGAGATTTTCTGTTCATTGAAAACCTAGCGCTTGGTATCTAAGCATACCCACCAGCTACATCCTACCTTTCCACTTTGAATTCATATTATTGCTTCCTCTCATGCGCCTTACATTCTAGTCAAAGACTCGACATCCCCAAATTTCCCTGGTCTTTTACATCTCAGCCTTTGCTTAGACTATTCCTGCTCCTTAACTGTTTCCATCTTTACCTCATTTTCATTATTTAAAATTCTCTCTAATGTTCACATAGCAAATGCCATCCCTTCTCTGAAAACTTCTCTGATCTCCACCCCTCCCCATTGGAAGCAATTTCATTCTCTTTTTTAATTCTTATTGGATTTCTCTAGTATCTCTTTTGTTTACTTTCTTGGGGAACTGTGCAATTCTATTTGTTTTTAAATATGCCTCATTCCACTTAGAGTCTAGAACCTCCATGAGGGTAAAGACCATATTTTTTTCTTCTTTGTGTTAACCTCAGCTCCCTAGAACTAGCAGATTATGAACAAATGTTTGTTGAATAGTTGAGAAAAAATGAATTCAAGAGAATTCTGCAAAGAGATTAAATTCAAAAGAATGAAAGCAGAGCAAGAGAACTAACAATAGAACTAAAACTGGGGAAAAGAATTCCCAGGAGGAATTAATCATGATTGGTGTCACCCATGATTTGGGGGAAATTATTTTCTTTGTTTTTTTTTTCAGATAGATTTCTATTTACACATAGAATTTTAAAACGTTGAGGCTAGAAGGAACCTCACAATTCCAACTCACACATGAAGCATGGATGAGTTTTCTTTTATCTTTTTATTTGCCTGAAAGGCTAGGGGATTTGAAAGCTGCAGATTGTGTAAAAGACCTTTTTGCACCCTGCTTATGGCCAATGCTCATGTTGAATAAATTGATGAAGAATGAATGGATGATGAAAAAAATATGCATTAAGCACTTTCTATGTGCCAGGCACTGTGCTTAGCACTGTGTATGTAAATACAAAGTGAGAAAATCCTTGCCCTCAAGTTGCTTATATGACAATCTTGTTGCAGTTCAATCATTTTTCAGCCAAGTCTTACTCTTTGGGGCCTATCTGGGGAGTTTTCTTGGCAAAGATACTAGAGTAAGAGGTAGCTAGGTTGCTCAGTGGTTAGAGAACCAGATCTGGAGATGGGAGTTCTAGGTTTGAATGTGGCCTCAGACACTTCCTAGATGTGTTGACCCTGAGCAAGTCCCTTAACTCCAATTGCCTAGCCCTTATTGCTCTTCTGACTTGGAACTGATACTTTTAATTTTTAGACAGAAGATAAAGGATTTAAAAAAAGATACCGGAGTAGTTTGCCATTTTCTTTTCCACTTCATTTTACAGATGAAGAACTGAAACAAGATTAGATGACTTACTCAGGGTTCACACAGTTATTAAGTATCTGAGGCCAGATTTGAACTCAAGAAGTTGAATCTTTCTCATTCGATGCTCAGTCCTCTATCCACTGTTCCATCTCACTGCCACCTATATAACAATAGAAGCAAATAATACATTCCTATCTAGAAAGGGAAATAGGGCTGGTTTTTGTAGTCATTTTAAAAAATCTATTATTTTCGAAAACTTCCACCAATTTTTGAGAATCTTAGTCCTTTTTTAAAATTCCACTAAAGATATGAGACAAAGTTAAGCTGTGAAAATTAGTTTGGAATCTAGGTCTTCTCAATCACTATTCTTTTTTTCAGTTCCTTGGAATGCACTCTGGAAAAGAGTTCTTTATTTTATATTGCTACTTGTGTGTTTAAAATTAAAGTTTCAAATTTGAAAATAAATCAAAGTGGCTAAAAGATGATATTTATTTTTATAGTATTTCCTTGCTTTATAAGTGCCAGAATTAGGTTGGCATAAAGATCAGGACAATTATAAGAATCCCTCCACAGATATAATGGTACATTGGATAATTGTGGCAAAACCAAGATTCATAATCCTTTATCATCTCTGGTAGTTCATAGGTTCAATCTTTGACACAAACACTTTGGGTAAAAAAACCCAATGGCTTCCATGTGTATCCATGAGTCCCATCTTCCCTAGTGTCTTCCTCCTCTACCCCCAATCCCCAGGCTACACTTTCTTCACTATTGCTTACTTTCTGCCAAATAATGGTTGGCATTCACAATCTGTTTAAGGGCATGATTAAATCCTAGTATAAGGAAAAATAAAGTTCAAAGTTTGTGTAGTTGAGGTAAACCAAACATATAATCTTATATTTTTTTTTAGTTAGTTGGGTTCAGGTTTAAAAAAATAGAATCTCTCTCTCTCCCCTTCCTTCCTTCCTTCCTTCCTTCCTTCCTTCCTTCCTTCCTTCCTTCCTTCCTTCCTTCCTTCCTTCCTTCCTTCCTTCCTTCCTTCCTTCCTTCCTTCCTTCCTTCCTTCCTTCCTTCCTTCCTTCCTTCCTTCCTTCCTTCCTTTCTTCCTTCTCCCTCCCCTTTCTCCCTTCTTATTTCTTCCCAATTTACTATATTAGAACACAACTTAGACAAAAATATCAAAATAACTTTTATGATCCTTACCCTGAATTATCATTCTTTCCATTAGTTCATCTTAACAGACCTATCTCCTGTATTATCCTTAGTTCTTTCATTCTGTTAACATTTTCTCTATATCTATACAAATTCTGCCAAGTTTTATGCTCCCACCTGGCCCACTGGCAAGTCAGTTTCTTCCCTGGACTTCATCAATATATCTTCACTCAAAGACTTACCATATGCAATTGCATTTTAAAGGAACCCCTATTGAATCACAGTGATTATTTGAAAATAAGCAAAACCACAAATTTGCATTTTGACATAAATATGTCTAGCCCTAAAGCTAATTCATTTTTAAAGCAAGGGGA
Organism: Monodelphis domestica; assembly: GCF_027887165.1. Taxonomy (NCBI): domain Eukaryota; kingdom Metazoa; phylum Chordata; class Mammalia; order Didelphimorphia; family Didelphidae; genus Monodelphis; species Monodelphis domestica. The sequence continues at coordinate 125,787,202 of NC_077234.1, read as the reverse complement.
AGATTGCCCCAAGAACCTCATTACCCCATTTTAAGCTTAAAGTAAGAACACTAGACACTGGTAGGAAAGTTTCAACTGATGAGAGGAGAAGTAAAGGGAGAAGCATTTTTTTATGAGTAAAGAACTGAGTACTGACTCGATTTCTCTTCCATAAATTCTAGGGACCTCAGGGAACTGACTGCTCCTTTAATTATCAAAGACATCACTTAGAAATTCATTTGGAGCCTACAGCACTTGGCCCAATGCACTAGGTTCTGGAAATACAAAGAGGTATTAGGCATTATCCCTGTTTTCCAGGAAATAACAATCAACTAGAGAAGATAGGATAAATACGTAAAAAAGTAAGTAATATTGTGATGCCCAAGAAGTTTCTTACTGGCAACAATGGTAAACAGAGACCTCGTAATTAAATTAGTTAAAGTGAGCATAATAAACACAGAAATAATGAATGAAGATAAGACTTACAGTCCTATTTATTTAATCTAATTTTTATTTCTTGCCCAGTGGTTAATTATGCTAACTAAAAGCATTATAGGAACTGGGAGAGGGTATTCTTTATCTCAAGCCCCATATAGCTCCTTTAAAGTTTTTTTTTTCCCTTAGTTTGGAGTCTATGAAATGATTTGGGGAGATACAGACCAACAACCAGGGAACTGAAAGGAAATAAAAAAAATTCTCTTTTTAAAATTTTCTTTTATCTTTTTCTTGAGCTTAATAAAAACTAAAAAAAAAAAATTTATCATAGACCCATTAGCACTGGTGGGCGGAACAGAAATCTCTCCCAAAGCTTCATTTAAAGAAGGCACATAGCCCAGTCATTTCCCATCAGCTGTATTCTTTGTATTCAACTCCACCTCTGGGTACCTTCCTCATACCTTTGCTTTTTAGCTTCCTTTTTGTCTGTTGCCTTCTATGTTTCTCAAAGGCATGGGTTGTTTTTCTTTTTCTTATTTGTATGTACATTGTTTGCAGCATAGTGCCTGGTACATAGTGGGAGTTTAATAAATGCTTATTGAATTAAATTGAGAACAGAACAAAAAGGTAGTACATGAAACTGTGAACCTCTTGTGTGTACATCTCAACTTTCTTTTTACATATAATTCAATATATAACTTGAAAAGCTATTTTATTTGTCTGTGATTTCATCCCCACTTCCTTATATTCTCTTCTATTTAATTTTTTAGGAAGGAAAGAAGGAAGTAATGTGCTAAACACTTTACTCATTTGATCTTCACAATGACCCAAGCAGGTAGATACTACTTTTATCCTCATTTTATAGTTGAGAAAATTATGGCAGAAGTGTCACACAACTAGTAAATTTCTGAGAGATTGAAACTTAGATCTTCTTGAGTCTAGGTAGAATGCAATACCCTCTGCGACAACTAACTCTTTTTTTCCTTCTCTTTTCCTTCTTTGTCTTTTTTATTTTTTGATACCCCTATAATTCCCTCTAACATTCCCATATACATACACTGAAGAAAGAAAAAGAAAACCTTCCTAAAAATAAGCAGTCAAATAAAACAAATTGCCTCATTAGTCAAGTACAGAAAGAATATATCTTGAGATCACTACTTCTCTGTCACCAGATAGGTAGCATGTTTCATTGATTCCCTGAAGTTGTGGCTGGCCATTTCATTGATCAGGATTCTTAAGAAAATCACAGTTTTAAAAAGTTTATCTTTCATAGTTGGAATAGCAAAGACATCTATCTGAAGCATGATACAACAAGCAGAAAAGCTAACTCTGCCTAGTAGAGCACATGAGAGATAATGCTATGCAGTGGAAATAAAGTTCAACCAAGAGCAGCAGAACAATCTAAAGACATCATCAGCATATTGTAGAAACTTCATGCCCTCCAAAGGCTTAGTTGGCCCAATCACACATATTCCTTGATCACACCTGTTCTCTCTAAGTGTGAACCTTCTCCACTTGTGATATGATAACCTGTGAAACAGTATGCCACTATGAATGAAAGTGTGGTAAGGAAAAGAATCATTCATTTTACCATATACTATTCTGTTTGAGGGGTGTATGGGGTGCTCAGGGAGGGTTAGTATCTCTGGTATTTCTGGTATGGAGGGCTTGTCGTGCCCTTCTAGGGCAGCTCTCCAGCCTCTGACACCCACCTGACACCCAGCTCTCACTTGTGGCTCCCAGTAGCTGCTAGCATGTGGCAATGGCCACACCCCAGGCAATGGCTTCGACAGGCCGGCTAAACCTTGTGAGGGTAGCCATTGGGTCAACGTCGACCCCTGGTGAACCAGGGCTTTGCTCACCCAGCATGTGAAGACTGCTTTGGCGGAACAGGCGGAAGAAACCAATAAGAAGGTTCAACGGCTGAGAGGGCGACGCAGCAAAGCACTGTGGAGTGCTCAGGGCGTGATGGAGCACAAAAGACAACACGGCCATCCAATGCAGCTGAGGAAGTCTCCAGGTGTAACGACTTTTCATGCCAATGGACCCAGGCTTCCAACGCCGAGAGAGTGGACTGTCTCTGTGCATCGACTTTTCCACTTAAATCTTCATGCACAAGTGTCTTTGTGCACACTCATCTATCATAGATGACACAAAGACAATTGTCATCCTAGGTTACCGAGAGACTACTACTACTTTTCTGTTTGATGAAGTTCCTTTTGCTTTGCCCTAATAAACCCTTTCTTTTTGATTTAATCATTTTAAATATACTGGTGAGGGCTCACAAAAAATGGATTTGTTGGGTTGCTTCCTCATAAAGGGCCTCAACCATGAGATAGTTTCTGGAGGCCCAAATGTGAGATTGGAACAGGTATTGCTATAAAAATGCATTGTTGCATATTCTCTGACTCCTAGATCCCAGGAGTTTGTTATATTCCTTTAAGCCCTGAAGAGAGCAATTACAGACATCCACCAGTCTCTCTCAACAAATACTTTCGATTTCATTTCCACAATATTTCTTGTATGACCTCTTTTCCGTGCTGTCACTTGAGAAGTTAGCTTCATTATAAACTGCTTGAACTATTGCAAAATCATCTGAATAAACCTGCCCACCTTCATTCTTTCCACCCTCCTTTAACTCTAGTACAATGTACTCAGATATCTTCCTTATACATAGATCTAGGTATGTCATTCCTCCATTATTAAATGTTCAATGGCTCCCTACTGAGTACATTTCAAATTCCTTTCCTTGGCATTCAAAACCATTTGTAATCTAAGAACACCTTTCCTTTCCTGCCTTTGCTTATCTTACTTTCCTCTATGGCAACTGGTTTCATCGCTTGTGGTAAATAGAGAGAAAAGAAATAGAAGAGGTGTCAGTTTTTTATGGTGGCAGGGAGGTTCAAAGATCACTATGGATGGTTACTACAGCCATGAAATTTAAAGATGTTTCTTGGAAGGAAAGTTATAGCAAATCTGAACAGTATTCTATAAAGTAGAGCAATCACCTTGCTGACAAAATCTGTAGAGTCAAAGTTTTATTTCTTCCAATAATAATGTATGGATATAAGAGGTGAACTTTAAGGAAAACTAAGTACTCTAGAATAAATGTTTTCAAATTATGGAACTGGAGAAGACTTTTGAGTCTCTTGGAAAGAAAGGAAATCACATCAGTCAATACTTAAAGAAAGTAAAGAAAAAAACCTATCTACTGGAAGGACAATTACTGATGCTCAAGCTTTAATATTTTAGCCACAGAATGTGAAGATGGGACACATTGGAAAAGACCCTGATATTGGGAAAGATGGTGGCAGGGAATAAGATGGATAAAGAGTGTCATGGAAACAATGAACAAGAACTTGGATGGATTTAGAATATAGTGAATGATAAAAGGGCCTCATGTGCTATGGTGTATGGGATCATGAAGAGTCAGACATCACTGAATGACTGAACTACAATACCACGTATCCTGTGGTACAGATGAATTGTGGTTCTGGGTATATTGTACACTGCTTTGAATGAATCAATGACAGAATCTCATTCCTTCTGGTCCCCATATATATATATATACATATATATATATATGTATATATATATATATATCAAATTAACTGGACACCTTTTCATGAACCTTGACCTCTTAGATCAACAAGTCCTGGGGGACATGATACTGGTTGACTCTATGTTATCTAGATACTGTGTCCCTAACATAAAAGCAAATCTAGGATAATGCCAGTCCATAACTGTGGTGAATTTGCCTTCAGCATGTATATGTATGTGGTGAATCTCTGAGAAGGCATATTATAAAGGGAGAAGGAATTGGATTCTAATTAGTATCAATCTTGACGCTTCTCTTTATTTACTTTTTTTTAAATAGCATCCATTATGCAACATTCTATCCACACTCCTTGGGGCATCAACTCAAAAACAAAACAGATTCCATCCTCAGGGAGCTTATATTGTACCTGAATACTATATCAAGTATAATATAAATATAAGATTAGATAACTTAAGGAGGGAAATGGGGATTACAAAAAGAGGGACTAGGAAAGACTTCATGGAAGAGGTATAAACTTGATTTGACTCTAGAAGAGAGATTTAGATTCTTAAATGGATAGATAAAATTATAAGCAATAGTGAGAGATTTTGTGACTGCATGGAAAAGATTATAAATTAGAGAGAGGAATTTCTGAGTTCAAGATCATGGATATAGAATATTATTGTATGATGGTTATTCCTGAGGTTTGGGTGGCCATGTGACCTGTTACTAATGCCTTGTTTTCTCTTTTGAAATAGCTTTCCAATTTTTTTTTCTTTTTACCTCTATTTTCATTGTTGTTACCCTAGTCCAGCGTGTCACTGTTTTATGCAATCATGTCTCCTTGTAGGGATATTCCCCCTTCAACTCTTTCCTTTCCAGATTCTTACATGTGAGAACTTCATTAAGAAGATCTGTGAGACAGAGACGAACACATACAGGAGAAATTTCTCACGTGATTCTCTTCAACAAGATTTTAAAGATGTTCACTTTGCTAGCACCAGTTTGTACATTTGGTATCTTGAACTTTAATGGTTGTATACACCAAAGCAAGGAAAAATTCAACTTATAATTTTAAAGGTTCACAGTTTTTAAAAATTCAGTTCATAATTTCCTTAGATAGAAACATGACAGTGACTTAAGACCAAAACGATTTTCATATTTAAGAATTATGCTTATTACAGAGATAACTTGATTTTTTATCTGAAATTTTATGTTGAAAGGATAGAAATTTTCTATCTTCCTTCCTTCTGTAGTACTTAGTAATATTTAACACCAGAACCTCTTCCATTCTTTCCCTGAAATAAGTTGTTTGTCTTTCAAATACTCTTCCATGTAGGTGGCACAGTTATAAATCTCTGGTCCTCAGATCAAAAAGATCTGAGTTCATAGCTAATGTTAGACATTTATTAACTCTATCTTATTTAATCACTGTATGTCTTACTCTTCTGTAAAATGGAGAATTAATTATAGTATTTACCTCCCAGTAGTATTGTAAGAATTAAATGAGTTAAGTAATTTATGAACATTAAAGTGTTAAATAAATACTAGTTATTATTGTTAGTATCAACAAAACTTGAAATTGTTCTTCCAGACAGTGCCTATTACAACTTCCTCATTGGTCTTCCAACCTCCATTTTCTCCCTTCCCCATATAGTCTATGTATAGCAGCCAGGCAAATCTTCCCATAGATTATATCATTTCCCAACTCAAGAACCCACAAAAATCACACTTTTCCCTAATATATGAGGTACAAAACCCCCTTCCTCATTTCAGAGATTCTTTATAACCTTACTACCCTAACCAGCCAACAGGTAGCCTACTACTTCCTCTAAATTATTTATTGCTGTTCTCACGTGTTTATTTCTGCTTTAAGACTGTATCCTTATATCATATATTTGACCTCATCCCTAATCCTATCTTCTAAGTTCAACCCATGCTTAAAAGTCCATCTCAGGTTCTACCTACAAATTGTAAGGATGATATTAGAAAATAAGTATTGCTTTATTAGTTTAGAGATGAGGTGAAGTGGCTGGCTTGACAAAGAAGTGAAGTTTGAAGCAGAGCTGAGAGAGCATGTTAATTTCAAATGTTGACAGTTATAACTATTTTTCTGTGTCAGTTACATGCTCTGGCAGTTAGTCTCTGGCAGTTGGCAGAGGCACTCACTCATAGTCTCTCTCTCAGAGTTGGGCAAAGTAACATCTTTGCCTCTCTCTGTCTGAGGGAAAGACCTAAAGGAGCTTAGTGTTTTCCTTTCCCAACTTGGGAAACACTATTGATTATCTATTGTGGTTGATTAAACTCTGAGAAGGTCAAGAAAAACCTGGTCTTTGATTTAGACTCTGAGTATGTTAAGGCTCCGAGTCTTAACATGATTTTTGTTGAGACTCAACTAATTAGCCTTTGCTATTTTATAACTGTAAGGCAAAGTTAAGAATTATACGGATAATAGTGGTAGTTTTTATTTAGATAGTATAAATTTGGGTTAGTCAGATCAGGGAGGATTAGTGTTGCCTGCAAAACACAGGAGAAACGCTTACTTGTGGAACCAGGGAGTTTATTTGGGTGGATTTAGAATCCCTTAGAATTAGAAATCCTTTTCTATCCTTATATTTTTGAATAAATATTTTATTTTTTATAATAAGAGTCTCTTTAGCTTCCTTGCATCTGACCCTGAAGGGAAGTTCACATTTGAGCTTCACTTTATCACTGAAGATACTTTTGTTTAGATCTGTTAAAACTATCTGAACAGTTTTGATTACATCTATTTATGTAGCTCGCCATTTATTATTTTTATACTACCTAACAGTAAACTTTATCTGCAAATTCCAGAACCTCTGATTTAACCTGCTATTATACTTATAATCATAACCATATTATAGTTTAACACCAGTTCTCTCAACATTACTGTTGATCAAGAGACTTTCATATACAATCTAATCCAATATATACTTGCTCTAGAATATGCTCTGTTACAGAAATATCAAATTTGTGGTCCATTAGCCATAAGCCTGTAACACTCCCAAGTGTGAGCCATACTAGATTAAAGTATAATTGGGAAATATTTAACTAAATAAATAACAGAATAATACAACATAGATAATGTTAATGTGTGGTTTTCTAAATCAATATGTGACTAACACATTCTTATATATTGTTTAGTGGCCCCCATTTCTAATTGAATTCAATACCACTGCTCTACCACCATCTTAAAACCTTTAACAAGAGCTTTAAATAAAGAACTCTTAAGAGGAAAGTTCATTTTGTCCCATAGGTGTGCATTGCAATTTATAAACAACTCTAATGGTTTACAATTTTTCCCTACATTGAGCTGAAATCTTTCTATAATTTCTAACCATTGTTCCTAATTTTACCTTCTGAGGTCATGCAGAACAGATTTAACCCTTCTCCCACACAGCAGATCTTCAAATACTGTAAGACAATTGTTAGTTTCTCTTAATTTTTCTTCTTCAGATTAAATATATCAAGTTCACTTAATCATTATTCATATGGCTTAGAGTTGCAAGATCCCTTTCTACAATCAGGACAATCTCAACTACTTTTCAGGAACCATGCTAGGCACAGAGGACATAAAGATGACAAATGATACAGTTTTTACGCTTACGAACCTTACAGTTACACTCTCAAATGTGGGTTTGGTCATGTACATGCAGATGTATACATAGAATAGAAGAATCCAAGGTAGAATGTGATATTAGGGCAAGCAAAGATGCGCAATTTAATGGATGGGAGATTACTGTGTCACTACCTTGTTATCTGCTTTCTAGCCATTATCCTGATCTCTAGCCCACTTCCTCCAGAAAATTATATACTGCCCTTGGTTGTCCAGGTTCAGATAAAGGAGCTTTCATGTTATATTGACCAGAACCAAGACTCCATGTTACCTTCTGGATACCATTTCTAAACAACACTATTTTATTTCTTTCCTCTCCCATTCTTTTACAGCCCTTTTAAATATATTCTTGTTCCCTTCATTTTAATTTAAGTTCCTTAAGGGTCAGAACTATCTTGCATCTCCTTTTTCTCCTTTTCTATTTTTTGGTACCTCCAATATTTACAATAGCATGTAACACATAATAAGCAGTTAAGTAATAGTCTATATGCATTTATCTCTATCTATCTATCTATCTATCTATCTATCTATCTACTATCTATCTATCTATTTATCTATCTGTCTGTCTGTCTGTATGTCTGTATGTCTTTCTGTCTATCTATATCTATCCAACTCTTAATTCAGGATTAACAGTTGTGAAGACTTCATGGAAGAAGTAACAACTTTATTTGGCTTTTATAGAACACTCCCTTGTTCAGTAGTTGATTGACATGTATTAAATTGTTATTTTCCGTGGTCTACTAAATTGTAAGCTTCCTGAGGATGAGAGCCAGTTTCATATTCTTACATCCTCCATTGCATCAAACATAGGGCTAAACACTCAGCTCATTCTCAACAAACATTAGCTGATTATTTTTAAGTTGATTGATTGTTAGTCATAGTATAATTATTCAGGATTTTGGAGTGGGATATAGTTCTTGATATTTTAAAATGCATAAAAGCTTAACTGATACAAGTTTATTTCCATAACGAGAAAACCAAAAGAAACTAAAAAAGTGCCTTAGTTAGCAAACACAGAGATATGGTAGCCAAGGGCAACACTAATTTGGAACATAAGATCATTTGTAAAATGCTATGGAGAAAGATATTTGAAGATTATTAACAATATCACTGTATAAAATGAAAAATAGTGGTGGGCAAAACCAGTTTAAAGAAAGCTTGGCAAGAGATTCTACTAAACAAAGTCATCCAAGGACATCAACAGATTAAATTGGAAGAGAGCGATATACGTGCTTCAAGGCAGTCACCATTATCATGTTTCTCTATGCAGAGAACAGGTTGACAGGGGTTTTCCTAGAGATGGTGAGGTTCTCCAAATGCTCCTATTTGTGATGACATTGTGCTGATTGAATTAAGCTCTAGAACAATGCTGAACTTTCTGGATCAGATCCATAACATGTAAAAGAGGTTTTCAGTTTCTCAAAGTAAACCAACTTGCTTCTTTAATTCTGGGTTCAAGTCACTGGACATTTATATTGTTTGAGGTGGACAGAGAGTACAAATAAATAATAAGTTTAGTTCAGAAGTAAATTGAAAAGGAATAAGCAGGGATACTTCCTTTGGAAAATTACAAAGTTCCTTTAATGACTTCAAATTTCTCCTTGAAAGAAAGACTCATTCTTTTAATACCAATGTTCTACTAGTATAGTTGCATGGTTGCTTGTTAAGGAACATTATAGTCTTCAAAGAAATAAAAAAAAACAAACTACTGTCAGAAGGCAATGGAGAGGTACAAGATAGGCACATATAAGGTTGCAAAATATAGCAAATACATTTTTTGAAGAAATAGGGTAAAATATGTCATCAGGGAAATGTATAGTTGAAAAGAACAAAGAAAAAACAGTGGATTATTGTTTGTCATATTGTCATATTCATAATGGTGGGGAAACTTGAGGAAAGCCCCCAATAGGATAAGAATTTATGCTATGTTGAAATTCTGGAGGACATGGATAAGAGACAAGACTGGCATGACTGTGTTCAAATCATCACTGGTAAGAAACAATCATATTGATGATCCATCAAGTATATTAGCTATGTTGAGAATAAAATATGGAGAGGTAACTATCTCTACAACTTAAACGTAAAACCAAGTGCACCCTTCTATTTGAGGGATTATAGCCTTAATTCAGATGGTGATGATATAGTCACAGTAAACTGGAGATCAGGAAACATCTTAGTCAAACAACAATACAACTTTCATTGTAATGTAGTATAGTAGCAAGGTGTAGAAATTGGAGTTAAGGAAGCCTTGGCTCAGATCCTAGATTTAACACTTAGCAGCTGTGGAACTGTTGACAAGTTCCTCGGCTTCTTTGAGCCTTGGATAGACAATAGCATTAATAATACTTAATAATTAATAATACAGCTAGGTGGCTCAGAAAATGGAGAGCCAGACCAAAAGATAGAAGTCCCTGGGTTCAAATCTGAAATCAGAAACTTCCCAGCTGTATGATCCTGGATAAGACACTTAAGCCCCATTTTTTTAGCTCTTATTGCTCTTCTGCCTTAGAACCAATAGTATTGATTCCAAGATGGAAGGTAAAACTTTTTAATGATGATGATAATAATAATAATAATCATTGCACTACATATCTCATTTATAGTAAGGAAAGATTAAAAAACTTCAATCACTATATAAATATGAATCATAATGTAATGGTTCCCTGGGAGTCTGAAAAGAAGTTCATGTGAATGATTCAATCAATTTTTTCAGGTTTCATAAAAATATCCTTTAGCTGGGATTTCTGATCCTTCTGTACCCTATTTTGTGTGCTCATGACACTTGGCTCTGTGGTGCAAGGAGGATCCACCAAATATACAATACTTATCCTAAACATGAAAGACAATGTGAAAAATTGGATAAAGTTTTATTCTTGGAGTCAAGACAACTGCCTCCAACACACTGTAGTTATATGACCATTGAAATGTAACCTAACCCTTATGTTCACCCAAGCCACAATTGAGAAAATTTCCGTATCAGGAATTCCCCACAGTGATGATGTTATAGATCTGGATAATTCCTAGACAAAAGTATTTACCCCAAACCTTACTTCCTTTCATAGCTTGGTGATTTGTTTCTGTTTCTTAAGAGTAATGGATGTGGTATCAAAGGACCTGAGTTACAACCCTGGTTCTACCAATTATTTCCTATATGTCCTTGGACAAAGCACTTAACCTTTTTGGTCCTAAATTTCCTTATCTGTGAAATGACATACTAGATGATATCTAGCTTCCTTTCCTACTCAAATCTAGGATTCTATGATCCATGTGTATCCCACCCCTTTTAAGCTCTTCTCTGAACTTCCATGTGGTTTCTAAAGATCTGTAGAAACAAAGGTGACTCCTTTGAAAAAAGGTATCCCTTAAATTTCAGGAAAGCAGGACCTTTAACAAATAACTGATGGAACTATCAGTTGGTCCAGGTATTCTTGAAATTCTTTTAGAACTATATGCCCAAACTCAACATATAACCATTTGACCCAGGAATACTACTATCAGATCTACATCTTTAAAAAAATCAAAGAAAGCAGGGGGAAAACATATGTACAAACAATATTTATAGTGACTTCTTATAGTGGCAAAGAAATATAAACTAAGAGATTACCCATCAACTGGGAATGACTGGGATATGATTGCATATGAACATGAAGGGACATTATTGTGCTCTAAGAAATGATTTTTAAAAATCAGTTCCAAAGAATTTCAGAAAAACTTGCATATTCACATTGTTGCATAGAGAAGTGAGCAGAGCCAGAAGAGTAACCCATAAAATAACAACAATATCGTAAAAATAAACAACTTTGAAAAATTAAGAATTCTGATTAATTCAATGAACAATCACAATTCCGGAGGACTGATGATAAATTACCCTCATCCTGACAAAGAGGTGATAGACTAAGTACAGATTAAAATTTATACTTTTTGGATATGACCATTGAAGAAATTTGTTTTTGCTTATGCATGTGTATAACAATGAAGTTCCTCCTCCAAATGGTGGAAGAGGAGGAGGAGAAGCTGGTAAATACATTGTTGTTCATTGAAAAAAAAAGAAAAAGAACATAGGCAAAAGTAGCTTTAGAGTTAAAAACTCTCTCAAGATTTCCATAGGCTCTCCAAAGTTCCACCACTAAATCCTTTGTCTTCCACTCTGTTAGATTAAAAATGATATGAAATAGATCATTGATGTTCTTCCATCATGTAAACATGTCCAACTCTTCATGACCACATGGACTGTACAGTCAATAGAGTTTTCTTGACAAAGATGCTTCAGTGGCTTACCCTTTGCTTCTTCAGTAGATTAAGGCAAACAGGTTTTGTGACTTGCCCAAGGTCTCACAACAATTAAGTGTCTTGGGTCAGATTTGAATTCAAGTTTTCCTGATTCCAGGCTTATCACTCTATCTACTGAGGCACATAGGTGCCTCCTAAATGACACAGATAGATAAGGCATTTGTTGAGCCTTTAGTATGTGTTGGGAATGCAAAAACAATAATAAAAATAATATCTGGATTTTACATTGAACTTAAAAGTTTGCAAAGTTCTATCCTATTTGTTCTTCACAACTACCCTAGAAAGTAGGTACTATTATTATCTACATTTTATAGACAAAGAAATTGAGGCAGATAAAGCTTACAAGATTTGCCCAGTGTCACACAGCTAGTAAGTGTCTATGGCCAAATTTGAACTCAGATTTTCCTAACTCCAGCCTCAATGGTCTATCTACTGTACCAACTAGTTCTCAAGACAGTCTCTGATCTCAAGAAGCTTGTGTTCTAATGGGAGAAGAAAGACCAACATAAAGGGGGATGTGAAAACCTGGGCTTTAAAGGAGATGTTTTCTAATTGCTCCTTGAAAAGGCTGGCTTGCATAGAGTAGGATATGGACTCTGTTATCTGTCCAAATGGATCATCATCTCCAGTTCATAGGTTCTAGAGTTAGAAGGGTTCGTAGAATTATCTAGTCTAACTACCTTACTTTACAAAAGAGGATCCTAAGGCTTAGTGAATTGAAATGTTTTGCTCAAGGTTCCCACTGGCAGAACTTGAATTCAACCCAGGTCTTTTGACTCCAGATCAGATGCTCTTTGCATTACAGCCTAGCTATCTCAAACTGGCAATATAGGGATCCAGACTGTTACCTCAACTTTAATCAAACACTCAAACAATCAAAGCTCTAATCAGTTAAACTGGCTGATGCCTTTCTCTTTGGAACACTAGCCAAAATGTTGTAAAGAAGCCTCTCAGAGTCTGATTCCAAGAACACTAAATGAAATGGTTTATCTCCCACAGAGAAAGTAGAGGACTGAATTAAAGGAATATAATAATTTATTGCCATCCTCTGCAGCAGATGGACAGGAAACCTAGTTAGTAGTTTGTCGTCTACCCCTGCCAATTACCTCTCATTCGCTTTTCACTATCCTTCCTTTCCTGGTCTTTTGATGGAGTTTCCAAATGGATCTCCTGTTTTGTGGGGGACTCTACGCATAAACTAAATCTATTACAACTTCCTTGTCTTTGGGAATTATTGACTTTTTCTTTTCACTGAAATATATAATCTATTCACTGAACTCCTATTATGTGCATGTCAATGTGCATTATGACATGACGTGTCTTCAGTGAAATGTGGGGTGTTGACCAGGGAGGAGAAAACAGAGATGCTGAAAGAGGAAAACACAGGAAAAATGGAAGAAATGAGCCCTGCTCTCAAGGAACTTTATAATGTACTTGAAGAGATCCAACATCTTATTCTCTAAAGACTGTATTAACAAAGTGAAGAATAAACTGGAAGCAAAGTAGAGAAACACTCAGTTCTGGATAATATCCAGGTGGCCTATTCTAATTTTGACTCCCCTTAGAAACTGATTGGGAAGAAATTTCAGGTTGGATAGAATCTTTAACTACCTTCCTCCTCATCATCATTTAAACTCCTGCTTTGAAAATTAACTGAGTCATAATTAACTGATTGGAGGAAAGTGGAGGGGAGGAAGAGTCATTTTGACAGATCAGTATTACATAACAGCATGCTATCAAAACCACTTTGGCTATCTCCATGATAGCTAGCACATGTTTTGCCCAGAAAATTTATTTCAATATTACAGAAAATACTGGTCTAAAAAATGTTTTTATGAAACATTTCATTAGGAGAGCAGATTTATACTCCAGATCCACCACCTACGCCCAAATTCACTCATTTATTTCTTGCCAAAATGAATATTTGTTCATTGCCTAAATAATGGTCCATTCAGTTGAATGACTCTTAAATTCCAGTATTACCTGCTATATTTGTAGCCAAGTCATGGCGAAATACAAAGACCTTGTATCCTTGAAGGAGGAGGAGGAGGATATTAATCTAAGTAATTATTTAAAGAGTTTAGCTGGACTTTTTTTTTCCTGTGAGAGGAGGCTGGTGTAAGGTCATGTAAAGACAACTCATTTGAAAGTGCCTGCTGAATATAGGGTAAGAAACTCTTGGAACATCAGAAAGATGGAACCAAATCTCTGAATTATAGGAACATAACCTCACATTGTTCTGGAACATTTCCACAATATATTGGAGAGTTCTGATAATTCAACTTGGATTGGCTTGGTGATAGACTTGAAATGCAAGTATTCATATCTATAGGGGGTATTCAATGTAACTTTATACAGCAGCTGCTCATGTATGGACCATACCATTTTCTATTAGAAGTTACTGAATTATTCTCTCAAGTGTAAATCTGGGAACTTTATACCTACCTGTTCAAGTAGATTTTCAAAACTGTGTGAAAATGTCAGAGAATGTCTTATCAGCTTATATCAGTGGTAAGACAATATTCAGATTCTTCAATGGCTCACAAAGGGTATCTCTGAGGAATAATTATTATGAATATTAGCACATTCCAAAATCCCAGGCAGAAATCATCTTTGTACACATGATGTCAAAGAGAAAGTGACGCTACTAAATTAATTAAGTTCTTTTGATTAGGATCATTAGAAATGCTGGAAATACTAATCAAATTGCTTAGTAACGTAACTGCATCTGAGTACCTTAAGAAATTGGAAGTGTAGGAAAAGAGTGTTAGACCTAGAATTAGCAGTCCTGTGGACTGAATTCCATTCTGACAGTTGTTTTGTGACAATGGGCAAGTCAATTAATATCTCTGGGCTTCATTTACCTCATCTATATGATGTAGATGATAATATGTAGAATACCTGCCTCTGAGGTTTGTTGTGAGGCTTAAATGAAATTATATATAAATAATAATAACAACGTCAGCTATTATTTGCAGTCATAATCAAATAATATTGCCAATTTCAAACTAAAGTTAGAAGCCCAAGTATATCTTGAGATGATTTAATACCTTTATACTTTAATATCAGAAACATAGTATCATGGATTCTTAGTGATAACTGAAGAAGATAATTGAAGTGGTAGAGAGAAATCTTGGTGAGCTAGAATGAGGGATGAACATAGAACCTCAGGAACACTCTTCATGTCTTAATTCAGGTATTCACTAATTATACAGTGATAATAATACTATTCAGCATTTACTGGGGCTCATGAAAGGTAATGGAAAACTCATACTCTTTCATTTTTCAGTTCCTTTTTGAGAAGGCAAAAGGCAGATGCTCAGTGAATGACAAAACTTTTCAGATAGAAAGAAGAAGGAGTCTATTCCTGGCAGGAGATCAGGTCACTTGGCCAATAGTTGTGTCTGGCTTCAGCTTTCATTGCCTTTCAGTAGGAGTCCTTGGGATAGTGCATTCCAACTTTAGGTTAATTTATTAAAGATGTCTTGAGAGGGTCAAGTGAATTTCCTTGACACCTTGGGACAAAGACCATTGTAACAGCAAAAACCTGGTCATTGCACAACAGCCCACAAAAAACTGAAGCAAGGTAAAGAAGGCATGGAAAGGAGACTGTGGTCAAAATATTGACAGATTTCTAAAGAGAGAGAAAGAACAGCCATACTCCTACATTGCCCAATGCACAATGCAGAGATGGAAATGCTTCTGACTTCACTTTAAGATGAAATTTATCCTGATTGCAATAGAAATTGCTCTCTACTTTGAGCAAGAAGACTCAGGTTTAAATGTGAATTTTGACACTTATCAGTTAAATGAAAGTGAGCAAATCATGGAGGCCTTCTGAACCTCAGCTTCCTCATTTGTAAAGTAGGGATAATAGCATGAGCACTATCTACCACCCAAGGTTTCGTTTGGAAAGGGTTTTATAAACATTGAAGTGCTATGTAAATGTGGGTTCTTTATATTATTGGTATTATTTGATATGGTTCAATGTCCTGCTTGTTTTATGTTTTATTAAGTTTGGAGCCTAAGAAACCACTGTGCAAGTTTTCCATGAGGCAATGCATTGGAACTACTATTGAGCCATTTTTCTCCTAGATTTCTGCTCCTAGAGCAAGGGGTAGCATTCCAGACATGAGAAACAGTCCAAGGAAATGCCCTGAATCCAGCAATGCAGTGTATTATTTGTGGTATAGCCTATGAACAGTGTCATCAGATCGAAGAATTTACACTGAGGAGTATAGTGTAAGAAGACTGGAAATTTAGGAGAGGTCTATGTTAGGAAAAGCATTGATGGTCAAGCAGAACAATTTGCCTTTGCTCCTCAAGGCAATAGGAAGCCCCTGGAGTTCATTGAGTACACAGTGGCATCATCAGATCTATGTTTTAGGAAAATCACTTAAGCATCTGGATGGACAATAAATTGGAGTGGGAAGAGACTTGAGGCTGTCAAACCTACCATCAGGCTATTGTAGTAAACCAGACATAAATGGATAAGGGCTTGTGCAAGAGTGGTGGTAGTATCAGAAGAGAGGAAGAATATTTTTTAAATGTCAGAAAGGTGAAATCTACAGGGCTTGGCAATATTTTGGCAGGGTGAAAGATAGTGAGGAAACCAGAATGACTCCTAATTTGCAAGACTGAGGGACTAAAGGCAGCTAGGTGGTTCAGTTGATAGAGCACCAAACCTAGAGATGATAGGTCCTGGGTTCAAATTTGGCCTTGGATAATTTCCAGCTGTATGACTCTGGACAAGTCATTTAATCTCAATTGCCCTTTCCTTACCAGTCTCCTGCCTTTGAACCAATACTCAATATTGATCCCAAGGCAAAAGGTAAAGAATTAAAAAAAGAAATGACCAAGGAAGTCATATTGCCCTCTACAGTAATAGAGAATGAATGTGTGCATTTTGGGGGAGTGGTTGGGGCAAAGATAATGAATTCCATGTTAGATATATTGAGCTTAAAATACCCACTGGACAACCAGCTTGAGATGTCTGAAAGACAGTTTGAGATGTAAGATTAGAGGCTAGGAGTGAGACTAGGACTAGAAAGGTAGATAATGAGAATCATCAGCCTGGCAATTAAGGATTGGCAAGAGGCAATTAAATCCATGGGAGCTAGGAAGATCACCAAGTGATATAGTACAAAAGGAGAAGGAGAGACCATGAAAGAACCCTGAGGGACACCTATGTATAGAGGGATAGTCCAAAGAAGGATCCAGAAATGGACGCAGAGAAAGAATGGTCAGAGAGGTAGGAAGAAAAACAGTAGAAAGTGAAGTCCTCAAAATCTACAAAGGAGAGAGTGTTATGGAGAAGACGGGGCTATAAACCTCATGACATTGAGACAGAGTTAAACTTTGGCTTTGACATCTCTTAGCTATATGGCTTTGGGATATCCACATAGAACTCTTTTCTACTTTGGCTTTCAAAGTTCTCATTATATTTATTACTACCACCAAAGTACACACTCACAGTGACTTCATGCAGGACTAGCACCCTAAGTCTTCATGCACCTCAAGGAATGGAGGCAACATTGGACATCAGATAAAGAGATAACTTCAAAATCAGGAAGATTTGAATTCAAATTCTACTTCTGATGTATATTGCATATATGACCCTGGGCATTTTACTTAACTTTTCAATACTCCTGAAAAAACAAAAACAATACAAACAAAAAAAAGACTATAAGGTGACTTGCATTGATAAAGATAGAGCCCTTATTTGTGAGTTCTCTGAATTCATGAAATTATGGGTTCAACTCCTATTCCTGTGACTCTAAACAAGTAAGTCATTTAACATCACTGTGACAAGATTCCCATATAAAAAAAAATGGGTATATTTATTGTGGGAAAAGTACTATATTAGCATAGAATTATAATTATAAGTTCAAGAAAACATTGATTGACCATGAAATAGTCACAACCTTTCTGAACTTGAGTTTTACTATCTCTAAAATGGAAATGATGTTAATATATGTGCCATCTAAGGCTATTGAAAGCAAAGTTCTTTTTCAAGAAATTTATTAATTTTTTGAGGGGCAGCTGGGTGGCTTAGTGGATACAGAGATAGGCATGAAGAGGGGATGAACTGGGTTCAGACCTGGCCTTAAATATTTCCTAGCTGTGTGACCCTGGGCAAGTCACTTATCTTCAACTGATTATCCCTTACTGCTTTTCTGCCTTGGACTAATAGTGTTGATTCTAGGACAGAAGTTAAGATATTTTTAAAGAATAAAACTTAATTAATTTTTCACTGGTTACATTAAAATTCCCAGATATTTCCCTCTCTCCTCTCCCCCCATGTTAAAGATGGCATTATTTAATGGCAAAAAAATATAAAGTATGTCATGTTTCTATTTATCAGTTCTTTTTTCTGGAGGTGGAAATTAGCAAGTTATTCTTTTCTACATTTTTAATTAACCTGCTCATGATTTCTTATGGTTCAGTAATATTCCATCACAATCATATGCCACAGCTTGTTTAGCCATTCCCTATTTTATGGTCATCCCCTCAATTTCCAGTTCTTTGTCATCATAAAGAAAACTGCTAGAAATATTTTTGAATATGTAGGTTCTTTTCTTTTGGATCACAGTAGGAAGGAAACAGACCCAATGGTGGTAGTGCTTGGTCTAAAGGTCTACAGGGTCCTTTAACTCTCTGCATATTATTCTAGATTGCTCTCCAAAATGGTTGGATAAGTTCACAGTTCTACCAACTCTCTACTAATCTCCCCAGTTTTCCACATCCCCTCCAACATTCTTCATTTTGCCTTTTTGTCGTTTTAGTTTATCTGATAAGTATGAGACAATGTCTCAAAATTGTCTTGATTTATATTTTTCTAATCAGTAATGATTTTAAGAATTTTTTCATATGACTGTTTTTTTCATCCAAAAATCTGATCATACCTTTCCACTGTTTATCAATTGGAGAATGACTCCTAATCTCATAAATTTGACAAAGTTCTCTCTCTATTTTAGATATGAGACCTATACATTTACAACAAACTATACATTTCCCCCATAATTTTCTGCTTCCCCTCTAATCTTAGCTACATTCATTTTTAAAATATTAGTTTTATTGGTAAAAATCCTTTTAAATCCATTTAATCAAACGTATTCATTTTACATCTCCCTAGGCTCTGTCTCTTGTTTATTCATAAATCCCTCTCTTATCCATGTATCTGATAGATAATGTGCTCTTTTAATCTGCTTATGCATCACAAAAGTTCAATATACATGTTGGGCACCATTTTTGCTCCCACCAGAAAAATGACTAGTCCCTGGAATTTGTGCTGTGCTCCTAATTTGTCAAAGTGCTTCTCACTTGTAACATATATAAGCCACGCCGAAGAGTCCCAGGACATTTAGCTGCTGGCTTGAAATTGACTTTAATTTTACTTCATGATAGACAGGTGATAGGCAAGGGCTACAGAATGAGACAAACACTTTCTGACACAAATAATATCTGGATTCATTTTGCTTGACTACACTTGGTGTTTACAAGGGAGACTTGCTATTTTTGAGGGCATGGAAAAGAGTTATGGGAGGTGGATGGAGTGATAGTGATATTAAAGAATGAAGAAAAAAGAACAGAGCATCCATGAAAAACAATTTTAAATTACACAGACGAGATCAGAGTGAGATTCAGAAAGAGACAAAGAGTCAGTTTTGGAATTATTGAGTAAAATTTCATACATATATATACAAATGCAAATATTCATGTCTACACATGTTATATAAACATATCCACATACACATATACATATGTACAATGTATATCAATATCTTCATATATGCATATATGTGAATATATAAAACAATATATAATATAGAAACATATATCTCTGTACTTATATACTTTTTAAAGCTTCATGTAACAGAGTTTATATAATATTGTCATATGCAATGCTCCTTTTCTGTTCTTTGTAAAAGGCAATATCAATATTTTTTTTATATTTGCCAATCTTGTGATGATTAAAAAAAGGAAATTTTAGAAGCTATATTTAATTTTCTGGTCCTACTGCATTTTGAAAAACAAGGAAGACAATTTCTTATTCAACTGGGCTAAAGTACTCTGTATACTTCCTGTCTTACTGTCTAAGGCATCTGATTTTAAACCATAATCCCAAGAAGCTGAGCCCATTTGAAATGAAAGCAGCTTTTCTCATGTTCGGTTGCTTATGAAATCCCCATACCATGCTCACAGACATATTAAACATTTTATTGCCTTTATTTTTCATCAAATATGCAAATGTTTCCAGCAGATTTCACTTTTGATTTAAAGCCATTTTTCATGAAAAACTAAATCATTTAGGGCCATATGGTCTCATGACAATGCATAGCTAAGAAAAACACTGTGAATTTAGTATAGAACTGCTTCTCTAAGATACTTCCTAGAGAGAAAAAAAATCATCAACCCATAAAGCAAACTATCTTCTAAGTAGTATATTGTTGTAGTCAGGCCCCTTAAATGTAGGTAAATATGTTGAGGTAGTTGAGGTGTGTTGTTTTTTGTTTTTTAATTTAAAGAAAACCAGTTATAGTCTGGGTCATAAATACGAGGGGTCAAAATGAAGTATTACCATATGTTCCCTTTCAGGAGGGAGGCACAAACACTGAATGAAGGATGTTGAATGGCCCTGGAAGCACTCACTTATGATCTGTTGTCAATACATACTGATACAGTCCACATGGTCGCTCTCAAATGTGGGATGGCTACCACTACTCAGAGTTCCAGGAATTATCAGTTGAAGAAATAAATCCATTTACTTTACTCTCAGATCTGTTCCTCTCCTGTCCTGACACTCTAATCAATCAAAACAATAAAATTAAAACCACTTAAAAGCAATAAAGTCTAGTAGATAATTCAACAAAATAAGTCAGCAAGCATTTATTAGGTGACTACTATATACCAGGCACTTATTAAGCACTGGGGATATTTTAAAAAAAGTCAAGAACAGCCCCTGTCCTCAAAGAGTTCATAATCTAATGGAGGGATAACAAACAACAATATCATATGTATATTCATATATTCATGTGCATTTTCAAATGAACATATAATTATATATACATAAGATAGATACAGGATGGATAGAAAATAATCTCAAAGTGAAAGAACTAAGTTTAAAGACTTGAAAAAGCTTTTCACAGAGCAGGAAATTTTATCTGAGACTTGAAGGAAGCCAGGAAAGCGGGGAAACTGAGGTGAGGAGTAAGAAAATTCTAGGCATGACTGAGGTGAGGAGTAAGAAAATACTAGGCATGAAAAACAGCCAGTACAAATGTATGGAGATGGGAGATTAGAGATGGGTTGAGATTTAGCCAGAGAGAAACAGGCTTTGTCATGAAGGGGCTCTCCATCTAATATACACTCATGTGGATAGATAGAAAGGATAAAAGAACAAGAGGCAAATACTGATCAAGTATAAAGTTGTTGAGTTGTTTAGTCACATTCCCTCTTCTTGACCCCATTTGTTTTAGTTTTAGTTTTTGTGTTTTGGCTGGAATGGTTTGTTGTTTCCTTCTCCTGCTCATTTTACAGATGAAGAAACTCAAGCAAACAAGATTAAATGACTTGCCCAGGGTCACACAGTTAGTATATATCTGAGACCAAGCCTGAGGTTGGATTTTCCTGACTCCAAACCCAGTGCTCTAACCACTGTACTACCTAGCTGTCCTATAAATGTAAACTCATTATGAAAAACAAAAGAATATCATAATGGGTGAGAATGGAATCATAAAAGTTATATGTCTACATTACTTGCTATTTCTTTGCATAAGGATAGATCTGTGGAGGAGATAGGAGTAAGAAATCCCAAGAAACCAAGGGAATTGAATCCCAGAGAGAAAAATCATTTGTTTAATAATAAGTTTCAGGATCAGAATCCAAACACAGTCCCTCTAATTCCAAATCCTAAGCTCTTTTCACTGTATCACATTATCTCACTAACTTCAGTAAAGGAAGACAGTGTGATCCTTCTTTCATCCTTTCTACTTTTGTGTATGCTCTTTCCCTAAGCTCTGAAAAAACATGGTCATATCTTTCCTGTAAACATTTTATTTCTCCTACTTTAAGGCTCATCTTAGATGCTATTTCTTCCCTATTATCTTTTAGCTATAAGTGGTCTCTTTTCCCTCAAATGTTTCTCAGTAAATATCCCTTTGTAATATCAACTGGTTAAATGATGTTGAGGATTACACTAGGTGGCAGTTTATGACAAATAGTACTAGAAACTCCCAACTCTTCATGGTTACCCCTGCAGTTCCAAAGAAAGCAGATACTAGCTATCCTCTTAGGACTCAAACCACCAGTGCAAATAGTGGTGAAGCTAAAGGGCTGCTATTATTTTTTCAAGATATCCATTTTTATCTGTTGTTATTGTTCAGTAGTGTCTGAGTCTTCATGATGCCATGGACAATTCTGCCCATTGCATTTTCCTCTTTTGGAGTGGCTTGCCATTTCTTTCTCCAGCTCATTTTTGCAGATGAAGAAATCGAGGCAAATAGAATTAAATGACTTGCTGAGGGTCACACAGCTAGTGTCTGAGATCAGATTTTAACTCCCATTCTCCTGAGTCCAGACTCTATCCACTGAGCTACCTGGTTGCCAGCCTATTCATATAAGTATATTATTCCTCCAGCTCGTTAGTTTCTTGAATGTAGTGATGTTTTACATTCATCTTTTTATCTTCAGCACTTCATGTTACATTTCACATTGTAGTCACTAATAAACATTTGTTGAAAGCAATTTGGCAAAAAAGCTTTTAAAGATGATATAGAAGATGGAATCCCAAATGCATTACTTTAGAGTCGATGGAGCAAGAGTTAGGAACCCAGTCTCTATGTCTCTTCTTTCCTTCCCCTTCTCCTCTTCTCCTTTTCCCTCTCCTTTTCCTCATTCTCCTTCTCCTTCTCTTTCTTCTTCTCCATCTTCTATTCCTTATTCTCCTCCATTTCCTCTGTCATTTCACAGGAAATTCAATAATAGCCAACATATATGGATATCTTTAAGGCTTTCAAAGCACTTTACACATGTTATTAATTTGATCCTCCCATATACACTACTAATATTTCTATTTTACATATGAGTAAAATGACACTGAAATAAGTTATTACATTGATTATATATGTCTGAGAATTTGAACTCATGTCTTTAGACAGTGTAGTGGGTAGAGTACAGGTCTTGGAGTCAGAAAGACTCATCTTTCTGAGTTCAAATCTGGCCTCAGATAATTACTAGAAATGTGACCCTGAGCAAGTCACAACACTGTTTGTTTCAGTTCCCTCATCTGTAAAATAAGCTGGATAAGGAAATGGCAAATCAGTTCATGTTTGCCAAGAAATCCCAAAATATGGTCATGAAGAGTCAAACATGACTGAAATAGCTGAACAACTTTCTAACTCCAAATTGGGAATGTATTCATTGAGTCACCTAATTGTCTAGGTATAGAACATTTAAAGAACATGTTATATACTATAGGAAATAGGAAGGCAAGGAAGAAAAAAGAATGGAAGGGAAACAAAAGGAGAGAAAAGAGGAAGGAAGGAAGGAAGGAAGGAAGGAAGGAAGGAAGGAAGGAAGGAAGGAAGGAAGGAAGGAAGGAAGGGAGAGAGGGAGGAAGGGAGGGAGGGAGGAAAGAGGCAGGGAGGGAGGGAAGAAAGAAGGGTTGGAAGGAGGGAGGAAGGAATACATAAGTCTTTAGAGAAGCCTAGAATTCTTTCACCACTTTCATTCTTTCAGCAGTAAACTGTATATTTGGCTACATTGTTTTCATATTCTTTCCTGTGCCACCTTTTCATTGATGGCACTGAGTATCGGGGCATATTATGACTTAGTTTTCAGAAGGTCATATTAGGTTCTAGTGCTAACCTACCATTACTGTGATAGGCAGCCTCACAAGCCTGGGAGTTGTTTTGGATTTTAATCTTTTTTCCTAGGTCACCGTGACCAAACATTCATCACCTCGAGTGTACAATGTTCCTGAAGCCTCTCTATACAGAGCTAGGTTGATATAGACACACCTCTTTTGTTAGGCTCATACTTGAAACCCTCCAACTTTCATAGACTCTGCCAGAGCTTGTGCTCCTTTGGCATAGCCTTCAAGAACCCAGGGCCACTTGCACTTAATGTATCGAAGTGGGAATTTTGTAAAGGACTTTTTGATGAAGAATGGTGAAATTGTAATATTGAACTGTTTGTTTTAAGTTTTTTTTTTAAACTCTTACCTTCTATCTTAGAATTAATACTATGTAGTTGTTCTAAGGCAGAAGAGTGGTAAGGGCTAGGCAATAGGGTTAAGTGACTTATCCAGGGTCAAGTGTCTGAGACCAGATTTGAACCTAGGACCTCCCATCTCTAGGCCTGGTTCTCAATCCACTGAGCCACCCAGCTGCCTCTTAAATTTTTCAATAGATATTATATCTCCTGAATTTCATCGTTTTTTACC
Organism: Monodelphis domestica; assembly: GCF_027887165.1. NCBI lineage: Eukaryota > Metazoa > Chordata > Mammalia > Didelphimorphia > Didelphidae > Monodelphis > Monodelphis domestica. Next base: position 125,762,878 of record NC_077234.1, on the reverse strand, counting down.
TCCCCAAGATAATTTTATTTCCTGAATGCGATTACCAGTCTTTACAGAATTCAACAGAATTTTTCAATAAAATTCAAAAGCTACAGTAAATTGTGTCTTTTATAAGATTCTTTTAATTTTTTACATTTAAGGAGTATAAAGTCCTTAATATTCTCACAAAGTTTAAAATCTACAGATATTAATTCACCATGGAATCAATTTTACAGCAAGGAGGCTCCAGAAACAAGGATCTCTTTAATACATCTGCAAGGCTTTTTAAAAAGATAATACATATCTTAAAATGTTGAAGTCCTTTTGACTGCTCACCTTTTTTTTTTTCTCATACCTGTGGCAAACATTGTCATCTCTCAAAGGGAGATTACCGAGAAAGATACAGCAAAAATTCACCATGTTATTTTGTTAATGGGTGAGAAATAATTCAAATAGATGTGAGAACAGAACTGCTTTGTTAAACTTTATACAACAATAATAGAAAATATGTTATTAGGTTCACTTCACATCTATGCAAAAGAATTTTCCTTTGAAAAATATCTCCTGATTAGACCTGAATTGTTTTTCTGTGTCACCACAAAGACAAAGCAAATGCTGATTAAAGCAATTAAAACTTTCCTTTGTTTGAAGAAAGAGATGTACCCAGATATGGCTTTTTTGTTTGGAGACATCTTAATAAGCACTAGCAGACTGAAATGAAATCTGTCATCAGTTATATTTTTCTCTTAGACAAACTGTCTACTTCACATACATATTAAGCAAGATTTGTTACCAAAGCTTCCCTATATGTTTTCTATTTGTTGTTGTAAAATGGTAAATGTAGAAATAACACTAGATCTATCAATTTGATAATATAATGCAATACATCTGGCAACTGAACAGGAAAAAAAATGTAATGACATATTTGGTGTAGTGAATGGTTTTTTATTATGGTTTTCTTGAAAACACAATTGTGCCATTTGCTGTATTCTGCCATCAAGGAATATAAAGCATTATTGGGCATGGGGAATTCAGCTTTTGTAGAATATAAATTGACTGTCATGTAAATATAAACATCAATTAAGTCCTGTCACTTGTTAAATATTTATACACTGCAATGATTTAAACAGGAAAGCTTGCTGAGGGGAAACATCCATTTCTAGCTATATGCTGCTCTAACCTCTCAAGGGCTCGGCTTTTCCTCATTCATGATTTTATATTTGAGCAGCTACTACATAGCATGGCCTAAAATATCTGTTCATTTTCACTGATGTGTGAGATAATTAATGCTAATAAGGGTTAGGCAAATAAATATTTGTTTTCCTCAACAGCAGGATAAACTAGGACTTCTAATGAAAAGTCCTTTCTTCAGAGCTCACAGAATTTGCCAATGGGGAAAATAAACACACAAACAAGAAACCTGACATCATAATGTAAATGTTGAGATAAGACAGAATAAGATGACATGGAAAACCTAGTCTGCATTTTATTGCTATGTCTAAAATCATTTTAATTATGCTAGCACTGGTTTTCTAATGCTCTGCTTTTATAGCCGAAAAATGTAGGAGAGAGGCAATATGGATCTCATGTATTTGCAGTATAGAGAACCAATCTGGATTATTGGGATACCAAAAGAGATTGGGGTCTTGTTTGATCTGGTTTAGTAAAGCACCTGAATAGTCACCACTTCTCTGTCCCATTCGGAAACTCCTATTCAAGATATTCTCAATTTAAATACATCTCATTTAAAAAAAAAAACCCTTATCTTTTGTCTTAGACTTGATATTAAGTATCAGTTCCAAGAAAGAAGAGTGATAAGGGCTAGGTAATTCCAGTTAAGTGACTTGCCCAGGGTCACACCACTGGGAAGTGTTTAAATCTAAATTTGAACCCCAAACCTCTCATTTCTGGAAGTGGTTCTCTATCTACTAAACCACCTCACTGCCTCTAAATATATATCATTTCAAAATGCAACTCCTTTACTGAATATCCAAGCTATGAAATACTCTTGAGTATTAGGTATCTCTTATTTTCTCATGCTGTGAGAAAATGTCTATACATTCTATTTGATCTAAAAAAAAAAAAACAAACACAATTAGACAGTGAAATAAAGGCTTATAAATCAAGAAAATTCCTTTAATATGTAAATAAACAAGTCATGAATTTCTTATTTCAAAAGACAGTATGAGATTCTTTGGGTTTGTTTGATTTTCAGAGCAATTGTTTCTAGACTATCTCTGAAGATAGGTTGATATTTTTAATTACCAACTCAGTTACACAAAGCACAGTGCTCTAGGCAAGGAATGGAAAATATGTGCATTAACTGCTTAGTAGTCTTGCCAGATAAAGAATAAAGGTTTTAAGAAGCTCAACAATATATGTTTTTCCAATCATGGTCATCTTTTGATAAAAGGGTCAGCACCTGGTACAGTTGAGTAAGAACCAAATGCAATATATCAACATGATCATTGTTCAAATGAAGTTGTACATCCAGTAAGCACTACTAGAATTAAGCAAATGGAAAACTAATTAGAGAAATGAAGGAAAATGTATTTATAGTCTTAGTTTTATTTGTTGTTGTACCACAGTGGGATTCCGTCCCAAATTATAGGCCTAGAATTAGAAGAGATCTCAGAGGCTATCCAGTCCAAATCATTCATTTTACAAATGAAAAAACTGAGGCCAGAAAGGTTAGGTAGATTGTTTACTATCACATAGATATTATGTGTTAGGGTAGAATTTGAGAGTTCCCTGATTCCAGTGCTATCACTTGCAGCAGATTATATTTCTCCTGTCTGAAACCAAAGCTAATCTTTCTTAATATCTCTGCATATTTAGGGCAGCTAAGTGGCAGAGTGGAGAGAGTGCTGGTCTGGAGTCAGGAAGACTCATTTTGAGTTCAAATGTGACCTCAGACACTTATTAGCTGTGTGATCCTGGACAAGTCACTTAATCCTGTTTGGTTTAGTTTCCTTATTTGTAAAATGAATTGGAGTGGGAAATGGAAAACCACTCTAGTATCTTTGCCAAGAAAATCCCAAATGGGCTCATGAAGAGTCAATAGAAATGACCAAACAATAACTAGGTAAATTTTATTTTTGTTTAAAAATCTTATTTTTATTTAAATATATTAAATACATTTAAATGTTTTATTTTAAAAGGCAGTTTTTGGACTGTTATCTAATTCTGGAATTGTCTTAAAGGCTCAATTTAGATCTGTTTTGCATTAAAGAACCTTGGAAGCTCTGACCAACAAAAGCTCGAGCTACTTTGGCTCTCCCCTTGTAACTATACTTGAACTTCTATGGGATTGTATATTCCACTGGTGTGGCTCAGATTAAAACTGTCCCTTTGGATCTCCAGGGACCTGTGCTTTCTTCTTGATTCATGTTTCTGTTTCTGGTAATAGAAACTTCATGAAACCCAACCTTCTGCAGCAAACTCTTTGAGAGATCTTTCTTTGACATAATGGTGGACTCCGAGTTATTAACTCTGCTCTTGCTATTGGACAAGGGGCCCTTCTGTGGCTTTGTTGCTTTACTGAAGAATGGTTCCATACCCACCTTTGTATGCAACCCACCAAAAACTCAGTTCTCTAATTCCTACCTCTCAGCTTCCCTGGATTCTTTCAAGACCCAGTTCAAATCCCATCCTTCTTTAAGAGGCTATTAGTGCCTCCAACTTTCATGTTAACGTGCATCTACTCTATGTACCTTCTATGTATCTAGATATTTATATGTTGCATGTTGCCTCCTCCCTTGAAATGGAGAGAGCAGGGACGGTGCCTTTTTTTTTTGACCTTTCTTTGAATCTTCTGTAGTTAATCCATTGTCTGGCTCACAGTAAAAGCTTGTTATATGCTTTGTTAACTGACTAAAAAGAAGAAAGAAACTGACACTCTCCACAGTTGTTTTCTAAACCTAAATGCTATATGTTTGTTGACAGAATTGACTTTAAAGGCAACAAAATTGTCTTTTAAAAGCCATAATGCCTTATGATACATATTATCAGCGGTATGCTAGAAAATGTTTAACAACTGGCTTTCCAAAAAAAAAAAAATACACAAGTCATGCATTTAGGTTTATTTAATAACATAATTTTCTTTAACACATTCTTAAAATCAATTTTAATTAAAAAAACAAATAAAAATATGCATGTCTGAATCACTATGTGAGTGTAAGGGATAGTAAGGTTAAACATAGTTTTTACCTTCAAGGAGCTTTCAGTCTAGTAGGGGAAGATAAAATATATACTTAAATAACCACAATACATGTTAGAAAATAAGTGTATTCAAGAAGTCCAAACAAATATTGTAAAAAAATATTGTAAAAAACTCATGTTGCCATGACCCCAAACCAAAAAATTACTTTGGTGGCTACTTCAAAACTGTAATTTTGCTACAGTTATGATTCGGAATGTAAATACCTGATATGCATTATGTATTCTCATGCTACAAACTTAGAGGTTGAGAACCGCTGGATTCGATGGTTAACTAAGGTATATATTATTCTGTGTGGTTCTGAGAAGTGATGCTGGGAAACAACACAGGTAAATAAATGGAAGCTAGATGACCACTTGTTGGTGATATATGAGATGGGATTCATGACTTGGGAAGGGGTTGCTCTAGACCACTGATAATGAACTCAAATACTAAACTGTACATATGGATCTTTCTGGGACTCGTCTTGAATTAAAAATCCACGTGTGTAAATATTTCTTTTATAGCTAGTACATCAACAAAACTGATGGGAACTACATTTTAATTCAGTTCTGGTGGCACTAGGGAGTATTAGGGGATGCATGCAAACCTACAGACCTTGTGTTTGATACCTCAAACTAGAAAACCTCTGAATACAACCACTCCAAGTTTCTCTGATTCCAATGTTACAGTGATACAAATGAGATTAAAACATTTTGTATCACCACTAAGTCCCCTCCATGATTGCATGCTGATTTCATTGAACTACATGGAAATAAGTTCACAGTATAGACTAAAGTATTCCTTATTTCCTACTGGATTTTATTTTTCATTTCTTTTCACTTAAGATATTGCTTTTTTATGACCACAAGCTGTTCCCTATTGCCCACTCTCTTATTTTCTTTCTTTTATTTTAACTTTACTTTCTCTCTTAGAATCAATAGTAAGTATTGATTCCAAAGCAGAAGAGTGGTAAGGGCTAAGCAACTACTATTAAGTGACTTGCCCAAAGGTCACACAAATAGCATGTTTTTGAGGATAGATTTGAACCCAGGACCTCCTGTATTCAGGCCTAGCTCACTATCCATTAAGCCCACCTAAATGCCCCTTAAACTCATATTTTTAATATTAATACTCTTCTAGTGTTTCTAATGTTGGAATGTCATAATCTTAGGAGAATCAAAATGGCAGATGACCCAAAATGCAACGGAAAGATAGAAAATGAATGCAAATAGGCAGGTATGTATTACTAACAGTGACATTCTGGAAAGTGCCATAAATGACATCCAGGATATAAATCACTAGAAAAGTAGGGGAATTAGTCATGTAATAAGAATAAAGGATAATACTTGGAGAGCCTGTGTGTTATTCTCATATCTAGGAAATATTAAAGAGTACAGGATTTCTAGCACATCAAGTATTTTCTTTATTGGAGAATATAAGGAAGAACAAGGTCAAATACTAGACAGAATGAAAAGATGGAGAATTGTTGTGTATTGCTCTGGAAGAGAATACTATCATCAAGAAGTTCATAAATCTATTGAATTTTACAAATAAGTTTTTCTATAATACAATATATTATTCTTTTTACACAATGCAAATGTATTAAGCAACTAGAACACTGGATTCAAACCAGGTAATATAAATGTTGTTTGTTGTACTCCTACTAGGTACTTGTTAGGCATTTATTTCTTTACCTGTACAAGAGGGACAATAATCTCACTGCAAGACAGTAAGTCACTGCCAAACCCCCAGGTGAAAGGTAAGTGCATTTTAAAAAATATTGTTCTTTATATTTCCCCTTTAAACCTGTTTCTGTATGTCTTAAAACTTATTTAAAACTCAAAAGCTCAAAAAAATGTTCAATTTTTGTTAGTATTTAATGAGCTATGGTATACTGGAAAGAGCATCATCTCTAGAGTTAGAGGATCTGGATTAAATTATACCTCTGACCTTCTATTATCTGGATAACCTTAAGCAAGTTTGTTTTAAATTTCTTTGGAATTCAGTTTCCTCATCTGTAAAATAAGAAACTTGGAATAGATATCATCTGAGATCCCTTTCAATCTAAATCTATGATCCTATGACCTTCAATCACCAACAACAAAAGCAATTATTAATAAGATATTTGTGAGTAACACTGTGCCAAATACGTGCAGGATAATTTTAATAGAAATAGGTCTTTGCAAAGAAATGGCAGGAGGTATCATCTTGAATTTCTTCTTCAGGACAAGTCTTGGTCATTCCAATTTCCAAGTTAAGGGACAATGGTTGTAGGAGAATGCATATAACATCAGATTTTTTGTATAATTTGGTTAGTTTTGCTGAACTTTTTTTCTTCCTCTTTTCTATAAGCAATGACTTTCTGGAAGAATATAGGGAAAGAGACAGAGTTGGGGGAATAAATGACAAAAAATACAATAACATTTTATTTTTCAAAAAAGAAAAATTCCTGGCCCAGGAAGAGCTTGAGTTTTAGGGCAGCATACAGCATTGCTACATGGTATAGCGTTTTATTTTAGAATTGTGATTTAGCCAACTTCTGGCTAAAGCAAAAAGGTTAGAGGAACTATATTTATTGTGCTTCCCTTATGAAGTAATGATATAAATATGTGAGTATTCTCCAACATGCAGAGCTGTGGCTTACATAGTAATGGTAGCCTAAGATGTGTAATTGACATAACTGACTATGGGCATTGGGAAATAAAAGCTGATAATAAAAAAGAAATGCATTGCAGGAAGTTAAAAAACAACACACAACAAAACATACTTAGTTCCTGTTTTTCTGTAAAGAAAGATGTAACACCTTACTTAGAGGTCTGAGTCAAGCTTTCCTGGCTTAGGCCAGGAAATATACAAGTTAGAGCAGGAATGAAAAGATGTAGTCTCTCTTACTTACAACTTTCTACCCTTACCAGAAATGGGATGGAATGGTTGCAGAAAAAGACATCTTTGAATGTCCAGATGAAATGAAATGCATGTCCCTATCATATATTAATTAACATCTAATGTACTATTGAATATAGGCATGACTAGACACTATGGGACAAAAAAGATAGACACATATATAGATAAGCAAATTTATATTTATATATACATATATATGTATATATTAATATACATACATTCATTTATAAAAATGTCAAGTGTAAGTAGTTAGTATATTCTGGGATCTGCCAAATTGGGAAAAAAGCATCTCTATTCTTGAAATGGCTAGGTGGGTCCTGCCCAATTAATCCTAATCAATTGCCACTTATTTATAAAAATTTAGATTTAAAGATGGGGATTTAAACAATAAACTGTTTCAACAGGGTAAGAAGAGAAGAGACTGTCTTGTTTGTGGCCTTTTGGATTGTAATCTTCTTAAAGTGTGTGTGTGTGTGTGTGTGTGTGTGTGTGTGTGTGTGTGTGTGTGTGTGTGTGCATGAGAGGGGGGTAGGGAGGGAGGGAAAGAGGAAGGGAAGGAGCTACAATGACTGAAAGATTGACTGCCACATTTCTCTACCCACTGTTATATTAAAAGAAGATGAAAGACCCTTCTCTGCTGCTAGGTTTTCTATTTGTTCAGATTTTTTTTTTCTGACAAATCCACAAATCTTTTTTAAAAATCTGTACTAAAATTCCCTCCATTATTATCTTGTTATTTATTTTTCATTTTCTCTTCTGTTCCCTAGAGTGTATGACCTGGCAGAGGGACTCATTCAAGCTAAAAATTTACTGGCTTAAAACCATTGGTGACAATAGTTCTATCGCTCATAACCAGGTACCTATCTGGGTATTCCTAAACCCAGAGGAAACTTCTGGAGAAAAGGGAGAACATGAGGAGTGTTTGACCATATCAGGTGTACACATGATGATTCAGAGCCAATAAATTTGTAACTGATTGGAGTCTATATTCTCTAAGTTGAGTCATATGACATAAGGAATGGAAGAGAAAATGAAAAGTAAGTTGGCAAGAATGTCTTAGTGTGAATCTTAGTATTATACCATTGTTTTGCTTTGTCTTTCCAAATTCTGTGGATTTGCTAGAAAAAGGAAACAAGCTTAGGTATGTAGGAATTTTCTATCTTTCAGGGTAACATTAGTTTAAAAATGGCATGGTTTGATCAATTGACACATATCTACAAAAATAAAAATAGCAGATTCACATGGGGAATTAGCCCATTTCTTCTTGGTTCTCTATCATTTTTTCTAGCTCATTTCTATGTGGTGTGCTATAATATAAAGAATGTTAGACATTTGTTACTTGTGAGACATTAGAGGAGTCATTTAATTTCTCTGAACCCCAGTTTCTTAACTGGTTAAATGAATATAAACAGACATTTTTCAGGAGAATTAATCCAAAGTATAGTCATATAAAATGCATTAACTCACTAATAATTAGACAAATGGAAATGAAAACAACTCTGAGGTACCATCAGATTGGCTAAGATAACGGAAAAGGAAAATAACAAATTCCAGAGGAGATGTCAGAAAGTAGGGACACTAAAGTACCACTGGTGGAGTTCTGAAATACTTCAATTCTTCAGAAGAACAATTTGACCCAGAAATATAAGTATAATATCTAGACCTCAAAAAGATGAAAGAAAAAGGAAATGGACCCATATGTATAAAAAAAATGATAGCTCTTTTTGTGATCGCAAAGAATTGGAAACTGAGGAAATACTCATCTTCTGAATTGTGGTATGATTGTAGTGGAATACTATTGTTATTAAAAATAGCAATGGTCATGGTTTCAGAAAAACCTGAGGAGCCTGAGATGATACAAACTGAATTGAGCAGGACTAGGAGACCATTGTACATAGTATGGTAATATTGTAATGATACTCAATCGTGAAAGGTTTAGCCACTCTGATCTTTACAATGATCTATGATGGACAATTCCAAAAGATTCTTGTAGAAAAATATTATCTAAATCCAGAGACAGAACTGATAAACTTTGAGGGCAGATCAAAGCATAACTTTTTACATTATTTTTTCTTGCATTTTTTGTCCAATATGGATGATTTAAAGATAGATTTTTTCATGACTTCATATATGTAATGGGAATTGCATGTCTTGCCTTCCCAATGAATGGGAGAGGGGTAGAGGGAGGGAAATAATTTGGAGTTGAAAATAAAAACTAACTAAAATTCAACAACAACAAAAAGAGTCCCAATTCCTTCCCCTGTGAAATAAGGGTAATCATATTTATCTTTTCAATCTCTCTGGGTAGTTATGAGGAAAGTATTTTAAAAACCCTAAATCAGTATAACAAGGTAAGCTGATACTATAAGCATCTTGGCATAGTGTTTAGAGAGTTGAATTTCTAGTAGGTCTTTACCTGGGTTTGAGTTATGCATCTGGTATTTCCTAACCGTGTGACCCTGTGCAAGTCATTTAATGTCTCTCATCCTGTTTTCTTATCTGCAAAGTGGGGATAATCATAATCTACTTCACAGGACTGTTGTAAGGTTCTGATGAGATAATATATTTAAAATGCTTCTACAAATGTTAGCTATTATAATTATATCATCAACCTTAGGATCATAGAATTATAGAGCTGGAAGGAACCTTAGAGGCTATCTGGTCTACCCATCCCCTCATTTTATGAGATAACGAGGTAATGTATGCTAAATGCTTTTCAAGGCATAAAAGACTGACTATATAAAAAGCAAGCTATTAACATTACAAATAAGGAAATTTTCTGGAGGTAAAGTGACATTTCCAGGATCACTTATCTACTTTATTTGGATTATAAATGGGACTAGACACAAGTTTTCTTGACTAAATCTCTTATCACTCAATCACAAAAGATATTTTAAATCATGTTATATGCTTTGTCAAGTATAATTCATCTACAGTGAGGATGGACTCTTGTGTGTCTGCATTATACCAAAGGATAAAAGAGATGGATTGTAGCTGGGTAATTACTGTCGCCATAGCAAATAAGTGTCCAGTTTAAGGCCTCTCCCAGCTGTTGTTATTCTTCTGATTTCTTAATTCAGCTTCTGGCAGATATGACACCAGACTTCTTTTGTTTGTCTTGAAGTTGAACTATTATAACTGGCTTCCTTTCCATTCAGGGGAAATAATTCTTCCAAAGCAACCACTTTTGGCTCTACTCCCATCTCCCTTTCCCTGTTTCTTCCTTTGAGAAACAGGTCTAGGCCTGATAAAAGTTCATTTTCAAATGAAACCAATGGATCAGGTTACCATTGGGTAAGCCTTGACTCAGTCCCTTCATGAAGGAAAAAAAAATGAAGGCATTACCATCACACTAGTTTAGTCACATTCTTAAAGGGAATCAAGTATTGCGTAATATTTCAAATGTGCCAGGATAAAGGAACACCTCTTCATTCTTTTTCATAATTTCTAGTTTGGATTTTACATGAATCTTATTTCCCCTGATCCACCTTATTTCCCCATCAATGCTGTCCTTAGACTTCAATTGCTTTTTTGTTGTTATCAGTGAAGAAAGAAAGGCTAGGAATGGACTCTTTTGGTTTCCCTGTGAGAATCTGCTTAGGGGAAAGTGCCCATGTCTCTTACTTACTGAACACCTTCTCCTCCTACCTAATATCTACAAAAGGCAGAGCACAATTTTCATCTTGGAAAGCCAGAGGCAAGAAAATACTCTTGGACAGAGTTATGATATAGAGTAAAGAGTACTAGATGAACTAACCTCTGTGAGCCTCAGTTTCCTTGTCTATAAAATGAGGGAGTTAAATGATCTCTAAAATCTTTATTAGTTCTAAACCAATGATTCTAAGATTTTATAAAGGAGGAGGGAAGTCTGAACTTCCCTTCACATTGTGACAGCATCCTGACATGTGAACTATGAATTGGCCTCCATATTTGAAATAACATTCAAATACAACAGTGTCAGTTCTTCTGAGCCCCTTAACAAAGGTATAACAAATCAAGAGCTTCTAAACCCACAGCTGAGAAAGGAAGTTCAAATTTGTTGAACCCTAGTTATTATAGGCTTGAACGACTTCTTATATAGAAGCAAGTTATGCATGCTGTTACTGCCACGCACCAGTTGAGTAAGGTTGAATGCTATTTCCTGAAAGTCTAATTGACAATTTTTGTTGCCCTTCTACGACTGTTTAAGAAGAGTTGTGAGGTCAATGGCAATGATACATCTCATAGCCATGAATGCCATCAAGTAGGTCTTTTTTTGCCCATCTTTTAAGAAGACTATAGTGTCAAACTTCTTAAAATAAAATGTTTTACAGGGGAAAAAAAGATTTTGACAACATTGCTGACCCACATTTCAGAAGGAAAATGAGAAATATAGGGGTCAGATACCAGCCAGTGGAAACACAATGAGCACTTATGCTATAAATGAAGTAGTGAAATCGTCCACTGGAACAAGCAATTTTCATAACAGTAAAATGATTTTTATCATATCCTGTGACCTCTTCGAGTAACAAAACCAAAAGTCTTCAGGGCACATTAAGTTGGGAAAAAGAACAACGAAAGGTTTGGTAGTATATGTGGATAATAAATGTACAAATATCTACTCTGAAAAATTAGCCCCAACCCCAAGAGCTTAACCCAATATGTATATTAATTTTATAATTTTGAATTTAAACAATTTCATGATATACTTTTTAAAAAATCCAAAAGAAAGATTATGTGATTATATAAGACACAACAACCCATAATAAACAGTAAATACATTGAAAACTTTAAGGGTTCCTTGTTGACTTGATAAAGTGTGTAGTGCTGCTTGGATAATGTCAGAGTTAATTTCATTTTAGTCATTAAATTTATTTTCCTATGCATATCCATATAGACATGGAGTGTATTTGAAGAGAGTAATAATAAAAATGATTTATTATTTTAAAATATTAATATCATTAGTATATTGAAATAATTAGTAATATATTGAGTGCTTTTGCATTAGAATAAAAGCACATGAGGAAAGGTACATGAGACTCAAACAACAAAAATGATAAGAATTGCGAAATAATGATTGGAATGATGTCATGATACTTTTATGTATTAAAATTAATTAAACATAGTTACTAAACAAGTTTAGTTGTTTATATTGATGTTCAAGATTATTTCTAATAAATGCATCTAATAAAACATTTAGGTTCTTTTAATTGTTAAATTATCCTGGTGAATATAAGGCAATATTTTTCAAAAGTAAATATCAGTTTTAAAATGTACATATATAAAGAATTATCTTTTTGGTAATATTTTGTGAAATTCTATTTATTTTAAAAAATAAACAAAAATAGAAACCTGCTATTCTTTGTCATGATTACACTTAAAAGGCACTTCTTTTAAAATCCAGAGAACACAGAGACTATTGTTATATAAAAACCTTTCCCCTTAAATCTTGTTAAATGTTCTCCAGATGTAGATACAATGCAAAAATATTCTCTAAATATTTTAAAAGCCTTTAAATAATGTTTTATTTTATTGTGTAAATATGTTTAGATGCCGATGGTATAATGTGTATACACACAACTTTGTAGAATTAATTTTTTAAAATGCTCTTTAGTCGTTTAATGGAACATATTTTAAGTAGAATACTGAATATTTTTAAATGAACAATACTTGTCAAATCCCATTCTCTCTAACTACTATTTGGCATATTTTGGGGGAGGAAAATGGCAGATTTATTTTTAAAAAGGGAACCAAAATTTCCTAAATGTTTTCAAGTACAGTAGCTTTTTGTTTTTATACCTCTAGTGAACTCCATGAGCTAATAGCAGAAATTTCAAATATGATGTTATATTTGAATGGCTGTATTCTTTTCAAGTCTAATACAGAGATGCTGAATTCTTTATACCACTATTTAGCCTACTGCAATATTTTCTAGGATTATCCTTCTACAGATCTTATTTAGTACTTTTAAAATGGTGGCTCAAAACCCTTAAATGATAATAAACCTGAGAGTCATAAAAGAAGTGTTCAATAAGTTATACTTTTTCACCCAATCAATTCCATCTTGACAACATTTCCCCAAGTACAAGTCTGTGAGTAGTAAAAAAAAATCTGATATGTCATCTTAATTTTTCAGAAGTAATTTGTGGTTATATTTTTTATTTGCTCTGAGAACATGCAAACAAAATGATTAACAGTATTCTAATAATTAGTTTGTTTTGAATTTCATCTTTGCAATCTTAAAGGACCCTAACTAACTTCAGAATTTATAACAAGAACATGTATTTGCTAAAACCAAAAAAATATATAGTCTATACACATCATTTTATTGTTTAAATGGTCCTCATTCATGTTTCATTTCAATAATATTTCCCCAGCTTGTAAAGCTTATGTTACATTGAGCTCCTCTTTAAATTCACAATGCATAAAACTGCCAGGTGGCCTAATAACAGAGTGCATTAGCAGATTGAACTATAAATCAGATGGTTGTGTTCACATACTGTAAAAATACCACCAATTTCTTTTATATCAGAGTTTGTACACTGATCCCACAGAGTTATCACAATTGCATTTTTTAATTTAAAGGAAATGAAAAAGGAACAACCTAGGAACATGATCATGTTTATTTTTACAATAATCATTATTTTATTTCTCTATTGAAATACATGCTCAAATGAAACTGTTTCCAATAATATTGACTTTTAGTACTATAATAGCACTACAAAGTATTCTGTCAAGCCCATCTCAGAGGTAGCAGAAATAAAAGAAAAAGAGTCATCAACTTATTTAAAAGGCTATTGAAATATAGAAATGATTCCAAAATTTTCCTAGTGGATATAGTTAGTCTCCAAATCATTAACACTAATGTAAAAAAAAAATTAGAATTTTAAAGCTATAAGGTCCTCTGATTCAGGAGTTCTTAACCTTTTAAAATATCTTAGAGTGTTGGCAAACTTTCTAGAGATCACATACCCAAACTGCACCTTCAAATTGCCTATGAGCCCCGTACCCATTACCCCAGACAGAAGAAGGAGGAAGTGCTCACATTGGGTGGCTGGGTGGAGGGGCAGGCCATGCAAAAAATGTTCTCAGGCTCAGTGAAGAAGGGAACTGAGTAGCCCCCTCAGACACACTGGGGCACATCTTTGCCAACAAGGCCTTAGACCCATTTGACAGTCTGATAACTCCTTTTTCAGAATGATGTTGTTAAATAATTGAAAAAAATTAAATTTACTCAGAGGATAGTGAAAGTAAAGATGTAATTTTTCTTCCCTCTACAAGTCATCCACCTTCAGAAATACATCTGCATATTACTTAGAAGTTAAGAATACCTGATCTTGTCCTGTTCTCTCATTGTACAAATAAAGAAATTGAGGTTCAAGTTATTGATTTCCCAGGATCATACATCAGGTGAGTGATGGAGACAAATTCTTTGACTCAGGATCTATTGGTCTATACACTGAGGTGTATCATCCATATATAAAAAAGTAATCCTATTTTCTGAAGATATGTTATAAATTAATAAAGTTAGTTTCATTGTATAAGAATGCAAATTATTACATTGGTGAGATTATCTCTGATTGTATTAAAAAGAGTTTTAGAGGCTAAAAAGAGTTTTAGAGGCTAATATTCAATGACTATTCCTAGAATAGGCAAGACTAATTCAAACATTATAATGTCTTCCAAGTGTGCAAAGGCAGCCTAGAAGACAAAGGAAATGAGCAAACTAAAGGTATACTAAACAAAACTATTAGAAATAGGATAAAGAATAGATTCAAGGTAGAAAAATGGCTATTAGAGAGAAACAACCAGAGAACCAAAAGATCCTGCTAATCACAATAGAATACTGGCTGAAATGAACTAGCAGTATAGATGTCTTCTCTAAAAAAAATCTAACATGAAATTACACTGCAAGTTAAGAGAACCAGTTCTGACCTCCCCTTCCTTTGCTGGTAGGTTTGGTATATTTGGGGCTGAAGAAGATGGCAGCAGAATTGAGAGGCAGGTACATTTCCTCTAGGAACCAAAGACCAACCCTTAGATTACAGCAATTTCCTCTCTTCTTTTTCCATCAGCTTTCCCCAAAACCAAGGGACGATCCAACTTCTGAACAATAGTATAGATATACTCCTACTCTATATAACCTATAGAAAGTCTTTAATGTTAGTACTCATTAGCTATGAGGCTACAGGTAGCTCTTTACATCTCACTTTTCTATAAAATGAGAATAGTATGGGGGGTTTTGTAATGAAAGAAGTGTATAAGCCTTACAATGCTATATAAATGTGTCTTTATTAATTCAGTTTCTTCCAACTCTATATTACAAGTCTATTTTCTACCCACTGACATATACTGAATATGCTAATACCCAGCCTATTATTATCTCTATCGTTTGCTGTCTATACTTTTTTTCTGCAACTACAAGAAACTATAGAAGTCACAAAAGCATAATAACTAATTTCATCATTAATGTATAGTTATATCACATCATCTTGATCCAAACTACTGCAAAGAAATAATTTAGTTCATCTCTGATTGGCTACTTCTCACACACCTTTGTAGTGGCTAAACTAAGGTCTCCTCAAGACTCCATATCCACATTTTTGCCTATTTCTTTCAATCGATCATCTGGCACTCATACCAAGAAGACTAAGGCATTCATTTTACATTTTTTATTCTCGTTTCCTTTCATACCTTAAAATCTTTCTTTTGTTTTTCTCCACTTATCATTATCTCTGGTTTCAGAAGATGAAGGCACCTTTTGCCTTATCAGTAGTAATCTCACTACTTATATCCCTGATTCAGTCCTCTTCTCTCTCCTTTCAAAGAGTCTTATTCATTTTTAATTTTTTTCCTCAGATTCTCCAATATAACTTTCTGGCTCTGCCTATTCCTGATTATCTAGATTTCTCTGTTTCCTTCCTCCCAGAGATCTTTCCCCTTCTCTACAAATATCTTAGTTCTCTTCTACCCCAAAGTAAACAAAATTCCTTCTTTTGGCACTATTATCTTCTCAAATTGTTTTTTTCATATTCTCCTTACCTTCACTGCTAAACTTCTAAAAAGAATTTGCTTCCTGAATTCAATTTCTTACCACCTACTCTTCAATCATTCCTCGTTTTCTTAGCCCTCTATACAATCTCTATTGCATGTCTCTAGCAACCTCTTAATTCCCAAAGTCATTTTTGAGTCCTCATTCTTCTTTACCTTTCTGCAGCATTTAGCACTATTCATTACCTTCTTTTTGATAGTTTCCCTTCATCCTTTTCTATGATAGTATTTGTTTTCTTCCTACTTATATGACCACTACTCCCCAGTCTTCTACATTGTTTCCTCTTCTTCTGAGTCCCTAAGTCTGAGCATTCCTCAAAGCTCTCTCCTCAGTCTTTTATAGTTTCTTTATTCCTTTTGGTAATACTATCCATCCTAGTGACTTCTATTATGATTTTGATACAGATTTCTCCAAAATTTGTAGATTCAGCCTCTACCTCTCCTCTGATCTTCAGGCCTACATTTGCAACCCTATTATTGGTCATCTCTAAAATCCTGCCAACTCCTCAAATTCAATATGTCCAGAAACAACTTATTTTCCACCAAAGCTACTTCCCTTCCCAAGATCCATATGCTTTTTGATGGAACCAATATTTTTCCATAAGTAAACATCAGAACTAGCTTCCACACTGCTCTCTGCTCTCCCCTACTTGCCTTATACACTGTTTTTATGTCCAGAGCAGCTCTTTCATCTTTTTTCTGTACATACGCTAGTTTAGTCTCTCATCATCTCTCACATAGACTATTGTAATATATTCCTTTCTTCCTTCTACCAGTCTTTCTTTTCCAATCTATTTGTATGTTACTATAATAATCTTCTTACTGTATGTTTGATCATATCACCCCCTCCAAAAAAACAAACAAAACTAGTTGTCCTTTCTCGTCTATGAGATAAAATATAAATTCCATAGCCTAGTATTTAAGGCTTTCCACCATCTGGCATTCTGGTGGATTTCCAAAAAGAAGCCAAGTAGTTGTTTAGTCATTTCTGTCATTTCTGAATCTTTGTGACCCCTTGTGGGGATTTCTCAGCAAAGGACCTGAAGTGGTTTGACATGTCCTTCTCCAATTCATTTTATCAATGAGAAACTGAGGCAAGCACAGTCCTATAGTAGTCTAAAGTCATATACCAATAAGTGTCTGAAACCAATTTTGAACTCCAAAAGCTGCCTAATACAAAACAAATGAAGTATAATAAATATAGTTTGATGATTATTGGATTTCTGATCAATTGTATACCAATCCCATTTAAATATGTTTCAATGGATCCAGAGCTTGTCTCTTAAAAATTTAAGCAAGGAAATAGACCCTTGCCTCCTGAAGAAACTAAAAAAAAGATTTATTAATCATGAATTCTATCCCCTTTTAAACTTTTTGGTATCTTATTATCCAAAGAAATATCTGTACTGTCATTTTTTTTTTTTACGAATAGCATATGGAATCATCTTTAGCTTGTAATTAGTTATTTGATAGTATTTACAGGTTTTTATTAATTAATAACATTGGTCCATTCCAACTTACATGTGTAATATAAATTTTACTAATTGCTTTGGATCATCAGAATTTTTTGGTCCTTTTCCTCTTTGCATTTTTATAATTGGTGATTCCTATTTCTCCTACCTTTTTCCTTCCCATACCTTATTCTAGTCTAATTCCTCGGAGTCCACTAGAGTGTTATTATTGTGAAGAGTGAATCAAATTCTCTTTGTCTATCAATCAGCAATTTTTAAGTTAATCAATCAAAAACAAAAGTATCCCTACTTGACACTGAGTTCCAAGTCACTTACTAGAATTAGCTCACACCTCCAAAGGTCACTGCCCCCTCCCCCCTTGGGCAGGGCTAGACAAATTGAAAGAGTGTGATTGGTTCTTGTAAAGTGGGGGAGTGACAGGGAGGGATGTTGAGAAAACTACTTTAAAAAGGCCAGCTTGAAGATTCAGTCTTGGACTCTGCATGGATGAGCTGGAGTAGAGGAGGAGACCCTTTCCTTGGATCCTGGGGTGGTGAGTGCAGTGATTCCTTCCTTGGTTCTTCAGTGAGGAGATGCTCTCTGCTTATTGGCGCTTTTTTGGGACACTGCCTCCAGTGCGAGTTCTGGTGATATTCTTGGTGGTCTTAGCCTCATGCACACTGAAGGTTCTCAGCAGATACTTCAGTGTCTCCTGGCTCTTCCTATTTTGGCTTCCTAATTTGGACTTTCGATTCTGGTGAGATTCACTTTCAGATTTGCTTTTGTGGTCTGGAGACATTAGGGTTAAGCATAGGGTATTTTGGTACTTTCTGTCACTTTATCTACATTTTTCCACTTTCACTCTTTCCATCTCTTTATAAATAAACCTGCTGAAAGTCATTTTGACTTAAGTTGTAATATCTTTAAATCAGTGACCACAATATTGCTTTAGAATTCTCATATTCATCATAAAACCTAAATTTAAATTCTAACATTATATACCCTCTCTTCATGTTCTCTATGACTAGCACAAGGCCAGGTATATAGAAGCATTCATGAATGTTTTTTGGTGGCTTTTTTTTCCCTTTACTTTCCATCTTAGAATTGATGCTGTTTATTAGTTCAAAGATAAAAAAGTTTTATAAGGACTAGGCAATGGGGTTAAGTAACTTGTCTAGGGTTATGCAGCCAGAAAGTATGTGAGGTCAAATTTGAACCCAGGACCTCCCATCTCTAGATCTGACTCTGAATCCACTGAGCTATCTACCTACCTCTTATAAAGGCTTTTTGATTTATGATTTAGTTCATTCTCTTTTTGTAGTTTTGAATGGGGTCTTTAATTGACTTTTTGTAGCCCCCAGTAGTGAGAGTAGGCCCCAGTAAAATCTCAGCCATAGTATATAAGTAGTCAGATATGTAGCTTTCCCCCTACCCCCGCATGAGAACTTAATCTAATTCCTTCCCAAATACTAAATATCCTTCCAAGAAAGTATTGATGCAGGAATTCCATGAGAAACTCTGTTAATGTAAGATTTAAATTAATATACAATACTTCAAATATTATTTTTATAAAATTTATTATCTGACAAAATAGAACCTGTGTAAGATTCAAGCTACTTTACAATGTGAAAAATCTGGGAAAATTTATTTGCATTTACCCAAGAATTCATTGAAATACTACCCATTGTTATACTTAGAACAACTAGAAGAAGAACCTGAAAAAATTGAAGTTGTTACATCTATGTATGACATATCAAAAGATATACCACAAGGGGTGTTTGCAGAACATCAAAATGATGCATTGTAAATTCTCTTCCACAAACCACATCATTAAGTTTTTCTACCTGCTGAAAAATCCCCACTCTACCAAAACCCCAAAGGGAAGGAAAGAGACTGAGACACGGAACTCCACCCAATGTATAGCCTGTCTATGTCAGCATATAACAACAGGAAGTGAATAGGGTACTGGAGATCATAGGTTTTAGGGTAACAGATTCTAATCACACAATCCCCCTGGGATCCTTTGGGAGACTAGTCTCCCCAATGGATCATGCAAACATAATCAACTTATAAATTACAATAATTTGGGGATTAAAGAGAAAAAGAACAAAGCCAATGATTGCTAGGTACATGGATAAAAACCAGTTAGAGGGCAGTCCCCTTTGGCATAAGAGTATACATTCAAAATAAATGCGTTCAACCCCCTTTAGATCAATCAATTATACCCCAAGGTTCATTCTGGAACTTCTGATGCAGAGTAGATTTCTGCAGGCATTTTTTCTCCAAACAATTTTTTTTTTCTGGATTCAAGGAGTTAGCAAGCTTCTTTACCTGAAAATATTTCTCAAACAGATTTTAAATTGTGGATTTTTTGAAAATATATAAAATCCCTATGGCAATTACTTATTCCCCCCTGAGGAGGATATTTACCAACAGTCAGATCCACTCCAGTAGACATTGAAGCTCATGGCTTTTTATCTGGGCTGAAATGCTTCCTCTTAGGGACCATTTAGGGGGTACCATATCCC
The DNA here is from genome assembly GCF_027887165.1 of Monodelphis domestica. Taxonomy (NCBI): domain Eukaryota; kingdom Metazoa; phylum Chordata; class Mammalia; order Didelphimorphia; family Didelphidae; genus Monodelphis; species Monodelphis domestica. The sequence goes on along the minus strand of NC_077234.1, from coordinate 125,742,794 downwards.
TTAGGAAAACTTTATAAGACTATAACCCAACCTTTTGGGTTTGCTCCCTCCCTTGGCATGGAACTGTAACAGCTTTAAAGGCATGTGTTTTTTATGCCCCATCCATTCCACTGTGGAGTCAAGGACTACAATATTGCTCTCTCCTTTGGAATGAGACTATAACAGCTCGAAAAGGCATGTCTTTCATATGTCTCATTCATTTTAATGAGGAGGTGAAGAGTAGTGCTATAGCACTTCACTTTGGCTACTAAATGGACCCTCATCTCTTGTTACAAACAACTCAAAGGTACTTTTACAATGGTATTTTCTCCAGTCTAGTCATAGGGGAAAGGTACAAGAAAGTTCAACAGATTATATCTGTAACGATTAAAATTTAGGGGAGATGGGGAGACTGAGGCAGGTAGAAATTAGTTTCTCTCTGCAAGGAGTATTATATTTTTTAGAGGTTTATTGAAGATTAAGGATTAAAGAAAATACAGGATAAGAGACACATGTCCAGGCCATAGAGAGGCCTAGACACAACCTCACCTACATTATGAAAAAAACCAGGCCTGCCCCAAAACGGAAGTCCAAGAGTCCCTCAAAAGCCTTTGAATCAGCTTAAATACCTTCTTGATCTCAACCCAGGTGAGATTATAAGGCATTCTGGGTAAGTGGAGCAAAGGCTTGTGGGGACTGTAGTCCTGTATTCGAGTCTATTTTTTACATATCACTAATAGCCAAAACACAGTGACTTAAAGTGACATAGTGTAGCAGAACTTAACAAACAAAATACAATCCTAAAACCAAGCAGTCAGCAAATACAATAAGCATGACAGGATACAATCACTTAATTCAAGAGTTCTTTTTTTTCTAATTCTGATACAGAGATTTTCATAAAACAATGGAGTCTGAAAAGGTTTAAAATCTACCTCCAGATTGTTTAAGATTCCTTCCCCTCCCCAGTGTCATCATCCATCTAGATTCCTTTTGGTCACACCTCTGGGTTCTCCCATATTGAGGAATAAGTCCATGCTGAACATAGTGTAGAGGAATCCCATATTAGATGTATTGTTGAGACTGGGCTGGCCAGAATGGCAAGGGGGAGTAGGGAGATGATTTTTTCCCCTGAATCTCAGTATTATTCAAGCTAATCACAAGGACCAGTGCACCCAGGAATGGTAGGAAGAAGAGACATCCTAATCTAATCTATTCAGAGAGAATTAAGGGTTCTGAACCCCACTTCTGTTCATCATAAATGTAAGATTTAAATTAATATACAATACTTCACATATTATTTTTATAAAGTTTATTATCTGACAAAATAGAACCACATGATTAAGTTTTTCTACCCACTCAAAAATCCTGCTCCATCAAAGCCACAACACGAAGGAAAGAGACCAAGAAATAGAACTCTATGCAATTTATATCCTGTCTACATCAGCATGTAATGACAGGAAGTGAATAGGGTGCTGGTGATTGTAGTTTTTCTGGGGATTATAGTTTTTAGGGTAACAGATTCTAATTACACATTAGATGGTTACATTTTTTTTGTGATTTATTATCCTATAGAAAATTCTGTTTAGAACCACTGAGGTAATCTATATCCATTGTCTCTTAACTTGTAAATCATATCTAGCCATTGTCTCTGCAAAAGGCTCACCTAATCCCTTAGCCTATGTCATTTTCCCTATAAAATATCTACCCCAAATCATAAAACTTTGTCACTGATCAGCAAGAGGACTTTGTGTTTGTCTGTCTGTCTTTGAACCTCCTGGATCCCAACTCCATTTCTCTTATCCTGATCCTCAAATAGTGAATAACTTTATTGACACCTTACAACTTTTTTCTCTTTTAAAAGAACCTTTAAGAAAATTCTCCTTTGCAATAAGACTGACAAAAAATAAATCAACACAATGAACACAAGTGGCAACATAAACTTCATTTTATACTTACCTTCATTGACTTCTTCTCTCTTATAATGTGACATGCTTCACTATCAGCACCCTGAACTTATGATTGATCTTAGTCCAGAGGTATTTCAGTGCTGTTTTCCTTTATATTAGCAAGGTAAATAATCATGGGAATTGTTTTTCTGGTTTTGGTTATTTACATCTTCATCAATCCATATAAATTTTATGAAGTTTCTCTGAATCTTTTAAATCTATCTTATATTGTGAAATAATAGTTTACGCGAGGCATATATGTACATTCAGATACCATACTTCATTAAGCCATTCTATAATCAATGAGCATCCACTTTTCTTATAGATTTTTGCTGTTATAAAAAGTGCTGCCTCAAACATTTCTGCATATGTCATACCATTTCCTTTGTCTTTGATATTCTCAGAATGCATTCCTATTAGTGGCATCCTCCTCCTCTTTTCTTAGTAGCAAAGACCACCTCTGCCCTCTTCTCCACTCTTTTCCCCAATATTGTTATGTTGGCTATGAACCAACACCAGATCAACTTCTTGGAAGGCAGACATTTTTACCAACACACCACATTGAACCCATGGCAAAGTCCAACAGATTTCAAAGTAATAAGATGATATGGTAATATAAAAACTAGGAAATAACCCTTTAGTCACATATATTGAACAAGTTAAGAGGGAAAACTCTCCATATTTAATATAGTCAAAGAAGACAATATTATCTATATTGAATAGGATTTAGATTTTGGGGATCATGAAGTTCAAGTCCTTCATTTTGCATATGGTAACTAAGACTAAGAGAAGGGAAATTACCTATTTAAGGTTATATGAGTAGGAAGTGGCAGAATCAGGATTCAATTTCAGGTCCTTTGATTCCAAATTTAGCTCTCTTCCTACTTCCTCATGCTAAATAATTAAAGGTTAATTTTTTTGCCTGGAGGGAAATTCTGTGAAAACTCTAATAATATAGGAACTCTTTCTTTCATAAATGTTAGATTTCCTCCTGTACTGAGCACAGTGGCATATATAATAGGTGCTTAATTAATGCATGTGGAATTGAATGCATTTGCAAGGACAACCTAATATTTTTCCTCTTTCCTGACCACTCATGCCTAATATGACTTCTCCTTCCAGTTTTCTAAAGTATCTTTTGTTTATACTATTTATTTTGTCCTGACTTGCTTTGTCTTGTTAGTTATCTTTTCACTTATATATAATTCCTCCCCTCTTCCTAATGTTTTGTCAATTTCTTGGTAACTGGAGCCACATAATTGATGATACTGCATGGTACCTTGCCCAGGGACTTAACCATTTCAGTGCTTAATAGAGATATATTGTCCATAAAAGGTAACTGTATAGTACAAAGAGTATTACACCTAGGAATTAATACTATCTCTTTTGTTTATGAGTGATATGATTTTAAATAATTCACTTAACTATCTTTATCTATTAATTACTTTGTTTACTAAATAGATTGAATTGCATCCTTTCTGTGTTCCTTTCCAGCTCTAAATCCTCTGAATAGTCAATGATTTTGACATTTGCAAATTAAATAGTATTCTGTTTCCCCCACGCACATTTCTTAAAGCCATCTATATACCACAATGAATAACAACAGGCAGGAGCAGTTTCTTAGGGTAAAATTTTGGAATCCAACTTCATCCACATAGAGAAAAGAGAACTACAAGTCCGCTCAGATGCAGGATATGTATGTATGTATATACTGTGTATGCATTTATATACATGCATTCATACATATGTATATGTGTATATATATATATATATATATATATATATATAATTTGTTCATTGTGCTATAAATGACTCATCTTCATGAGTTTGTGGAGTTGTTTTCTTTTTTCCATTTTGGTTGTTTGCTTCAGAGCTAGGTTTATAGGTGAGCCTGACATATTTGTATTGAATGTGGTTCCCTTTGCCAGTATAGATTTGTTGGGGGAGATTGTAGTTAAAGAAGTAAAAGGCTGATAAAGATGCATTCTAGATTACTACCCTCCAACCCAAGCCGAAACTAGAGAAGGAAAGAAAGGACTCAAGACTAGGAACAATGTGGCTACTGTATGATGCCGTCTATCTTCTGATGTATCACAGAATAATTAGAATTCCCTGCCAGCAAACAAAACAATTGCAGTGGGCCAAACCACTGCCTTTGCTGCTTCCAAACAAAGGAGTTTTCAGAAGCTAAAAGATATTTGTCCACCCACCATTGGCAGCAGAGTTAGAAAAAGAGAAAAGTTAGAACTTGTAAAGGGAATCAATCTATTGACAATGTCAGTCCCCTAAGTATTCTTATGCCTGCAAGGTTCACATAGGTTAATTCCTTCTATTCAGGGAACTGCCTTGATTTGCAATGACTTTTAGTGACCTACCTGTGGGTAAACACCTGGAGATACTTACCTGCATGTACAGGTATGATTTAAGGCAATAGGAGAGGGACTATTAATCCTGGTGTACCTTTCTGCCTAAAGTGGGCTCAGTATTGAATCAAAGAATGGAAGTCTATTGTATTGATTTGTTATCTCTAACATTGTTTTTTTTTTCTTTCTCAATCCAAAATACTCATTTCTAGCTTTTTGGAATCATTGACAAATTATTTGTTTTGTTGTATCTTCTGGAATGCTGTGGTCATATGTTTAACTTACCTTGTTCATGAAATGCATAATTAAATTCTAGTAGAATAAGGAAAGCCAGAATACTTTAAAGATTTTATGAGGTCAGTTGAAAATTAGGAAAGAAAGACAAAAGAAATTCACCATTCATGAAACAAAAATTTAGGGTCTAGAAAAATACCTTGTACATCCACATTTTGAAGTTTTATCTTTGAAATATTAATGACATTATTTTTTAAAAAAATAAGTGAATAAATGAATGAATGAATAAAAAAAGGATTGATTAAACACTTACTAAACAAAGCACTGTATGAATAGCCAGGATGCCAATAGGAAAAATAAAAACAGACAATCCCTTCTCCCAAGGAACTCACATACTAATAAGGGAGATTACATGAATCAGAAGTTTTAGCAAATCAGCTTGAACGACCCAGTGGTCCTTAGGATTCAGTGGCAAAACAAATGGTAATGCATCTTCTCTAATATTGTTCCTATTGATAAAATTGTATCTGTTTCTAATGTTGAACCATTTGACAATGCCAAGGACTTTGGTTGTAAATATATTCTTAAAATTCTATTAATGATACAATTCTGACTCTGTTCTTTGTTTTAACCTAGAGTTTGTATCAAGTGTGTGTGTGTGTGTGTGTGTGTGTGTGTGTGTGTGTGTGTGTATATGTGTATATATAATATGTGTGTTTATATGGAATAGTCTATACCTCATATTTTGTATCATCAACCTTTTTTACTATAATTTTTTAAAAAGCCTTCGGAATCACATTTATCCTATCAATGGATAGGATAATTATTAGGCATAGACTTTCCAGAAAATTATTTAAACCAAGTCTTTGAATAACCTATAAGAATGTTTGGATGGGGTAACACATATCGGTTATTTTTACTACTAGGCACATAGAGCTTGGTAGATCATTTTAGTTCTGAACAAGTTATGACTAAAGCTGTCTGAAGTAAGTCTAGAATCAGTATGGTTAGCCTCTCCCAAGGAGCTACAAACTAACCTCTGTTAGAAAAGGAGTAAATCTGTTTCTCTGTTGAGTAGCAGTGGGGTTGGCTTGTGGGTCACCACTTTACTTCTAAAGTCAGGTTAAGATAAGGAGATCGGATTCTTGGGATCAGAGAAGACTTCTTAGAGAAGGTGGAATTGGAACTGGACTTAAAAGAATGGGTAATATTTCAACAGTTGGAAGAAGAATATTCTAGAGATGAATTATTGTGAGCCAAAGCTCAGAGGTGATAGTAGTTGTGTACCTCTGATATTTTAGTTGGGTTATGTGGAGGGGGGTTGTATAAAATAAAACTAGAAAGACTAACCACCTAGATTGTGAAGAGCCTTGAATATCAGGCTAGATGTAAGATGTGAGAGATGTAAAAAACCCAGGATGTTCTAGCCCAATGAAGCAGAACTGAGTCCAAGAGACAGATGATTTTCCCAGTCACGTAAGTGATGCAGGGACTGAACCAGGGTGAAGCCCAGATCGTCCAACTTTCAACCTATTGTTCTTGAGGCATTTGCATTTATCTCACAGAACTAAATTTGGGGGGGGGGGAATAAACACACACATACTTTAAAAAGAGTTTTTCATTGTTGTTGTGGGTCCTATGTGTGCTGGTATATGAGAATTTGAGAGGAAAGAAAACGGAGAAATAATTTTTTGCTGTGAAACTTTGAAATCTCCTTTACATCTCCATGAATTGCTTCTCTTTTCTTTTTCTTTTTTTTTTTTTGGCAAACATGACTAAATGAGGTGTTATAGATGCCAAGTCATTATTATCACTGGGAAAAAGGACAAGTGTTGCCTTGTTTTTCAGGCTTACTTATTGGCCAGAAGGCCTGAACTGGAACCAGTGAAACTTCCAGAGCAGACAAGGTCAATAAATAAGGAACTACAATAATCATGCGGCTGAACATTATGTGTGTATAGGTATGGCACACTGATTTGTTTTATTTATTGTTTTAATCACTATTTGCTTTTTCACAGGGCTGAGGAAAATTGTTTGAATTGGGGCTTTCCAGATAAAGGTCAAGTTTCAGAGTCAAAATATCTTCTGAGCAGTTTATATCATTTCATTAAAAACAACAATAAAAACAACTTTTATTCTACTGCCACAGTCAGGGGTGGGAATGGGGGCAAGGGAGAGAAACAATAAGAAGACAGAGCTTCACAAATGTAAAAGCAGAGAGAGAACAATCTATTCAATCGAGCAGAGTAGGGAAAATGCATCTGACTTTGTTCTGACTCAAATGATTTCATGTTTTAATTTGGAAGACATGGGCTGCACAAATAGCAGTGTTTCACAGGATGACCTACTGAACTAAACTGCCGTTTCTTTTGCTACTTGGCCACCAAATACAGTTGTGTTGTCTTGCCTGCAGTGCAGCCATTTATTTGGCTTCATCGAATTTCTTATTATGTCCAACACTTTTGTCAATAGTGTATTTGGAGAGCATATTTTCAAGATTTTGCACAATAACCTTCCTCTGGCTGATGTCTTGACAGAAATTGGGATATTGGTGTCAAATTGTTGCTATTGATCAATGTTTGTTTCTTTTTTGAACCAATTCTTGCAAATATCTGCATTGGGCTACTATTATTAACTCTTATCTTCTCAATTGAAATAAAGCATAAAGGGACAGTCACATACTAGTACTGATCGCCAACTTTCAAAATCTTGTAACCAATCAGAGACTTCCTTAAAATGAAATGAGATACCTGTACTAGAAGAAGAATTCAAAATTTCAATTGACATAAAGATCAACTATCACAGCTTCTGCCTGTTTTTTTTTTTTTTTGTAACCTTCAGTGGCTCCTGTGTTTTTGACCTTAGTGAACAGCTGTTAAAGGAATTACTCCTTCATGCTTGGCAGTTTTGTTTTGTGACTATCTTAAAATCCCCCGTAAACAGAGATATAGTGATCTGCATGAGCCCATTTCAGGAGGGTGAAGTCTGACTTTTTATTGCAGGCATAGTCTTTTTATTGAATTGTCCTAGCTTCTGTTATCATCCACCTTTCTGAAAGGCTGTAAATGGAAAGCTATGCTTCTGCCTCTCATAAAATTATAGCTTGCTATACTTTCCAAAAATATGCAGGTGTCTCCTTAGTTTCCCAGTGAAAGAAAATTCATTTCAACTGATAGATTAAACCACATAGTTTTCATTCCCAAATGAGATCAACAGAATACACTTAGAAAGTTCAGGGCTACAGTATCTTTTTTTAAATTAGTTTTTGTTGATATCTTCTGTTTTTTACTTCATCACTGTTATCCAAAGAATCTCTCCCCATCTCCATCCCAGTAAGCCAGTCCATATAATAAATAATATTTTGAGAAGGATAAAAAAAAATAGCACAACTGATCACTAAATGGAAAAAATTTGAAAACATGTACAATGTGTAACAGTTGTGGCCTTTTCACCTCCATGAACAGGTGGATTGAGAGTGTCCTTTCATTTCTCTTCATTTGAATTCTACCTGATCTTTATAATTTTGTTACATTTACTTTTGATTTTTTGGTATATAGACATTCTTTCCATTTATGTTGTTATACTTATTAGGTATATTATTTGCCTAGTCTCCTTACTTCACTCTATATCAGATCATACAAATCTTCCCAGTTTTTTTCTTTATGATCATCTTGTTTGTCATTTCTTATGGCACAAGAGTATTCTATTACAACTAGATACCACAACTTGTTCAGGCATTTCCCAATTGATGAACCTCCTTTCAGTCTCCAGTTCTTTGCCACCACAAAAAGAACTGTTATAAACATTTTTGTACAATTAGGATCTTTCCCTCATCTTTAATGTCTTTGTGATATAGACATAATAGTGGTATTGCTGGGTCAAAGAATATACAGAAAAAAATGTATCAGCCTGCTTTCTTACCTCTGTTGCTCCAAAATTTGATTGGAGGAATCATTTTAAAGTGGTTTAGAGGGTTTTTTTTAAGAGTTTGGATAGGTTGCTACCCTTAAACTACAGTCTATGATCTTTTGCTTTGCTTCCTTCCTTTTTTCCTTTCTTCCTTCCTTCCTCCCTCCTTTCCTCCTCTGATCCCTCCCCCCTTCTCTCTTTCTTTTTATAATTTCTTCAGCCTGCATCTGAAAGGAATTAAATTAAGTGTTTTGACTAAAATTTGAGAATTTTAAGGTAATCTTGTGCATGCTGATTAAAAATATTATAACTCAAGTCAAAATGATTTTGTAGCTTTTTATTTACAAAGTAGAAGAATGAAAGTAGAGAAGTGTAAAAGAAGATAGAGAAGATGTCTAGCTTATCACACTAAATGTGGCTCCATTGCTCAGCTCCATCCAGCAGGGCTTGTTAACCCTCCATCAGAGGACCAGGTGTTTCACCCATGTTGCCTCTCCAACAGGGGAAGGCCTCTCTGTAACTAATCTCTCCAGAAGTCAGGAAAGGAAGGCCAGTTACTCACTCACCCAAGAAATAGTCCAAGAGCCAAGGTTCCAAATCTAAACTGAGGTTCAAGTCCAAATTCACCTCCAAGAGGCAGGTCACCAGGCAAAACTCCAAGCCTATAATGTTCAGGACTTTTTATAGTCCTTTTTCATGTCACTTCCTGTTCCTTCCTCTCTTCACAGGAGCCAATAACAGCTTCCAAATTGCCTAGCATTGCCGGGGTGGGGGGGGGGCATGTCTGTGAGATCTACCTCTCATCCTCCGAAGGTGTCAACTCTTATCAAAGGGTTCAGAAGTTTCTGATTGGTTTGGTTAAAAGGGTGGAGCTCTCCAAGTAAGTGACTTGAGAATTCACTTACTTGATAGCTAACAAAGTGTTAAGTAGGAGTTAAGAAGAGGTTTCTTAACTGATAAACTCAAAATAGACAAAGAGAATAATTTCCTTTCACACATCTTTGCTGAAGGTATTGCCTCATTTAGTATCTTTACTGATTCCTCATACATTTCCAAGAAAACTACCTTATAATTAGCAAATAGGAATAGTTTTAGCTCCTCTTGTATGTCATTTTATTAATTTAATTTTTTCTTTTCTTATTTCTACTACTACCATTACCAGAAATATAAAAAATGATAGTAGAGAAAATGAGCATCCTGATTCCACCTCCATAGTTATTGAAAAAGATTCTAATATATCCTGATTGCATATGATGCTTGTGTTTGGTTTTATTTATTTTTTAAATTTATTTATTAATTTTCTCTAGCATAAGCAATATGGGTCTTGTTTCACAAAATGAAGAATAGGGAAATGTGACTTATTTGGTATTATATTTACCATCTATGTCATATTACCTACCTTCTTAAGGAAGATAGAGGAGTAGGAGGGAGAGTATAAAAAAATGAGACATAGATTTATGAATATAGCTAATGTGTGAATTTCTTCCCTTACATAAACATTTTACTATAATTTATTACATATTTATTGCAAATCATATGTATTATTATTGTTAAATATTATATTCTGTTTCATATATAGCAAATGGTAACCAAAAAACCATTAATCTATTAGATTTGAACATAACATTTTTATAAAAATAACTATTTTTCAAAACAAAAAGTAGTGAGAAGAGTGGCATCAGTTTATAGCTTTGCAAATCTAATGTCTAGCTTCAAAGAAGACAGATTCTCCTATCTGCCTTTGCATTTTATCTGCTATAATGTATTATTTTGGTTGAAATACGTAAAGAAGATCTGGCCTTATACAAATACGTATTTGGAAAAAGGAGTATTTTAAAAGAAAAATCATATTTTGACCTTATAGACTCCTTTAAAAGGAGGTGAGCACCCCAAAAGGCTCCTGAATCAAACTTTTGAGAACTGCTTATCCTAATGAACAAACAGTGAGTAAATCTGAGCCCTGTGGGTAGCACAATAAAGCAATAAAAAACAAAAACTTTTCACCTGGGAACAGGAATTAAGAATATTTTGAAGGTTTTCTTTTATATGTAGCATGGAAGCTTTAAGTATTTGATATGGCAACATTTGCTGAAAAGATTGTTTCAATATTTTAATAGATCTATGTTATATCTGGACAATTAGAGGCAACATATCTAGTAGTTTATTGGTTGGTCTTAAATATATTTTGAGGTTATTGTTATTATATTTTCATTATTCATGCCATTATCACAGTTATCCTATTTGTCTCTTTGTTAGATTCTGAAAAAGGCCAAGCACAAGTTAGCAATGCTATTGCTTTATCTTTAGTGCTCTGCAATCTATTGTGCTGATTGATGAAACTACTTTTTGTAAATATATGAGTAAAGCCCATATTCTATAAACTCATTGAAAGTATATACAAGGAAAGTCCCAGGAGCACGGAAGAAGATGAAGATGGGACAGACTGGATCCTGTTCCCGCACAGTTTTAACTTCTACTATGTCTCAGCATTTTGAAAGCTCTTCATTCCATTTGCTTTGGAAACTATGAATATTCACGAGGACAACATTTTTTACAAAAGTAATTCTTAACTTTTTATGGCTCAATATTATACATAAGCAGTTGTGGGTAACAGTTCTGGCTGTATTTGGATGCTCCAGTTTGGGTCCATTTATTTCTTGAATTCTTTTTTTTTTAATAATATTTTATTTGATCATTTCCAAGCAATATTCATTAAAGACAAAGATCATTTCCTTTTCCTTCCCCCCACCCCCCATAGCCGACGTGTGATTCCACTGGGTGTCACATGTGTTCTTGATTCGAACCCATTTCCATGTTGTTAATATTTGCATTAGAGTGTTCGTTTAGAGTCTCTCCTCTGTCATGTCCCCTCAACCGCTGTAGTCAGGCAGTTGCTTTTCCTCGGTGTTTCTATTCCCATAGTTTATCCTTTGTATTTCTTGAATTCTTATGGATATTTAAGGGTTTGCATTTATGTTATGGGGATTTCTTAGTTTATGAAGGATGTCAAGTTTCTCGTGTGTTATTCTAGCCACCTGGTCATGCATTTCTTGATAACTGGTAGATTCTTATAATCAAGGGAGGCAAAATTCTGATAATTCTCCAGCATCTTATCTCTGTACTGGTCCTTTTGAAGCAGCTCCAAGAGCCCCAATTCTTCCTGGTTGAAATTTATAGCCACATCCTAGAATGTCATTGACTCCAGGAACCCGGCTCTGAGAAGACCCAACTTAATTTCTCCCTACTTTACTCTCTTTTCTTCAGAAAGAAGAACATTTTGAGAACTTTCTTTCTCCTCAAGCATGAGGTCCAAGGCCCCCATGAAGACTGCAGGCTCAAAGTTTTCTTTCAGACATCCTCTCTTCCCAGTGAAAAGAATTTTGGTTATCTTTCAAGCATCAGCATCCAAGGGCTTTCTATTGCTCATTGTCTCCAATGTCTTCACATGCACATATTTGGTTTTATATAGATGCTTTTTATGAAAAAAAAATTTAAGATCCTTCTATTTTTATATGCCTTTACTTTATAGGAGGTGTGTTTTTTTTTAGCAAGTGTTTTTATTTGTCAAAAAGCATTTTTTCTGCATCTATTGAGATGATCATGTGGTTTTGGATGTGTTGATTTTAATTATGATTAATTATGTTATTTTCTTAATGTTGAACCATCCTTGAATTGGTGATATAAATCCCACTTGGTTTATAAACAGTTATCAATTAACTAAGTTAAAGTGAGAGACCTATGAGCAGCAGAAAGAGAAAAGGAGTTTTTAAATTATTGACTTAACTTAAACCTAAATTTCCACAGGCATCTATGCCTAGCAACTAAATGATAGTTTTCAGATGCTTTTTACCTTCTCTAGGTCCTCTGATATCTCTGTTACTGTCCCCAGTGGCACAATGGATAGTGTCCTGCCTGGAATCAGGAAGACATCATCCTGAGTTCAAAGGTAGCCTGACACGACCTATGTGATCCTGGTAAAGACACTTAACCTTTTTAGCCTCAGTTTCTTCATTTGTAAAATGAGCTAGAGAAGGAAATGGCAAATCACACCAATACCTTTGCAAAGAAATCACAAAGAGTTGGACAGGATTAGGGGAAAAAAAACAACCAAAAAACAAAAATGGCATCTCCAGGAATAAGAGGGCTAGGATCCAACCCCAGAGGCTATTGCTGTACTGGGTCAAACAATCAAGACAATCCTGTAAAAGCCTTCAGGCTTAAATTGTCTGCCCTTTGAACTTCTTTCCAGAGTCTCCAAGTATAAACTTTTCCCTAAGTTATGGTCCTATCATTAACCAAGTTTGAATGCCCTGGAGTGTTAGCCTGGGTCCCCTTCAAATCATCCCAGAGACTTCACTTAATAAAATGGCAAAAGAGGTGTCTAGAACTCTAATGGTCCGGAGTGAGAGAATTCTTTTCAACCCCCGCAGTGCCTTTGGCTGCTACACAAATCAAGTCAGGAATTAGACTGAAAAGGGCCAGGAGGGGCTGGTGAAGCTGGCAAGCTTTGCTTTGCCCTCCTTCCTATGAACAACTTAAATTGCTGTGTCCTTTTCCCTAGTAATATTTTGTAAGGTTTTTTTTTCCTGTTATTACCCATCTCCATGGTAAATCTCTTATGTCTTATATAATAGTTTCAGTGGTTCAGGAGTTTCTTCTTTCCTCTGTCCTTGTCATATTATTGTAATTGCCAAACTCTTAACTCTCATTTCAGTTCTCCTCTTTCTAATTAGATACTTTTTTTATCTAGTCCCTGACTTCTTGGAGTATTCCATGTCAGCCATTTAGGAACTCTTCATCTTCCCTAATAAGCCAGGATGTAGAGAAGCTTCCCAGGTTCTTCCTGAAGCAGAGAGAGCAGTTTATATACAACATACTCATTGCCTCTGGAAAGAAGAATTAAGTAGCATAATCCTTCAATTACTAGAACAATTCCTCCTGGTTTATGGTCCCTTAATGGAACTACAGGTTTTTGAGATCTCCTCTATGCATTTCCACTGCGAACTGCTTCCACTCTTCTGGTTCCTAGTCATGTGCTGGAGTCTTGAAAATGTTTTGTGCCATCCCTCTACTCTCTGCCATCTCCTAGGATTAATTTGCTTTGGAGTGACCAGCCCAGGAAATCAGTGACTGACAGAAAGTAAGATGTGAGCTATCAATTATGAATGCTGGACTTGGAATCAGGGAGACTTGACCTGAAATGCTGCCTCAGTTAATTATAAGTTATGCAATACTAAGCAATTCACTGAACTTCTTTCAGCCTCAGTTTCCTCATCTGTAAAAATGGGCATAGTGCTATCACCTACCTGACAGGATGAGGATTAAATGAATTATTAATGAATTATTAATGAAGCCTTTGGCAAAACTCAAAAGGTGATAGACATGATAACTATGAGAACTAGACTACAAGGAGATCTGAGTTCAGTAGAATCAACCCTTTTGAATTACACATAACATGGGAGAAGATTTTTCATAGTGCCTTGGATAGCAAGGAGATCAGATCAGGCAACACTTAAAGAAAACAACTCAGACTATTGACTGGAAAAAGCTAAAGATGAAATGCTTTGGACATCTAATGAGAAGCAGAACTCATTGGGGGAAAAAAAAAAACCCTGATCGGGAAAGATTGAAGGCAAAAGAAAAAGGGAAGTCAGAGGATGAGGCAGAAAGTGTCATGGAAATAATGAGCATGAACTTGTACAGACTTTGAGAGAATAGTCGAGGTTAGAAAAGCCTGGCATGCTATGTTCCACGGAGTCAAAAAGAGTTGAATATGACTGAATGTCTGAAAACTAACATTATTATTGAACATCTGCCTAGAAATCATAAGCGATCAAAAATCACAGTCACTAGACATCATCTTCAAAGAGACCCCAGCTAGGGGGAAAAACAATGCCATTTTGGTTTAAAATTCTGTCATCCAAACCTTATTTCCACACCTATCCCAAACTACAAGCATTGTACAAAGAAATATATACATACATACATACATACATATATATATTTTAGCTCCACTTCATTGCTTTTAAAAGATGTTAAACATGCATGTAAGATAATAGCCATTTCAAATGAACCTGTCTAAGTGGAATTCCAGGTCTACCCTTTAGTTCTATTATGAATAAACAAAACTGTGCAACTGATCTCAATCAACAAGAAATACTGTCTTGCTAGTGAGGTCAAGGATCTAGAGGGTTTAGACATTTCCTTCATTAATCCCATAAGATTGAATACTAACTAAAAAGACCTTACCTCAAGTAGGGCAAAAAAAAGATCAAGTTTTTTCTTCTTCTATATTTAACATGAGAACTCCAGTCTGACGATGGCCAGAAGTATTACTTTTAACCTTCAAGTGTTAGTGTGTGATGAATCCTTCTGGGCATATATCAAAAGAATCAAGAGAATGTGTGTCTGAATATCAGCTTAGCCACACTTAATTACTGTTCTTGATCTTCTTGTATAAAACCACTTTAGTCTATGGTTAGGGATGGAAAAAAAATCAGCATGACTCCTTACATTCTAAAAATCTTATTCTCCTCAAAAGTCAATCACCTCAGGACCCTATGAATTTATTATAAATATTAAGCCTTAAATAATGTAGGATAAATCTAACTGATAGGATTTCTCTCTGGGCTTTCTTTCACAGTATATTAGAACCCCTTGGTGTAACTTCAAGTGGATGAAATAGGTACCAAGAATTGGGCCTTTGGGTCCCTATGCCATGACAGCATCAATCTGATTCCTTTCATGAAATAACTTCAAGATTCAGTGTCCTTCTATCCTATGATATTTTTAAGACTTTGTTTTTTGTCTTGCCACTTATTTTTAATTTATATTTATAACATATAACATAAAAACAATATACATGTGATTTGTTATAAATATATAATAAATATGCTTGCTCAAAAGAAATAAATTCTCTCATTAGCTCTATCCAAAATTCTGTTTCATTCTTTTTTTCCCTTTCTTCTACCCTTCTCTCTTCCCCAAGAAGGCAGGTTGTATATATATCATCATATAATACATATTTCCCTGTTAAATGTCATAAAACAAGACACATATTGCCCTACACAAAGACTCATGGAGGAAATAAAGTAAAGAATGATATGTTTCAGTCTTCACTTGGATTCTACTCCTTCTATAATGGTGGATATCCTTTTTCATCATGAATCCTTTGCAGTTGTCCTGTGATTGTCATTCACAGTTGATTATCATACATGATTGTAGTTACTATGTATAATATTCTCCTGGGTTCTGCTCATTTCACTGCATCACCTTATATAAATTCAGGTTTTTGGTGATCATTTTGTTTGTCATCTTTTATGGCACAATAATATTCCATATATTTCTATACCACAGTTTGCTCAGCCATTCCTCAATTAAGGAATATTCTTACATCTTCTAGTTTTGTTGTCACCACAAAAGTGCTGCTATAAGTATTTTAGAACATACAGTTTATTTTCTTTTTTCCCTTAATCACCTTAGGAAATGAACCTAATAGTGACAATACTGGGTTAAAAAAATGTACACAGTTTTATAACTCTTTCAATATAATTCCAGATTACTCTCCAAAATGCTTGGATTAGTTCACAATTCCACCAACTACATATTAGTGGCTGTACTTTTTCACATCCTCTCCAGCATTTTGTCATGTTGCCCTTTTATCATTTTAATCAATCTAGTAGGTATGAGATGATATCTCAGAGTTGTTTTGCTTTCTAGCTCTCTAATCAATAATGATTCAGAGCATTTTTCATATAGTTATCTATGTATTGCTTTGATTTATGCATTGAAAAACTATCTGTTTGTATCTTTTGACCTTTTGCCAATTGGAAAATGGCTGATATTCTTATACATTTGACAAACTTGTCTTTATATTTTTAGAGATGACGCCTCTCTCTGAGGAACTGTCTATAAAATTTTCCCTAACTTAGGGTTTTCCTTCTAATCTTGGTTACATTTGTTTTATTTGTATAAAAATTTTTCAAATTAATATATTCAAAATTATTCATTTTGATATCTTATGTTTTCTAACTCTTATTTATTAATAAATTCTTCTCCTAACCATAAATCCAATAGGTAATATCTTCCATGTTCTTCTAATTTGTTTATATCTTCCTTTATACGTAAGTCATGTGTCCATTTTGATTTTATCTTGCTATATGTTATAAAATAGTGGTCTATAACTGCTTTTTGTCAAACTGCTCTCCAGTTTTCCTAACAATTTTTAGCAAATAGGTATATTTGAAGTTATACAAAAAATATCCTATGATATTTTGCTTATCTTGCTCTGGGTATACTCACTATCTTTCTTCCACACCCATTGCACTTACTTTTGAATCTTTAGCTCCTCTGAATTTTTGTCGAGTCCTCTTGGCTCCATCAACTACTAGCTTTGCCCTTGTTGTTGTTTATGAGTTGATCTCTTAGGTTGAATAACACCCTTCTACCCTTCAGAAAATCCTGAGTTCAAATCTAGCCTCAGAAATTTACTTGCTGAATAAACTGATCAAAGCACAACCTCTGCTTGCCTAGGTTTCCTCATCTATAAAGTGGGTAAGAGAATAGGATGAAAGGAAGAACTTTGGAAAGAGGTAAAGGGGAGAGAACCAGGGGAAGGGGGAGAAAGAGGGAATGAGAGATAGGATGGAGAGAGAAAAGATGAGGGACTGTGAAAAAAATGGGTAGGGATATGGAGCAAACTTGGGGAAAAAGAAAGAAACTCTGGGTGGTGACTCCCATTGGAAAAGCCAGTTTTCTTCTTGAGTTGTTTCCTTTAGCTTTTGGTTTCCCTCTCCCAGTGCCTGCCCTCCACACCTAAAAATACCTGTAGATACCTGGTTCTACCCTTTTCTCTTGGAAGCAGCAGTGGGATTTCTGAATCTCTTTGTATTTTTTCATACAAGGGGAATCTTCAGCATGGTTGGTTAAAACTCTAAAGATGGGGCTGTCTCCACACTTAGTTAGTTCTGCACCTTATTAACTCATTGGAGTCTTATGTTGGTCTATTTTGCCTTGACTATGGTGATGTTGAGGCCCCTGACCCTAACTCCTACCAGTAGGAGATGTCAGAGTACCCAATGAAAGTCTTTCACCTTTGAAACTGGAAGTCTTCAAAGTGGTCAGTGATGCCTATGAGGAGTCCATGCTTCAGACAGAAAGGAAATGTAGTTCCAGAATTTTTAACTGCATCTGGGACCTTTGGCAAATACCACTGATAGATTGTCCAATTATCTTAAAGACTGAGCTGAAATTGATTCTGGAAGTCTTGAAAGAAATTGAAAATCCTGACTTTAAAGATGTTCTGACTCACCTGCTATGAACCCTCAGCCACATCTATCAGAAGATCCAAACTGTGTTACTCCTCAACTCTTTAGAAGACACAATCTTCCAGGCTACCAGAACAATTGGCTGTGCAGTGAGGCCAGGAGAAAATAATCTCAGAGTTGTCTAGAGGCATCTTTCATGCTCACCCTCTTCTGACTCCTTACACAAGATCTCTGGGGTGGCATGTGACATATGGGGACCATTGTTGATAATCCATGCCCAGACTTTGAAGCCTGATCTCTGTGTCTGCACTTATGTGCTCTAAATCTTATTCATGGACCAATACTCTTCCCAGTTTATTTATTCCCTTTGCTCCCACATTCAACTATTCTATATTCCAGGGAAATATTTTTCTACATTTTTTCAAATAAACAAAATCATTTACAATGAAAAAAAATAGTCTTAATAGCCCTGTGTTGTCATGAGGATAATATGAAGCACTTTGTAAACATCAAAGCAATATATAAATACTACTTATTATTAATATGATCAGTGTCCAAAGTGCCTGAAATGTTTTACTTCATTACATTGCTTGAAATTCCATCAATTCATTAAGAATTCATTCATAAAAAAAACTTCTTTTAACCCATCAAGTACATCAGGTAGAATTTCTCCCTACCCAGCAAACTTCAATGACTTCCTATTGCCTCCATGATCAAATAAAAAATTCTCTTTTTGGCATTCAAAGCCCTTCCTAACCAAGCCACCCTCCTTCCTTCTAGACTTTTTATACCTTACTCCCAACCTCATATTCTTTGATCCAGTGATACTAGCCTCCTTGCTATTCTTTAAATGAAACACTCTCTCAGCTTGAGGCATTTTTTCTAACTGTATCCTATGCCTTTTTTTTTTCATCAAACAATTCACTTAGAGATACATAGGGTTACTCCTATACCTGGAATACTTTCCCTTCGCGTCTCTACTGGCTTCCCTGGATTCCTTTAAGTACCAAATAAAATCCTAACTTCTATAGGAAGCCTTTCTGAACCTCACTAAATTCTAATGCCTCCCCTCACTCAATTTTTTCCTATTTATACTGCACATAACTTGCTTATACATATTTATTGGCAGTTTAATGCCCCCTCCCCAGTAGATTGCCAGGTCTTTAAGAGCAGAAACTATCTTTCGCCTTGGTATCCCCAGTGCTTAGCATAGTGCCTGCACACATAATAAACGTTTATTGGTAGACTGACTCATTTTTGTCTTGTGTAACCTATGGTCTGCTCTTCCACTTCTCCCATAGCATCAAAGGATGGTAGAACCAGAACTGGACAGAACCCTGAGAGTCTATCTAGTCCAATCTCCTCCAGAGGTGTTAAGTTCTTTGCCCAAGATCACACAAGAAGCAGGATTTGAATTGACTCAAGTGTTCTTTTGACTATAGCATACTGGTTGCTCATATAAAAGATGTAGCCCTTGGGGCAGGTAGGTGACTCAGTGGATAGATATGGGAGGTCCTGGGTTCAAATGTGACCTTAGATACTTTCATCTATATGATTCTGGGCAAGTCACTTAACCCTAATGGCTTAGCACTTATCATTCTGCTGCTTTGGAACTGATAATATTGATTCTAAAATGGAATGTAAGGATTTAAAAGAATGTAGCTCCCATTAAGTGAAACCAGTAGAAATTATTTAGAGTCTTCCCTGAAGTAGGAAACCAGTTTCAATATAATGAGGAATAGCATATAGTGACTTCCTTGGTATTTCTAGGTGAGTGAATTCAATCTCAGAGAAATGAGAAAACTTCCCAGAGGAACAAAATAACTGAGCCTTGCCTGCAACCAGAATCTCTTACTCAATATTTATTCTTATTTATTCCCTCTAGTTCATTTATGGCCAATCCTCTCAACTCACTGTTTCCCCAAATTTCCGTAAGGAAACAACACTTTAGACTATTTGTTTTGAAAGACATTCACTGAGGGACACATAGGTAGCACAATGGATAGAGCGTCAAGACTAGAATTGGAAGGATCTGTGTTCAAATCCTACCTCAGACACTTCTTGCTATGTGATCCTGGGCAAGAAGTCACTTAAACCAATTGCCTAGTCCTTGACAGTTTTCTGTCCTAGAATTGACATTAAGGCAGAAGGTAAGGGCTTAGAAGAAAAAATAAAGTGCTTCACCTTAATTCTCTTCAACTCAATAACTTGAAATCCAGAATCAAATGCCTACAATATGCATGCTAGATTTAGAAATAGGGAAATATGAAGACAAAAAGAGAAAAAAGAAACTATCCTCTGGTCTGGAGGAGTTTATATTCTACTATACCATACAACCTGTAAATAGGCAAATGAAACAAGATAATGTATGAAGAAGGTAGCATGAACTGCAAAAGAATGCAAATACTTCTCATAGGAAATGATCTCTGAGCGGAATTTTGAAGATATTCCAGATATGAGGAAAGGAATCTCAAAATCAGGAATCAAAGAGACAATGCTTAGGTCTGTGAATGACTAGAAAGTCAATTTATCTCTAATAGAATTTATGAAGGAGAGTACTGTGAAATAAAACTGAAGATAAAATGGAGCCAGATTTGAAACAAAAATGACAATTTAATCAGTTTGCATTTTATCTTGGAAACAACAGTCATGAGGACTTTTGAGCGTAGGCAATGATATGGCCAGATCACACTTTAGAAGTTTGAGAAAATAATGCAAATAGTTCTTCTACCAAAGTAGGGGGAGTAGGGTGGAGTAGGGGAGGACATGGTAAATGATGATCTTCTAGTTCTGATTACTTCCCTTTGCAATAGATTGTATAGGTTTTCCCAGGTTTTCCAAAACCACCCTCGTCATTTCTTATGGTGCGTGTTACAAGAAATGATTTTTTAAAAAATGTTTCATCTTAGAGTAAGTCATTTTTATAGATATCAGCAAGCCATACCATTTTAGCTTAGAAGGCAGATTTTGGGGTATAATTTAATGTTAACTTATTTATGCTTTCTCATTAGTTAGTAAAATTGTGAGGTTTTTCTTGTTACTTTTGGTGGGGGATTATCCAAAACCACTAAATTTGACCACTACATAGACAAAATTTATCATCACTGTTATTGTGATCGTAAATGCCTCATTACATACTATTGTAGTATAACATATTTATATGTTATCTTAAATGAGAAAGATCATTTTTACATTTTATTTTTTCTTTTAAAAAGGCACTTTCAAAAATAAATGGTACACTAGTTTATTGGAAGGAAATACTATCTAAACCCTAGTAGGGGAAAAAAGAGGAATAAATTGGTTAATATAAAATTGGACATTATCATAGCATGTAGAATCTGTAATATAATGTAAATTTCTTTTTTTGAACACTTATGAAACCCTTTTAAGAATATGATTTCTAGATGCCACCATAAAAGGAATTTCTTCAAGTTTTTTTTTTAACTACATGTGCTCCTTCTATGCGTATTTCTTCATTTATGAGTTTTATGGGTGTTTAGTCTTCTCACTGAGGCACTGTTATGGGCAGAGAATGTCACAGGTTTACTGAGGAGATGCTGAATTGGTACTGTTCTTACACATTGTTCTTATAACATTCTTAAATGTCTTGGGCTAATTATGTCCTCTAGCTAATACCATCAAAGTAATGCTAGTGGACTAAGAGTGTACCTACTGTGAGGACGCTGCCTCCAATTGATTTGGCTTTTTGCTTAGTCCTCCATAAAATAAATTCCTTCTTTGAACTACCTTCTCTACTTACAGTCACAGGGTATATTTCCTCTGGAGAACTCAAGGTTCAAAGTATTCTGTGGGTCTGAACTCCTAAAATTCTAGGTTCTGAGTTTCCAGAGGTAGATTGTAGTTTATTTTAGTCACCCAGAGGACATAACTAAAAAAAAAAAGTCATTTATTGAATTGGTATAGAAAGAACAGTAGAAACAAAACATTTCCCAATAAAGCTGTTTTAGAAGCTTGAAAAAAAAATGTCATTCCAGTGTAGCCCTTCCAATACTGGAACTCTTTCTCTACCCCTCCTCACCAAATATATTTCTGATGTTCCTCAATAGGCATGGAGTCAGGCTCTAATTGGAAAGCTCAATACTTTATAAAGTATTTGGAAACCTTATAACAGGTTATGTGTGGAATCAAGAAACATCAAATGACTAAAGAAGAGCAACTTTAATAAAAGAATAAAGAAGTTGGGACTATTTTACCTATATAAAATAAAATTAGGGACTCCCTTATAATAAAAATGATTCATCACAATTTTTGAGCTATGCATTTAGCATCTTGCCAATGTTTTTTAGAAGGGGGCTAGTATTTTTTTTATCTTTATACTCAAATACTAGCCCTTCGTGTATTAATTTTATGTCCAAAGGTAGAAAAAATAGTCTCAAAAGAAGCTGTAAATAGAATAATGGCAATGTAATCATTATCTAATAAATAGCTCTTGAAGTCTCTAGATTGAGCTCCCCAGAAGGAAAGTCCTATGCATCAATGGAATTGGTTAGAAGTGTGATTTGAAGGGCACAGAGAAACATTACCTCCTGAAAAAATAAACCCACCAAAAACCTCCTCCCTCAAGTGCCTAAGGGTTGAAATTCTGTCATTAGTGATTTATTATTTTGCATTAAGGAATTATAGACAGATCTAGAAGCCTCTATTAAAATGCAAATAGTCCTAGGAGGAGTAATAAAGTAAACTAGTTATCAGTTATTAAGAACTTAGCATTTTTTAGTTTATGAACTCACTTTCTTAGGATAGGTAGGTGAGAAAGAAAGAAATGAAATGGATAACAGTTAAAAATAATATGTGTATTTATGTTTTAAGGGTAAAATTTAGGCTTGAGACTGAATATATTATTTAGTGGTCACCAAGTATTTAAATTCTAAATCCCAATGAAATACTTAAGTCAGAATGGGATTTTATGGTGGTTTATTTACAATGGAGGGAAGAAATTAAGAAGGAGAAAGAGGGAAAGGGGTAGAAGATCTGCTCAGGCCTGGCCTGAGCCAGGGGGAGTTCAGAGGCCTGTCAGCCAAGGGGCCTTCCCAGAAGATTAAATCTAACTTGGCTTCCAAGTAGGAAGCCTCCTCCAAGATGAGGGTCCTCCTTGGAGGCTGGGACCCTCAGAAGGGTCAAGGGAAAGGGGAGTCAGTCTTGATGATTGTTGTGAAGATCAAATGAAAACTTTCTTTTCCTCCCACTCATTCTCTGTGACTCTTTTCTTTTTAACATTAAAAAAAAATTGAGTTCTAAGAGCCCCTCCTACTAAGGGAGGGCTCATGGAGAAAGCAAGCAATATGAAACCTATTATACATGTGGAATCATATAAAACCCATTTTCATATAATCCATGTCACAAAAAGCAAGAAAAACAAAGGAAAAAATTAGGTTTCAATTTGTACTCAGAGTTCATCAGTTTTTTCTCAAGAAACAGAGAGCAATTTTCATCATGACTCCAGAAGTGTCTTGGATCATTATATTGCTAAGTCTAATTTAACATTCAATCTTCATTAAAATACTGCTTTTAGGGGGCAGCTGGTGGCTCAGTGGATTGAGAGCCAGGTCTAGAGATGGGAGTTCTTATGTTCAACTGTGGCCTCAGACACTTCCCAGCTGTGTGACCCTGGGAAAGTCACTTGACCCCCATTGCCTAACCCTTACCATTCTTCTGCCTTGGAACCAATACACAGTATTCCAAGGCAGAAGTTAAGGGTTTAAAAAAAAAAAAACCACTGCTTTTATGGTATATGATGACCTTCTGGTTCTGCTTACTTCACTTTGAAATAGTTTTTATAGGTTTTTCTGAAACCACCCTCTTCATTTCTTATAGCACTTGTTATTTCATTACAATCATATTCCACAACTTTTTTAACCATTCCACAATTGATGGATGTCCTCTTTATTTTCTAATTCTTTGCCATCACACACACACAAAAGCTATATTTGTGTACATTTTTATCCTTTTCTTTTTTCTTTGATCTCTTTGGTATGTAGACCCAGAAGTGGTATTGCTAGGTCAAAGGGTAAGCACAGGTTTTTACATTGATTACATTTACAATGATTACATTGTTTTTAGAATGGTTGGTTCAGTTAAAACTACATCAGTGGTTTCATCTATTTTCCCATCCCCTGTAGCATTTGTCTTTTCTGATAGATGTAAGATGAGATCTCAGAGTTGTTTCAATTTATATTTCTCTAATAAATAGTGGTTTAGAGTATGTTTTTCATGACTTTAGATAACTTTAATTTTTTTTCTTCTGAATATATTTAGCCCGTTTATATCTCATGACCATTTATCAATTGGGGAATGGCTCTTATTTTTATAAATGTTACTCAATTCCCTACCTATGTGGAAATTAAAGCCTTTATCATAGTAACTTGTTATAAAATATTTTGATATTGTTTCACTTTACATGGTATCTTTTAGCAAAATACCTTTTCCTTGATTGTCTCTTTTAATTAGGTGTATTTTTACTTTTGCTTTGTCTGACATCATGATTTCTACCCTTACCTTTTTTGCTATAGCTGAAGCAAGAGACACTGCTACAGACTCTTATTTTAATTCTGTATGTGTCTTTTTGTTTCAAGTGTGTCTCTTGTAAATAACATATTGTTGGATTCTGATTTCTAAACCATTCTGCTATTCATTTCTGTTTTATTGGTGAGTTCATTCTATTCACATTCACAGTTACACTTACTAACTGTATTTTGCTCTATTCTGTTTATCCTTCTCTCTGACTATCTATCTCTATGTGTCTCTGTTTAACCTATTTCTCATCGAGTTTATTTTGCTTTTGACCACATTCTTCTTTAATCTACCTTTCCTTTCATCAATTGCCCTTTCTTTTATACCCTTCCCCTCCTACTTCCCTTTCAGGTAAAAGTGGTTTCCGAACCCAAATGAGTGTATGTTTAATATCTACTTATCTGTCACCAATTCTAATGAAAATGAGTTTCAAGTGTTGCCTGCCCCCATTTTACTCAGCCAATGTAAAAGCTCTTCCTTGTGCACCTCTTTTTTGTGAGAGAATTTTCCCCATCCTTCATCTTTCTTCACCCTTCTGCCACTGCATCCCTTTTTCTTACCCCTTCACTTTTTTAGATTATCCCAATATAATCAAAATTCACATCCATGACCTATGTCTATGTAGACTGGTTCTAATTGTCCCAATAATGATGAAATTTTTAGGAATTATATGTATAATCTTCCCCTGTAGGAATCTTGATGTTGTAATCTTATTGAGTAGCTTGTGGTTTTTCTTTCATGATGACCTAATTATATTTCATTTGGGTCGTGTGTTTGAATGCCAGATTTTCTATTTGGCCCTGGTATTTTCATCAGGAATGCCTGAAAATCCTTTATTTCATTAAATACCAATTTTTCCCTGAAGTATTACATTCAGTTTGTTTCTTTGCCTCCAGAATATAATAATCTAAGCCCTCCACTATATTAATGTGAAAGTTGTTGTCTCCTGTGATCCTGACGGTGGATCTATAATATATGTATTGTTTCTATCTGCCTGGTAGTAATATTTTCTCTTTGACCTAACATCTCTGGGCTTGTCTATAATAACTCTGGGAGTTTCTGTCTTAAGATCCCTTTTAGGTTGTGATTAGTAGATTTTTTAAAATTTCTATTTACCCTTTAATCCTAAGATATTAGGGCAGTAGATTTCATGAATATGATGTCTAAGTTCTTTTTGAGATAATGACTTCCATGTAATTCAATAATTATTAAACTATCTTTTCTGAATATGTTTTCCAGCTCAGTTACTTTTCTGATGATATATTTAATTCTTTATTCTGTATTTTTATTCTTCTGATGTTATTTTATTTCTCTTGCTTTTATTTCCCCCCATTTAGCCAATTCTACTTTTTTCAAGAATTCTTTTCTTTAGTGAATTGTTGTGGCATTTTTTAAAAATAATTTGTACAATTCTGTTTTTAAGGAGCTATTTTCTTCAGAAAATTTTGCCTCTTTTATCAAGCTATTAATTCTCTTTTCATATTTTTTTTCCAAAAACTCATTTATTTTCTTTAAAACACACACATACAATCTTCTATTCTGTCTTAGAATCAATCCCAAGTATTTGTGTTAAGGCAGAAAATTGGCAAAGGCTAGGAAATTTAGATTAACTGCCTTGTCCAGGGTTATACTGTGAGCAAGTATATAAAGCTAGATGGGAACCCACTACCTTCCATTTCTAGGTCTGGCTTTCTATCTACTGAGCCACTGAGCTATCCTACTCACATTTATTTTCCCATTTCCCCCTCTAGCATTCTTATCTATTTTAACTCTTCTAGGAATTATTATTTGACATATCTAATTAGCACTTCCCCCTGTTCCTTTGAGGCTTTGCTTATAGTTGCTTTTACATTGTTGTCTTCTGAATTTATGTCTTGTTTTCCCCTGCCACCAAAATAGCATTTTATAGTCTCTTTCATTTGTTACTGTTATTCTTTGCTCATTTTCCCAACCTGTTTCTTGACTTTGAACTTTATGTAATAGTTGGGTTCTGAACATCTGGGGATTGTGGAAGCACTGTCCCAAGTTCTGAAGTGGTACAATCTGGAGAGAGGTGTGGTCATTTCTTTTCTGGTCTGTGCTGGTCATTTAACCAGGAAGGGATCTTTCTATAGCTATAAGTACTAGAGATCCTCTCTGCCTTGGAACTGTGACCCAGAACTACATATGAACTATAGAGTTGCCAAACAGCACCAAGCCCTTATCCAGTGCCAGCAAATGGTACTCTGTAATCTCTTTCTGTCAGTTGTCCAACCCCTTAAATTCTCTGGTCTGAGATCTCCTGAGGCTGCTGCTAGGGATAATATTCATCAAAAGCATTGAGCATAGTATTTGACACACAGAAAGCACTCCATAAATGCTTATTCCCTTCTATTCCTTTCTCTTTTGTTCCCTTTCCTTTTTAGACATATTATGACTAGAGCACACAATATTGCTAGAAATACCAGAAAAATCTAGGCCAATGGAATGTAACTTCTAGGAGAGAGGTAATGTTACAGCTCTACTTTCCTTCATCAGACCACATATAGGACATTGTGTTTAGTATCATTCTCACATTTAAGAATGGATATTTATAAATTGGAAAGTGTCCTAAGAAGGGCAACTGTGAATATGGGTTGAAAAAATTGGAGGTGGAGAAGGCTAGAGAAGAGAAGTTATGGGTGAGGCATGGCATTATAGTTGTCGTCCAGATTTGAAATTCTTTTCGTGTAAAGGAAGGGTTATGCTTCTTTTTTATCACAATAGGGAAAGACCAGGAGCAATAAAAATCCTAAAGAGGGAAATGAAATCTTGATTCAGTAAATAATTTACCTATTTCACTAAAGGTCTGTAAGCAAAGGCTACATGACTATCTCCTTTTTATTAAATAGGGGGAATTCATTTTATGGAATAAGTTGGACTAAATGGCTGCTGATGTCCCTTCCAAGGATAAGATTCTATAATCTTTCCTTTATCAACTCTTTCCTCCACAATTACATAGTAGGCAATACAAGGACCTTGAATACCTAAAAGTGCACCAGGACAAGTAAAGTAACAGAGAGGGACATTGGAAAGGAGAACAAAGGGATAACAAAGACAAACCACTTACTTTACAATTGTCCAGGAGCTACCTTTTGTCTCTATGTAGATTCTTGCCAGTTTGTTTAGAATCTCAGAAGCTAGGAGCTGTGTGCATATTCATTAGCAATAGGAAAAAAATGGTTGAGCCCTTTACAGTTCCAAGGAGAGACACTATGCAAAAGAAAAATTCATAGAGAAGAAGAAAGACAGCATGGCATAGTTGATAGAGAGCTAATCCCAGAGCCAGGATGACCTTGGTTCAAGTCCTGCCTCTGACACAGAATAAAAAAGTCATTTAATCTCTCTGTTCTAGGAAACTATAAAACTATGTCTCAGAGAAGGTATTGACCTCAATTGGGAAAAAATTTTAACAGCAAGTATCCTGTATCAATGAAATCAGATTTACAGTCTACATCCTTGTTTGAGAGTGGAAATTTGACTGAGCAATATGGTGACTGGGATAACATAATGATCAAAACAGACATTCAATAACCATATAAAAAACTGGACTGTTGAAATGATTAAACAAGAGGATGGAATGATATTTAGAATAGATCTCATTTATGAAATATTTAGTAACCATGAACCTCTTTCCTTTTTTCAGTTGCATCCCAGTTAGGTTAACTATGAAAAATAATTTACTCCTGGGGAGAGTCATTAGACAGGGTAGACTTGCTTTGAAAGTCATTAAATAAGGGTAGAATTTCATCTGACTGTGTGGTTCAGGTGTGGTCTTGCCTACAGACAAGGGAAGAGACCAGAACATTTATCAAGGACCATTGCAATGCTATTATTTTATGATTCTGTGATTAAATTGGCTGTTTGTAAATGGGCCACCCTGTACCTTCTGGGTAAGTCTGGCTCAGTTACTGCCTGTTACCTTTGATTAGAAGCTTGTTTTAATTAATTCCCCCAGGTTAGCATTTGAGATGGGGATGTAGGTTTATTCTTTTCCTTTTTCTCCTTTTTTTCCCATAGCCAATAGCTGTAAGGGAAATTAAGGTTCACCAATCTAGAGTGGGAAATTTGCAAATGGTTCTGATCTCTGGATAGTTTCAGCAGATAAACTTTGTGACTTCCTACATATTAAAGAAGAGTAAATCTTGGTTTCTTAGAGGAATTCCTTTCTTATTTCCTCACTGTCTATATAATAACTGTAAATAAATTGGCATTCATTCAGATCTCTAGAAGGTGTTTCTGAGTGTACTATGCCAGCCATTATGGCTCCCCTATGATCACATCTGTCTCTTCCCTTCAAAAGTAGTATTAGATTGTAACAAAAGCCCCCTCTTTCTCAAGGAGGTTACTGCGGTGGAAAGTCATGGGAGTTAGACCGGAATAACCACACAGAACAACCTGGCTGAACTTGTTTTGTTTAAGAGCTAATCAAATCTGTATCATCATACAAACTTTTCTGCTTGCTTGGCCTTGTTTTAAAAACAATACCTTCTAGCTCTTGGGACTAAATCCAATATTACACAACATAGAGATGAACCTTATAAAAAATATTGCTCAGTATAAACATGAAAAGTGGAATTAGGCTTCCAACACTAAGCATTTTTATCCTGAAAAATTGCTCAATAATTTAGACATAGTAGTCATAATTTTAATTAAAAACATTTTCATCAGCATATGTTTAGAGAAATGGTGGAGAGCAATTTCTAAGCAAACCTACCTGAGCAAGGAAGAGAAAAAAGTATTCTTAGAAGGTAACATTCAAAGGTTTTTATAATTACATACATTTCGTGGTTTTTTTGATGAAGAAAATCAAAAGTGGGGGGAAATTTTAAATGTTCTTGGTAGGACTACTCTATGACAGGGGAGATATGGGATTTATTTTAGTAGAATCATGGAAACTTAAGCTCATAGATTAAAAACTAGAAGAGACTTTAGGATCATCATCTATGCCTTACTCTATATCTGAATGCAATAATCAGACTCTGTCTTGGTCCTCTTTATTATTCTCTCTATATCTTCTCTTATTGATCACATTACTTCCTATGAATTCAATTATAATCTCTATCTAGATGCCTCCTAGAACTATTTCAACTCTTTTATTTCTCCTAAACTCCAATGTGGCAACTTCAACTCTTTAATGGACATTTTCAACACTATGTCTCATAAAAATCTCAAAGTCAGTACAATATATTCAAAGCATAATGAATTAAATCTCCATGTTACAAACCCATTCAATTTCCAAATGTCTTTATTTTTGTTAAGGTGACCACCATCTTTCAATTATTCAATGCTCACAACTTCAGCTATTATTTATTCTTCTCCCTCTCTTTGTCTCCGTCTCTGTCTCTCTGACTGTCTCTGTCTTTCACTGTCTCTCTATCTTTCACTATCTCTGTCTCTCTCTTTCTTCTCCCATGTTATACTAATTGCCAAGTCTTGCCATTTCTGTTCCTATCTTTCACATCTCCCTTTCTCCAATCACAAAGGTACCCTCTTAAGTCAAGCTCTGGAATATTATTATTATAGCCTCTTAATTTGTTTCTTTGCCTCAATTATCTGCCTTCTCCAATCCCACCTCCACCTAGCTACCAAAATGATGTTCCTAAAGCATAGATCTACCCAAGTCACTTCCAATACTCTCTAAACTCCAGTTTTATGATATTAATGCTAGGATAAAATATAAAGCCTTTTTTTGGCATTTGATGCTTTTTTCAATCTGCCTGCAGGCTACTTTTCAGCATTATTGAACATTATTTCCCCTCATAAACTCATATATTCTGGCTTAATCAACTTACTTTTTGTTCCTTGTATCTAATATTCCATCATACACAGACTGTCCTCCCCATGCCAGAATGCATTCTTCCTTCATGACTGCCTCATTCAATCCCTGGATTCCTTCAAGGATAAGCTTAAAAACCACACTCAACATGAAAGTTTCCTTAAGCCCTCAGTTACTTCTGTAACAAACTATAAACACACCACCCCTCAAAGCATAATTAATAAGTAATTTGTTAAATGTATACTATGTGCTTATACCTTGTATTCCCTTATAGAATGTAAACTCCTTGAAGGCAGGGATTCTTTGATTTTTGCTTTTTAATTTACATCATCAATTAAGTTCTTTTAACATAGTGGGTACTTAGTAAATGATTATTGATTAATTAATTAGAGATTGTCTAATTTTACAGATGAAATAGGCCCTAATATGTAAAGGCAGTAAGCCACAGAACTGAGATATGAACCCAGGTCTTCTGATTCCAATTCCAGCATTATTTGTTAAATCCTAAAATGTTAGCTAATAGTAAAAGTGTATAAGGTAATGAATAATTCTTACTGAAGTAGTATAACATTTCTGATCAAGTCATCATCAGGGAAAACTGGAAATAATTTATTCCAAAATATTTGATGTTTCAGTTTTGTAATTCACTAGTCAATAATCTGAACATAAATTGCATGTCCTAAAACAAATGTTAGCATTCAGGTGGATATTATTTTTTCAACATACAATTTAAAGCTTTTGCATCTTTACACGTTTCTTTGAGACTAGGAAAATGACCTTTCTTGTCAATCTCATTGTTTAAGACTGAAGATAAAAGAATAGTTGTTTTGGTTTTTGTTTTTTGCTGGAAATATTTTTTTTTTGGAAAACACATGTAATAGCAGCTCAACAAATATACTTACTTTTTTTTTTAGGTTTTACTTGCTTTGATAGACATGTCAATAAGATATTTTCATTATTCCATGTCCAACAAAAGGAATAGTCATTTATCAGTAAACAACAGTCCTAAAAGAAGTCAGAAAATTGATTTCCTTGAAATTGTAATAATTGAGAAATTATGGTAAGCAGCATAAAAGTCAAATAAAAACTAATGGAATTAAGTAGAAATGCATGCGATGCATAGAGGAATCCCTACTGCTGATTATATAGTATATGCTCAATGAATTGATCCATTAAAAGAACAAAAGGCCAAAAACCAAATGATGCTTATTCAGAAATTGAACTTAGGATCTCATAGATCTTCAGTGTGATTATGTGATTCAGGGCTGGTCTTGGGCAGGTGAAAAGAAAGTTGATTGATGCCTACATTTCTTGTGCTGATCTTTTTGACCTTTGGTTCTTCCCATCCTATTTAAATCTCCTCAGTTCTTTTCTACAACCCTGCTCTGCCCTAATCATGATTTTTTTTTTTTTGCTTCTACCAACTCTTGGTGTCTGAGGTACCATTCTGTGATGAGTGCCTAATAACTTTACCTCTTTATCACATTCAATGCTGCCCCCAGGGCATCTAGGAATTTTTTTTTTTTGGTCAGGATCATTGGTAGTTTTCCAATACACTATGCCAAACATTTTATCCCTTTCAGGACTTCAATATTAGAGAAGTTTATAATCATCCAATATAATTAACTAAAGTGAAAAGCCCTACTTACTGTGTGTATAATGTTGAGCTGGTTACTGAATCTCTTTCTGGTACTCTAGCTACCCATATTTAAGAGAATTGGAATAGATGACCTCTAAGATATTTCTTAGTTCTAAGTTTATCATCCTAACACTAGAAGAAATCTACAAGATCCTCTCTCCTTTTAAGGTAAAAAATATTTATTTAATCAGGGACCTTCTGAAGCTAATATCCACACCTTTGTTATTTAACTTAATGGAGTGACTCCAAACATAAGAATTTCAGACTAAGCTGAATGTAAGCTTCTTGAAGTTAGGGACTGTTTTTATTTGGGTATTTGTATATACAGCACCTCATCCAATGCTTGGCACATTTTATGATGTAAAGTTGCTTGTTAAATTGAATTGAGACTAGTTGGAAAGAGGAGCACAATTTTAAGTCAGGATTAGGCAGTGATGGTGAACCTATGGCACAAGTGCCAAAAATAGCATGCAGGGCACTCTCTGTGGGTTCGAGGATGCCCTCCCCTCCCCCACCCCTTTCATCCCAGAATTTGTTACCAGAAAGGCAGAGGGACTTGGACAGAGCTGCTCATCTAGATAGTATACATGATAGGAGGGGTATTGCATGCAGTCTTGGGAGGGGCATGACACTTAGTCTTGGGGTATGGTGGATGCAGGGCCCAGCTTTCTCTAAAGGGTTTGCCATCACTGGTATAGGGAAACATTTGAGGGAAAA
The DNA here is from genome assembly GCF_027887165.1 of Monodelphis domestica. Lineage (NCBI taxonomy): Eukaryota > Metazoa > Chordata > Mammalia > Didelphimorphia > Didelphidae > Monodelphis > Monodelphis domestica. The sequence continues at coordinate 125,710,413 of NC_077234.1, read as the reverse complement.
CAAATCCTTATAATAACTCTCAAATAACATGGTATATAAAGATCTGTGTTCTGTCAATGCATAGAAGTAGCCCTGAAATAAAATTAATATTTAGCAAGGAGAAGTTCTAATTTGGGCCATATGCCACCCAGTATTGCAGTGACTAATTGATATATGAGTAAAGTCTTTCTCTGATATATATATTTATAATATAAATTTGTTATATAATATATTACATGTATCATATATTATATACATATATATATAAATCTTATTTTCCACCTTAGAATCAATACTATACATTGGTTCCAAGGCAGTAGAGTGGTAAAGGCTAGGAAATGGGGGTTACACAGCCAGGTTTGAACAGAGGACTTTCCGTTTCCAGGCCTGGTTCTCAACCTAGAGTCACCTACCTACCTGCTTCCTATAACATTTATATATGAGCAGGGATTTTATTTTTTTGCCTGTCTTTGTTTCCCCAGAACTTAGCACAGTCCCTAATAGAAGGCACTTAATAATTGCTAATGATAGTTGACTAATTGATTGATACAAGGATGCCTCCCCACCCTCAGGAACTATAATTGATAAGGAAAATGAATGTCCTTGAAAACTTCATAACTCCTAAAGGGATGGTAATAATAATAACAACAATAATACCTTAAGAAATAACAATAACAACAACCCTCTCAAAACCAAAACCCCATCTATGTTAGGAAGAAATTAGACTACAATGCAGCAAGAAAATGCCAAAGAGCATGACTTACAGTAAGGACCTTAATGCCCTAAGACTGCTAATGAAACCATCAAGGCCAGTTAGAAACCCTGAAGCACTTGTCAATTGGGCCTTGGCAATACCAGTAATTGGATTTGTACCTTGACTAATGTGATGAAACTGCTCCTATGAATCTAAGGTAGGGCTACATTTTAATGCTACCTGAAACTGTCACGATGCCTTGACATAGAACAATAGAGCAAATGATAGTCCTTCATTTTCTAGAGCCACAAGGAGGCAAGAATATATCAGGACACATAAAATACATGACAAATATCAACACACCACCTAGTGGAAATGCTTCAAGGAATATAGCAAGAACTACTAAAATGGGAAAACAAGATCAGGTGAACAATAAAATCTTTCATCTTTTTTTTTAAGATTACATGAAATAGATCATAATAATTCACATCATCAAACATTATATGAATAAAAGATAAAGTTAAAGAGTTACTAAATATTTTGGATGGAAAAGAAGACCCACAGGTCAATGAAAATCTTCACTTGCTGAAAATTCCAGAAATTTTACCTAATTAAACAAATGAAAAAATGATAGCAAGATCTCAAATGTTTTTTTTTTTTTTTAAAATAGGACAATTCCAACTTGAATTAGAATTCTAACAAACCATTTTTGGAGTTGGGTGTTCTAAATCAAACTAGTAATCAAACAAAAAGCATGTATTAAATTCTTCCTAGATACTAGGAACTGCCCTATAGTCTGGTGATATCAAACATAAGAAAGTATAAAAATAGTCTAGACAAGATGTGATGAATGTCTGAACAAGAGTGGCATTACCTGTGTGACTGAAGATAAGAATGTAGACAAGAAATATTGTGGAGAAACTATAAGTTTTGGCAATTGATTGGATGAGTAGTATAAAACAAGAGAAGAGTAGTAATTGGAAATCTGGGTAATTTGAATAATAATGGTCCCTTTGAGAGTAATAGTATGAGTAGAGAGGAGTGTTTTAGGAACAAGTTCTGTATTCTATTCAGCAGGTTGAATTCAAGATGTTTATGAAATAACTGATTTGAAAATTCTAGTAGGTACCTAAAGGTACAGGAAAGATAATCAGACCAATTATACCCAAACAGGATAACTCCAAGAAAAAACATTAAGATTTGATATTACAATAATAAAGGGAGATATTCTCACATGATATTTGACAGGAAGTGCAAAAGGTATTCAGGACCTCCCCAAAACAGGAGATGGCATTTCTGCTGCTATAATAGAAAATATGGGAGTGAAGGTAGAACTGGCATAGAGTACCCCTAAAGACATGTATTAAACACCACCAGTGTAGAAATAAACTAAAATGACTATTAAAGATATTCAGAAGGGCACTGGAAGATCAGAACAACATCTAAATAGCATACATGATGGGAAACTTGAATACCATATTACCCAATTAAAGGCAAATAACAGAAATATGGGAAATAATCCTGAATGCAAAAGAATGTCAGGAATTCAAATTCTCCCATAATCAACCACTGAAAGCAAAAGTCAAAAAATTCAGGCAATTGGTGGCAGCTAGGTGGCTCAGTGGATTGAGAGTCAGGCCTAGAGATGGGAAGTCCTGGGTTCAAATCTGACCTCAAACACCTCTTAACTATGTTACCCTGAACAAGATACTTAACCCCCATTGTCTATCCCTTACCACTTTTCTGCCTTGGAACCAATACACAATATTGATTCTAAGACAGAAAGTAAGGGTTTAAAAAAATAAGGCAATATAAGGAAACCTAAGCAGTGCAAAGAACAATATAAACCATTCACTATCAATAAAGAACTTTACTTCTGAAGCTTAAGATGTAAAGAAATCAGAGGCAGGAGAAAACGCCCAAAGAAGGAGAATGGAAAATTTCTAGAAGTTTGAATGGTGACAAGAAATCCAAAACAATGAAATGCAAAGGGGATGAAATGAAAACCAGAACCTTCTAGCATCTCTAATATGACAAATGACAGAATCATTATATCAAGAGAGTTACTTGAAACTCTAGTTTATCAGCAAAAGTAGAAAGCATCAAGACTATGTAAAATCCATAACTGTAAGCAGCTGTGCATGAATTCTAGTAAAGAACCTTACCAACTTTCTCAAAGATATAGGCATGATCCAAATTTCCTTTATTACCAAAAGGTGTGAACATACCCAAATACAAATCAACTGCATGTTTATTTTATATGAAATATTAATACTTATATTGCTGAATAAATTACCTCTAATGAAAAAATAACATACATGCAAGCAATACCAGGGGTTATAAAGAACAAGTTATTATTGATTTGGTAATTATTGAACAAGCTACTTGAAAGTGGCAGAGGATTTACACTCTGATGATTATCATGAAGCCTTTGACTCATTTCTGCACTTATGGATTATCCCTCTGCTACAAACACATGATAAAGATCCAAAGATGATGGGAATACTGAGGTTTTTAATTTCCATGTGTATAACTGTTCTCTATTTAAAACACACCACCCTCACAGTAATATCATAAATAATTGATATAAAATACAGTATTTTCAAAATAATTATAAAAGTTTCCTTTAAACACAGTATAATATCTTTAAAATTGAGCAAACTAAGTTTAAGAGGTAGTTAAACTTAGGCTCATTAAGGCTCCCCAAATACCCCTTAAAGCTTTTAATTTTTTGATTATATCCAGTTTATATTTTATTTATTTTGTTTATAAACCAATGTATCTACAAAATATAATGTATTTCTATACATTACCATATATAACACATATTTATAATATATATTTCAGTATGGTATAATATATAATAGAATACATATTTATACTATATAATATATTTGATATTTCTATATCGTCTCCCCAGTTCCACTGATCTTGAAAGAAAGATGCTTTTTGCCTTTCTTTGTATCCTTAGCAATTATTTCAGTGCCTGAATATAGTAGACGATTAAATTCTTATTGACTGCCCAACTGACTAATGGTCATGAATGGCATGACTCTATGTAATTCTAACAACCATGACAACAAAACTACACCCATTAAACACATCTCCTGGAATATTTTCCCCATCATATCAAATTGTCATTTGGACTTTACAAGTATGAAATTCTTAATGCACAATAAGGAAAGATAGAGAATGAAGGATAGGAAATTGTAGCCAGAGTTCACATTGATTCAATGTATGAAAGTCATAACTACAAATGCCTTGGTGTCCTCTAGGAAAGAAAGATTGAATATACATACAAGATAAAGGGTGGGGCTTTATATGTTGAGACTTACTGGCATTCTCAAATTGGAAGAATTTGGTTAAAGCAAGTAATATCTACACAATACTTGCCTTGCTGTACACTTTCAGAAACTATACTATAACAGACTTGGAAAGTTTCATCACAAAAACCCATACAATATTAATGAAGCACAGGGTCTAATACCCTGAAGCAGTTATAGAAATATTAATACTTGCTTGACAAGAAAAGGAAGAAATAATAAACATTCTTTGAGCCTGTGATAAAATGGATTAAAACTTGCAAAATGTTTTGGGAGTAAGCAATAGTAAATGCTGATAAAAGGGACATGCCATTAGATTTGTCAAATTAACCAAATTGATTTATCTAACAATAGAGCCTATGAAATGCTAAGATATAAAGATATAATAAAAAGATGTTCCAAGTGTGTTATCTATATGAACTCAATCAACAATTTGTCAACAAAGAAGTGTCAAATAAAAGTTGGGTCATGCAAATTTCCTTTTGGAAGCAGAATATTTTGTGATCATATCATTGACCAAAAAGTTATTCAAGGTTTATCCTTGAAGACCTATATTGTGATCAGAGCAGATAATGCAAATAGATGACCAAAATTATACAACACATTACTATAAAAATTTATCACCTTCCAAATAACTAGCAATATATATCCTAGTAGCTACAATTATATGTTAGAAGTTCTATATCCCAGACAAACACACAACAAAATACAGATATAAAAATTTCCTAAAAAATTCAACTAACAAACTGTCCTCAAGTGAGATTATTATCACAGCCCAAACTGTCATTTATAATCAACTGAATATAGCATCAGTGCAAGAAAAACTTAACAATAATACTTTAATTGGTTGGCTCCAAAATGGGACTTTTCTGATTGACTTCTCCATCCTATTCCAGGAAATTTTGTGGATAATCTTACCATCCTATAAAGATCTCATCAGTCTTGATATTTTACCTCATCATAACCCTCTGGCCCTCTGATTGAAACCATGAACTCTAAATCTCCATTTAAAGACCTTCCCTCTATTTCCTTTGCTTTTCACTTTCCATTTGTGTTTTGCCTACCCTAATTATATCATGAGGTCCTTGGAAAAAAAGACTCTCTTTTTTTTCATCTTTGATTCCCTATTGTTTTACACAGAGTTCAGCATATATTGGGTGTTTATTCAATGTTTATTGAATATTGACAAAATATAGAGAACTGGATGACAGCATCAAAATCATGGAGGAAAAGAAGGTATTGCATTTCATATCTTTTGTCCTGAATATTGCTAGTGATTACTGAAGATGCTTTCAGTAAGCCTGAATATCATGATACTTTGATTCAAGAGCAGAAATAATATATTCTATCCATTTATACAATAATTCATAGAATTTTAGATGTAAAAGAAAAGTAGCGGAGTAGTGAATTGTCCCAAACCATACCATTTCTATTCATACTCAATAAAAAAATATTGAGATTATGAAGACAAAATAAGAACAAGTCCCTCAAAGTCTAATCCATCATCTATATCATAGAAGAAAGGGCAGCAAACAGAAAAAATAAGGAAATGTCAGTGAGTGTACTATTTAGAGTTGTCCTTAAACTACTAATGCAGTTGTGCAGACCTGGAACACTGAAAAGCTGGTAAGTTTGATTCTAGCAATGTCACTGATTAGATTAGCTCCTTGGCAGATGTGATGAAACATTTCTTATGACTTCAGGAAATCATGGGGCAGTAGAGTTGCAGACAGGACCTACTTAGACCTCTCATAAGAGTCAACTTGCCACAAGGGACAAAAGAATATGTAGAATTCTCTTCTAACATGCCAAGAAGGCAAGATTCATAAGAATAAATGAGAAATACCAATTTTTCACATACTGGAAATGCTTCAGTACAGATAGTGTGTGAAATGTATGGCTTTTTTTCTTATGTGTCAGGACTACATCATAACAACAATGGAAAAAAAGTTTTATAACTTATTATATTTTAAAACTTTAATATTGTTTTTGTCAACAATATTTTTAATTCTAAGTAGCATTGCATGTCTTGTATTGTGTATTGTGTAAGATCATTGTAAGAAATAACTATGTATAACTCCATTTCAAATGAAATGAGTAGAAATTGAGGAGTTACTTTGATTAGAAGAGTGAAATGTTGAAGATTAAAGTTCCACACTTCACACTCATTTCAGAAGTGTTACATAATTACAAAACAGATAGGAAAAAAGGGAATTTCTAAAGATTTTCATGAAGGGAAAGGTGTACTAAGAAAGAAATGTCAAAAAACTCTTCAAAACTTTTAATTGGACCAATCCAACTGATAGACTGTATCAACAGAATAATCTAATAAACTGGTAATCTGCTTTATCATCACAAATAATGTCTACAAAACTGAACCATAAGTATAAAACATTTACAAATTGGCACCCAACATTATATAGATCAGACATTGCCATGGGAAGGACTATATGAAGAAATGTAGAACTGGTCTTAAGAATGCATATTTTACCAAATATACTAGATTCACCATGAGAAAAACCTTGCAGAAAAAACACTGGAAGAAAATATTTATATCTAGATAATACAGATAGTACACAGAGTTTAGGGGAAAAAAAAACCCATACCATTCCATTTTAAGCTTCAAAAATTAAATATAAAATGGATTCCAGATAATAAAAATAATCAGAATTTCTTCATACACTTATTCAATATCTAAAAAATGAAATACCAAAGGTCAATGTAATGCAAAGAATCAATGCAGTGAAGAAAATAAATAAACAATTCAACATCAATTTTATATATAAAACACATACACACATATGTATATAAGCTTGAGAAGCATAGAGATTATAGGAGAGAGAAAGTCCAAAGAGAAAAGATATGGATTTCCTGAATGCTTGAAAGATGTGCAACTCAACAAAAGCACAAGTTTGATTAAATGTGAAACCCAAAACTTGCACATTTTTACTATAATGAATTATACAGCATCAGCAGGGACAGATTAGATTAATCATTATTGGCTCAAGTGCTTTATGATGGTACATAATTTACACAGATAGTCTGTTACCAGTTTCCTCTCTGATGTAAGCCTAATCCCATCTAAATACTCCCTGAACAAAAAGGAAAAAGAGCATTCATAGGTGTTCTTAGAATACTTGGTAAACAGGTTAAACATTTTGAAAATACTTTCAAAAGCAATAGAGGAAGCTGACAACAGGTATGCACCACTGAATATGTCACATGTCACAAAAATGATTTGTTTCTCAGCGGAATCTATGAAGTGGTTAAGATCCAAGAGTAGAATCAAAAGGTTCTCTATGGGCAACATCCATTGTAATTCAGCCAACAATGTGTCAACAAAGATTAGTCAAACAAATGTCTGAGACAAATCGATTTGTTTATGAAGAAGGAAACATTTATTACAGTGATTCATGATCAGGAGCTCAAGCTTAAGGAATTGATTGAGCCTATATGAGCTTATATCTTGATACTTTATTCATCTACAAAGAGCAGTTATCTTGTCCATCTGTGAAATAATCTGTAGAACATTAAATATAAATGAATAATAGCAGGAGAGTGAGTTGTTCAAAGATTGTTTCTATCTGAAATAGCCTTCACTCAATGATCCTATTTTAAAAAGAAGCTAACATAGCTAAAAGTGAATCCTAGAAGTTATGGAAAATCACAGTAAGTTTTACCTACAATAGCTAAAAATATTTCTCTTCAATGGCAGGAAGAATGGGTATCAATTATCAGTCAATGAACATGTATTAAGTACCTACTCTATGCCAAGTGCTGTGTTAAATGCTGGAGATACAAAAACAGGCAAAAGTTGGTCCCTGGCCTCAATGATTTCACAGTGTAAAAAGGGAGAGACAAACCTGAAAAATAGAAAATAATTTGAAAAGGTAAAGACACTGAAATTAAGAAGGATTACAAAATATTTTCTGTTGAAAATGAGGTTGTAACTGGAACTTCAAGGAAGATAGAGAAGCCTGTGGGTAGAGAAGAGCAGGGAGAAGATTAAAGACTATGTCCCCAAGGGAGACAGCCAGCAAAAATAACTGGAGCTAAGAGGAGGAGTATGTTGTTCAAGGACCAGCAAGGAGGTAAGGTCACTGAATAAAAGTATATGTGATGAAGAATGAAATCTAAGAAGACTGGAACAGTGGTGGATGGGCATAAAATTATTAAGGGCTTTAAATGTCAAACAGAAGACTTTGTATTTGATACTGATGATAATATGGAATCATTGGAGTTTGGTGAGTAAAGTGTTGATATGATGGGATCTGAGCTTTCTGAAAATCATTTTGGCAGAAGACTGAAAGATAAATTAGAACAGGGAGAGATTTGAGGTAGACAGGCTTTTTCAGTAGTCCAAGAGTGAGTTGATGAGTACTGCCTCAAGATAGTTATAGTATCAGAGTAGAAAAGGGACATATTCCAGATGAATATGCAAAGATGAAATTGACAGGTCTTGAGAATAGATTGAATATGGCAGGAAGGAATCAGTGAGAGATAGTGAAAATGACCCCTAGGTTGTGAGCCTGAGGGACAGGGAGTGTCCTAGGGTGTGCTCTAGACAGTAATAGGAATATTAGGAGGGAAGTGGAGTTTGGGGGAAAGAGTGAGTTCTATTTTGTATATGTTACATTTAAGATGTCTATTTGACATCCAGTTAGAAATGTCTGAAAAGTAATTGGAGATGTGAAATTATCCTAATGATGCTCTAACAAAGAATTAGGACAGATTAAGTATGTTTATTCATCATCAGCCTAGAGATCATTATTAAATCCATGGGAATGGATGAGATCACCAAATGAAAGAATATAGAAGTGAAGAGAACCTAAGACAGAGAACACTGTGGGACACCTACAGTGAAACAATGTGATCTGGCTATAGATTCAGCAAAGGCAATTGAGAAGGAGCAATCTGATAGGAAAGAAATAGTGGAGAATTTTGTCTCAGAAACTTAGGGAGAAAGAAAAAGTATCAAGGAGAAGGGTGATCAATAGTGTTAAGGCTACAGAGAGGTCAAGAAATGAAGATTAAGGACAGATGAGAGTAGTCAAGAACACAACAATTATATCTAAGACTTTTCTTTAAAAATTACTCTAAGATTTGACTGTACTTGTCCAAATCACTTAAGATTGAGGCATCCAAGTAGGAGCTGGCAAGGATCTTTTCTTTTTGTTTCACTATCTCTTTCTGTCTCTGTCCCTGTCTCCTTGCCTCTGTCTCATACACTGTTACCATATATTGTCTCTGAGTTTCTGTCTCTCTATCTCTATCTCTGTCTCCAACAGCTTTAAAGGAGAATGGATAAAAAAACCTCTTTTCATTTAAATTATAAGCACCTTGCACTGAACTAGGTATGGAAAAATATGTTCCCTCTGTTAATTTTAGGTACTGTTGACCTAGGAATTGGGTTGGGAGTATGAGTGTCCATTTCTTTTGTGATTTTGGGTCTGGTGGCTTCCAGTCTTGGAAGCTTAAGCCATAGGAGCCTTGGAGGAAGGATTCCAAGCCAAGTATTTAATGCCAGACCATTGAGGAAGTTCTGAGAAACTGAAATGTTGGGACATGATCCCAGAGGATCTTTCTACTTACAATTTCATTGCCATGCTATATAGGAATTGAAAGAAGTTTTGAACCTAATTCACCAAAGAGACTGACGTGGCTTAAGTGAGTGGGAATGTTTATATGATTTTTTTCTTGTACCTTTGAAATAAATATTCCTCTGTAAAAGCTATTCTTACTGTAAATCGTTATATGGAACTGGGTTGTAGGGAGCCTCTAAAATTGAGGGAATACAATAGCTGGGATTTGAACTAATGATAGAAAGAAGAGACACTGTAACTAACCTTGAGGGAACCAGAGAATGCCATAGGACAGGTGAAATGTAACATACTTAACCTTCAAATGGTGGAAGTTAGTCATTGAAACACTTTCAAAACACTGACACATATGAAGTATAGTTGAACAGTTTTCTAAACATTGTTAAATCTTCCTTGAAGTTTCAGTTTGAAAGTCAATGTCTAAGCAAAGGCTGCTGGGTCCTTCATAATTGTATGTACCAATTAAAATATAAAGTCATTAAGGGTAAGGCCTATTTTATTTTTTTGTCACCGTAGCCCCAATATGTAACACATGTCCTCTCACATAGTAGCCTTTTCATAAATGTTTCTTGAAATGAAATGTAGAGGCCATCAAACTCAATATAATTACATGTTTATTTGTCTTCTTAGCTTAGCTACCACAAGCCATTTCCCAGAATTCTATTCTAGCTTCCTTCTGTAGAGCGGTAATCTTTTTACTAATAACCACACCAAACTCAGCTTACTTCTTTAGGAATTCCTTCCATCTTCACCCTACTTACATTCTTGATGACCTCCTTTTTGGGTACATTCCTCTAACACTCTAATCAGGTTTAAGTAGATGTGGCTTTGAAGCATCTGAGAGAAGAATCTGAGTTCTGATTTCCTCCCCTTCACAAATTTAGGATAATTGCAAAGAAATCCCCAGGAAATGCAGGATTTTACTTTTAATTTGCTCAGTAAAAGCTTAAAAGTTACCTTGAGCTAAACATATAATTCTCAAATTCTGTTGTAAGCAATTTGAAGACAAGGACCACTTTCTAATTTTTTTAAGAGTATTATTCCTCTATATTCTTTTTCTTACTCTACTCCAAAGACCTCTGATAAAGCCTGCTAACAGCATATCTTGCTTTATTTTAAATTCAATATTCTATTTCTTGTGGAATTCTTCTCTGGAGCTCCTTATATTTTGAATTCTAAATTTTTATTTTAAAAATGACTGTATTTTCTGTTGAATTATACTCTAGTTACTTGTACCAAATATCGTCACCCATCTTTGAATAATCTAGAGTGAGGTCCTTCTCTCTCAAGGTAATTCACATTTTGTCATTAACATCATGATTTTATGTTATGTATAGGAATGCTTTGATTTATTAAGAAGTATTTTAAAAATTGATTTAATATTTCTTCAATATATGTATTCATTCCAAAGATCTACACTACAACCCACATATATCCATGTAACTTGACTCCCTATCATCCCCTTACATTTTCTCAGGGGTTTCAGCTAAAACATAGGGCCTTTCTTTGTATTATCTTTGTATTATGGATTCCAATGGGACCTATAAGCTATCCACTAGTTGTCTCTCACTCTAAATATGATTATGGACCAACTTTTTCTCTCTGGATGTTTTTCTGCAGTCTTTTCCTATTAATATCCTTCATCCTGCTGCTTTTTATAATGTGTCACTGCCTGATTACATCCAACATACATCTCTCTGTGGCTGACTAAGAGATCCAGAACTTCAAATGTTTTTGGAGATAGTACTATTCCATAAGTGCCAATTAAATTACATTAATTGAACAATACTGTTGTTTAAAAATAGATCTTTGTTTTAAGCAGAAAAGTCTGAGTGGCACTAAAAATGAACTGTTCAATATCCAAAAAGCAATTCTAAGGTAAATTTTTTTTTTATTTCTTCTACCTGAGAACTGATTATTTTCTTAAATTTTCTTTCAGGGTATTTCTAAATATATAGGCAGCCAGAGACTAAAAGAAACAAATTGAAAAAGTACAAGCTATAGATTTTTCTTTCCTCATAGTAAAAAATAAAAAATGGTTAACTAATCGTTTTCTTAGTAATTTGATTGTACTTTTCATAGAAAACAAAACAAAATAAAACAAAACATAAAAACTGTTACATAGTTGTCTCTAAAGAATTTTCAAATTTTTATCTGTTGTGGGTTTCCTGATTTGCTATTGCTGATTTATAATTTTCTCCCTTCCTTCTCCTTCCTTCGTTCCTTCGTTCCTTCGTTCCTTCGTTCCGTTCCTTCGTTCCTTCGTTCCGTTCCTTCGTTCCTTTGTTCCTTCGTTCCTTCGTTCCTTCCTTCCTTCCTTCCTTCCTTCCTTCCTTCCTTCCTTCCTTCCTTCCTTCCTTCCTTCCTTCCTTCCTTCCTTTGTCTCTCTCTCTCCCTCCCTCCTTCTGTCCCTCCTCCCCCCCTTCTCTCTCTTCTTCTCTTCTGGCATTTTCTATTTTATAATAGAGACTGAAAAAATGGAGGAGGGGATGAAATTCAAATTCAACACTATAATTAGTAGAAGAGTTGAAGGTTATAGATAATTTTCTATTTGCAATTTCCATTTTTTATTTGATTGGGCTTGTGAAAGTAGATGAACATTCAGCTTTTCTAAGCAAGCAACTGAATTGCCTTTGAGGCGACTTTAAAGTTCTTTATTTTTAATCCTGTGCAAAAGAAAGTTAGAGGAAGAAAAACCTGAGAAAACTAAGTATATTCACAAGGACAAGTCTAATTTGATTCTTTCAACCTATACTTCCAGTATTAGCTTTTACTTCCACTTCCTATTAAATTTTAGCTTTAGCACATTCAATTGATTGTAGATGTTTAATGCTCCCCATCAGCCTGGAAACATGTATTTTAGTGAACTCCTGACTCCTTGTGTACTACCCCAGTCAGTGAGGTCTAGTGATGTGTAGCTTCCCATAATTCCTAGAAATAAACTAAAGATCAGGCTGTTAGTGATGGTGCCCCTGGGTCTAGAACATTCTCTCCCTCTTTTAATTTAAGAGGGAGATTCTATCTCTGTTTTTATAGCTTGGATTAAGACATACAGGGTTTCTTTTCTCACTGCCTCCCCTATACCCATATCCATTTGTTTTATGCTGTGTTTTAGAGTGCTAAAATACATGAAATGCAGGGCTATATGAGAACCACATGTACTGCAACATAATTAAAATCTAATTCTTTTTTTAGGATCCCAAATAATATTGATAAATATTTATACCATCTTAATTGCTATGAGAAATGTTTTGTTTTATGTGCTGTTATATTTTTGAATTGAATATTACCCTAGAATATTCATATATCCTTAGGAATATTTTCTCTCTAATCGTATCTTCTCTGTACACAGCCTCCATATTAGCTCAGGCCACATTGCTTCTTACCTGGATTATTGCGAAAGCCTTCTAATTGTTCTCCTTGCTTCATCTCTCCCTATTCCAATCCGTTTTCCACAAAGTTGCCAAAATCATTAAGTAGGGATAAGATCACCTTATTCAATCAACTCCAGTGAGTCTCTATTGTTGCTAGAATAAAATCTAAACCCTTCAATTTGGATTGAAAGCCCTTCATAGCCTGTCCCCAACCTATCTTTCTAGGCATTCACTGTTGTTTTTAAGTCATTTGAGTCATGCCTGAATCTTTATGACCCCATTTAGGGTTTTCTTGGCAAAGATACAAGAGCGGTTTGCCGTTTTCTTTTCTGGCTCATTTTAGCAATGAGGAACCGAGGCACACAAGATTAAGTGACTTGTCCAAGTTCACACAGCTAATAAGTATTTGAGGCTAAATTCAAACTCATTGAGATGAGTCTTCTTGACTCCAGGCCCAGCAACCTATCCACTGAGTCACCTAGTTGTCCTTCCAAGTATTAATTACACAGTATATTACCCTTTTCCCCAACACTCTGTAATCAAATTAGTTTTTTTCTCTGTTCCTGATATGAAATACTTCAATTCCAGTCTCCATGCCTTTGGACCTCCATGCATGGAATATACTACTCCTTATCATTATTTCAGTCATCAGTCAATAAATACTTATTAAACACTTACTGTATGCCAGGTATTGTTCTCTTTCATCCTACAAGATCCAGTTAAAACAACATCATGTTCATGGGATATTTTCTGATCCCCCAACTCCTCGTGCCTCCCTTACTAACATTCTACCTATTCTTTTTCCAACTACCTAAACACTTTGATCTGATTCTGCATTTATTCTGTTTATATTTGTTCCCTGTATATTTTTGTGAGCAATTATTTTTAAATATAATACAATATAGGTAATATAACAATATAATATATATGATTTGTTACAAATAGTGTGCAACATCATAAACATACTTATCCAACAGAAACAGATTCTCACATTAGCTACATCCAAAAATCTATGTATCATTCTTTTTTTTTCCTCTTTCCTCCTGCTCTCCCCTTCTATGGGAAGGCAGGTAATATATACATATATATTCCCTGTTCATCATATTGTGAAACAAGACAGTTGTACTAGAGAAAAAAAAATGTATTCAAGGTGTCCCAAAAGTCTTGGTGTAATTTTCATCTCTTAAAATTTAAAACTTTACCAAAATTCTTGGGACATGCTTTCTCTCTTGACAGAATTTAATGTCCTTGAGAATAAATGATCATTTTATTTGATGTCTTTTGATCATTTCAGTCTTATCTGATGTATTTTTTTTCCTTGGCAAAGATACTGGAATGGTTTGCCATTTCCTTTTCCAGTTAATTTTGTATATGAGGAAACTGAGGCACACAGGGTTAAGTTACTTGCCCAGGATCACATAGCTAATAAGTGCCTGAGACCAGATTTGAACTCAGGAAAATTAGTCTTCCTGACCTGACTCCAAGCCCAGCACTCTATCTGCTGTGCCATGTAGCTACCCAAATTTCATTATTTGCCATTAAAGCTTACAACTACACCTAGTTTGAGACATTCTCCATATTTACATATTCTCTCCCCTGATAAAATATCAGTTCTTTGAGAAGAATGATCTTTTCATTATTTGCATGTTCCTTCATGCATTAGCTGTTCCTTCACAGTGCCTGGAACCTAATAGCATGAAAAACAAACCTGTCAATTGTTTGATGCTTTCCACAGGATGGACAGGACTGAAAGGTCAATGACATATTTAGGGCTTTTTTGTGTCAGATAACATAATGTTAACTTGTAGGTGCCCTATGCAACAGGGCCCCATTGTAGGTGATTATATGTAGCCATTTGATGTGAAATGCATCAAGAAGGAGGGATTGATAGTGGCTTAAGAACTGCCCTCTAGGATCAGGAAACCATGGGTTCGAATCCAGTCTCCAATGCATACTAGCTGTGTGACCCTGACAAGTCACTTAACCTCTAAATGTCTTAGGCATTTAAACTTTCAGTTAGAATAGGTCTTCATTAGTAGAGGATGTATCCTCACTGGGAGTTCCCTATATCAATGAACTTGTATGTCCAGCCAAACAAAAAATGCCTCATGAGAGACACAATTAACAGGTTGAAATTATTATCTGTTTCTAAACAATGGAGGATATCATGTATTTGGTCTCATTTCTTCCTTTTTTCTTTTCCCTCACTGTCTTCATTGTTGTTAGTATTCTATTTGAATGTCCATGGGGTTTATGGTTTGAGTTCTCAGCATATTTTATTAATAATATATCATTTTTCTGGTATACTTTGTGGTAACAAAGTACCTTAATAGAAAGGTCACTGGATTTAGAGTGAAAAGACTTTCTATCTGTATGACCTTGGGGAAGTCACTTGCTTTCTTTCTCTCTCTCTCTTTCTCTCTCACTCTCTCTCCTTCTCTCTCTCTCTCTCATGTTTAAATGAATATAAATATTTAGAACTCTAATTCATCTGAGTGTTGTAGAAAATCAAATAAAATGTTATAAAAACTTTTTGAAAAGTTCAAAAAATGTAAAGTGATAATTTACAATTAAACTGTCTCCCAAATCTAAAGACTATGAATTAATATAGTGACTAGGTCTGAGGTTTAGACAGGAACCTGCTACGATATTAGCGGCTTCTTCTATCTCCTGGCTTGCCAAAGAAAATTCTTTTTGGAACTACTTTTATTAGACCATCACTGCATAGTTTGACAATAGACTGCTGAGGGAGCAGAACCTAGTAGAAACTTTTAGCTCTGAATCATCAATGAAGACCTTTGACTGAGTACAGGAGTTCCCTGGTGAAAGTTAATATATCTTCAGGTTAATTCGAAGTCCTCCACATTGTGCTGACTCTTCAACATGGTCCGCAATTTACATGCCTTTTGTGTTTTTGTGCTTGTTTCCCAAGCACAGTCATCAGCAGGCAGAAGTTCCTAAATGACTGTCTCTGGAAATTTTACGACTCTCACAACCTCACGAGGTGAACAAGTTTCCTGGAGTACTGAAACCAGCGCCAAGGAGCAGCTTCCTGTTTTCCCCATCCACCTGAGAGCAGGGCTGTGGGGAATCGTCTAAGGGCAACTGGACCAGTGGATGACCTTGACGCTGTCATAGTACGCTATCCTCCATCTTGTAGTCAATGCCTGTAGTAAAACAGAGCTGTTGTCAAGCAGAAATGTGTTTGGAAAATAAGGTCAGAGGAGAGATGAGAGCCCTGGATGGTATTTATTTTGCTTCACCAAAAACCCAGTGCGGTGATTAGAGCGTTACCAAGGCTCTCTAATTAGTGTAGCTCGGACTGTGTTTTATTGAGGGAGTAATGCGTTACTCGCAGATTTGCTTTTTAAATAATGTGACTGAAAATTATCTTCAGGCCTCACACTATAAAAGTGATACTTCAGGACCAAGGCTTTAATTTCTCCACAAACTTAAAGTAATAATCTCCAGAATGTCGGCATTTCTTGGCTGGTATAATATTTCTCAATTATCGGTAAGATGTTTTCCCCATGTAATGTCATCGTCTTTGTCACACATACCCCTGTGCTTAGGAAAAGTAATTAGTGGTTAATGAAAACAACTGGCTCATTAAGAAAGGAGAAACTCCCTCAAAGGGAGATTTAGGAAACATGGAAAGATTTTTAAATCTCCTAAATCTGTGCCAAAGTCTTAGGTTAGGTACTTTGTGAATGTATGTTTTTGTAATAATGAGCCAGGACCTCTGGGCCCCATAGAAATGGGTTGTGGGGGCAGGGATGGAAGAGAGGAGGCTAGGGTTGGGATGGAGATTAGTTCAAAGCTGGGACCCTTTACTCATAGACTTTAGCAAGGAAGGAGGGACCACTAGACAGAAGACATTATAGATGGTAGCATGAAATGTTTCTATAATACTTTCTCCTTGCCTGATATAAACTGTTGTTAAACACACACACACACACACACACACACACACACACACACACACAAGCAAGTGACTATTCCTAATAAGGAGCAATTTAATTTATTGACTGCAAAGCAATGTCTTTTTTTTTAACCACAAGTGACTTCTTTCCTCAGGTTTTAAACATTATATTAGAAATAGATTACACATCAGTTTCTCCTTCCAAAATTTTACCATTTCAGATCCCTAAATTGAAATATATGTATGAATACATACATATTTATCTAAATATAATATATAACATATAGAGAGATGGATCTAGATATAAACAGATACATTTATCTATATATGATCATATATGTATACATATAGAGAGAGACACCCAGCTCTCACTTGTGGCTCCCAGTAGCTACTAGCATGCAGCAGCGGCCACACCCCGGGCAACGGCTTCGACAGGCTGGCTAAACCTTGTGAGGGTAGCCATCTGGTCGACCCCTGGTGAACCAGGGCTTTGCTCACCCAGCATGTGAAGACTGCTTCAGCCAAACAGATGGAAGAAACCAATAAGAAGGTTCAATGGCTGAGATGGCGACGCAGCGAAGCACTGTGGAGTGCTCAGGGCGTGTTGGAGCACAAAGGACAACACGGCCATCCAATGCAGCTGAGGAAGTCTCCAGGTGTAACGATTTTTCGTGCCACTGGACCCAGGCTTCCAACGCCGAGATAGTGGGACTGTCTCTGTGCATCGACTTTTCCACTTAAATCTCCTTCATGCACAAGTGTTTTTGTGCACACTCATCTACATCACAGATGAAAGTGCACAAAGACAATCATCATCCTCGGTTACCGAGAGACTACTACTATACACATTATTTATACACTTGATGCCATTTGTGTTTAAAATGCAATTATTTTCTTTTTTTTTCATTTGAATAAGTTTACTTAGTCAATTTAGAACATTATTCCTCAGCTACAATAATCACATTATTTCTCTCCCTCCCCTCCACCCACTCTTCCAGCAGCTAAATGCAATTATTTTCAAGGCTCCTCCAAGTTGAACCATCCTTGTAATAAAGAAATACTATCAGGAATACAGAAAACTTAAATATCAATGGATATAATATCTGCCTAGTAGTCCTTCACCACTTTGCTATGAAAGAAGAGGTAGATCTCATTATCTCTTCTCCAGTAACTTCACTGGCTTTTCCATTATACAAATTTCAATTCTCAAATCTCTATTTAGAAGAGCCCAATGTGTTTCAGTAAACATGAGATGTTTGTTTTTTCTTTTCTTCAGTTGACTGTTGGTCTCATTAGGTCATAAATCTATTTTAGGTACTCTGTAATTAAGGGTTATATTCACTAGATTCTTCAAAGAAAATAGATGAACAATAGGTAGAGTACTGGACTTGGAGACACTTGGGCCCAAGTTTGAATCCTGCCCTACACTTACTAGGTGTGACACTAGACAAGTTACTTAATTTCACTCAGCCTCTGTTTCCTTATCTGTAAAATGGGAATATTAAAAGTACCTACCTCACAGGGTCTTGTGAGGATCAGCTAGGATTATATAAACCTTCAAGTACAACAAGTTTTAGCTATTATTATATTTTGTTTTAAAATATTCAATAATATAGTTTTATGTACTGGATCAAAAAATCTATTCAAAGTCTTAAAAAGCAATACAATTGAATGTATATATACTCACAGAAAGTAGGGGTTATTCATTATTTGTATCTCTATCACTTATCACAGTGCTTGGCATAGATTAGGTGCTGACTAAATCTTTCATAAAAATTTAGTTATGTATATGGCTGTATCTCATATGTATTCACACACAAACATCTATACTTACTAAAAAAATTAGAAAGGTCACTGAAGAAGGGGGAAGAAATAAACCTTTATTAAGTGCCCATTGTTTGCACTGAACTTTGCTAAATACTTTCCAGTTATCTCATTTGATATTTACAATAACCTTGGAAGGTACTACTTGCCCTTATTTGACAGCTGAGGAAACTGAGGTATACAGATACTAAGTGACTTACCAGGAGTCACACAACTATTAAGTATCTCTCAAGTAATATTTGAAATCAGGTCTTCTTAGCTCAAGGTCCAAGGTTTTAACTTTTACAACTCAACTGTCTCATAAAGGCAGGAATCATTTTTTTTCCTTTGGTATTTTGTATTTTTCTACTTCAAGATTTTTTCCCTTCAAACTGAAAGTGATTTGGGCTTCTATAAAGTTATATAAGTGGTGTTTAAACCTTCATAACGGCCCATGAAATCTCAACCGCTTTGAGGAAAAATCCAGGAAAGTTTCTGGTCGCAGCATCAAGCAAGATAAGTTCAGAAGGGTTTATTATGAGGATGCTGGGTCCTGAGTGTTGGATTATTTTACAGTAGTAAGGCATAGAGAGCATCTCTAACTAAGAAGTAGAAAATCTATGATCCCTATTAGCAGAGGAAGTTCCTGTCTATACTAATGAAAGCAGATTATCGTTTGAAATACTTAAATATGTTTGTCTATTATAGTTTTAGGCAAATAGTAACCACCCAATCAATAGTCAGTGAATTAAAGCAGAAACTTTCTCTTATTTGCCACTCTGATGATTTTTCACATTCTACTAATGATGAAAATACTCAAAGAAATAACCATAGTAGTCCCATATTTTTGATAGGGTTATTGGGAATGTGATTAGATTTTCAGATTTCATCCAGAGGAATTAGTGAGCTGTTATGTTATTTAAAAACAAATGATATTTAATCTTTTCAAGAAATATTGATTTCAAATGAAATTAGTATTTATGGTACTTCAGTGCTTAAGTTATGATGTAGTTAACATTTTCAATATTATGCTTTTGAAAATTTAAGCTGCAAACATCCTCTCTCTCTTTTTTCAGTTATTTGTTCTTTTTCCTTCATGATAACATAAAAAAAAAAAAAACCTCAGTCCCCAGGAAATAGCATGAAAAGATTTTATTGGCAGTTATACATGTTACAAATTCTAGTGGCATATCTCATTGCTTCCAGCAGATCCTGAGAAATTTCCACACAAATCTCACCATCCAAAGCTTCCCTTCTTTTCTGATTAATTTTCAGCTCTTCTATACAAAAGAGTTTATAAAACATTAATGTGCAATTTAACTTCAGTTTCCAGAGAGAGATTTCTGCTGCATCAGATCCTATATCTGCCACAGTACAGGGCTCCCTTTCCCAAGCCTAGCATTTATTTCCCAGTAGGTCTCACCATCTGCTACTGATGCCTGTCGAAGGTAGGAATTTCCTCTCCTAGCTTATTCTCTTTCAAGTATTCCTCTTCAACACTAGCCTCTTTTCAGGTTACAAATTGCTCCTGTATATTCTTACCCCAAAGTCAAATCTGTAGATAGCTATCTTCAAGGATACTTAATGAAGAAGTGTCTTTTAATCTACTGAACCCAAAAGTGAAAACGAAAAGGATTATAGGCTTCAAAGCTCTACAAAAGACAGCTTCCCAGAATTCTAAATATTGCAGGCAAATTTTTTTTCCCTCTCCTGATAAGAAAAATAATAAAGTACATTTAGTTTCGGTAAAGGAACATTAAAAAAAGTATCTATAGATTCTTTGCCCCCAAATAAAATTAAATATGTTCTTTTGCTTCTCATATCATTATATGAAAATCATTTAATTAAGAAGCATTTAGTAAGCTCTAATTATGTGCCATGCACTGTGATAGGCACCCGTTCTAATGAGAGAGATAATACATAAATATTTCGACACTTACAAGAGGTATACAGAGTAGATGGAATGTAATCTCAGAAGGCAGGACACTAGTATGGAATAAAGAGCAAGGGGTAAGAAAGGCTTCCTATAGAAAGCAGATGTTGACCTTATTCTCAAAGGAAGTCAGAGCAACTAAGGCAGAGATGAATCAAATAAGCATTCCAGGCATTGAGGACAGCAAGGGAAAAAGCACAGAATTCTGAGATTGGAGTGACATAATAAGAAACAGCTAGCAACCCAGTGTGGCTAGATGATAGCCAAATCACTGGGCATGGATTGGGAGGAAAGTGTAAGGAGACTGGAAATTGGGGAAGAGGCCAGATTGTGAAGGGCTTTAAATTCTTAATAGAAGGCTTTAGATTTGACCCTAAATGTCATGAGAAATCACAGTTGAGTTTAGGTGGCGATGGAGTTGGCAACATAGTGAAACGAAAGCTTTGGAAAAATCTAAGAGGATGGATGTGAATGGAGAGAAATAATGCAAAGAAGCCAATTAGGATATGAATTTCTGGTGCGAAATGATGAGGCCTTTAACTAGAATGAAAGTTGTATGGAAAAAGAGGGAAAAAAGGAGAGAAGAAGAAAAATAGGCAACAGACTTTGTTAAGGTAGAAATTATATAATTTGCCAAGAAATTGTATATATGAGGCATCAGGGAGGAGCTTTGGATGACACTGAAGTTCTAAGCATAGGTGACTAGGAGAATGGTTATATCAATAGTAGGGAGTAATAAAAGGGAAGGTTTAGGGAGAAAGAAAGTAAGTTTTCTTTTTATCGTAGTGAGTTTGAAATGCTTCAGGGGCATTCTATTTGTGATGTCTAAAAGGAAAGTGGTGATGTAGGACTTAAACTCAGGATGGAGACTAGGGATAAATATACATATAGGGGAATTCTGTGGATAGAACTTAAAATTTAATTCATAGGAGTTGACTAGATCATTAGATGAAATTCTTTAAAAGTAAAGAATAAAAAGGGTTGAGCAGAGACAGAGGCATTACACTCGAGTGATGTGGACAAAGATTCAACAATGAAACTTGAGATGAAATGTTTAGAGGTAGGAAAATAACTAAAAGAGAGCACTCTTAAGAGGAAATTATATCTAGGATAATGTGACTGACAGTATCAAATGTTGCAAAAATGTTAATAAGGATGAAGACTGAGAAAAAGGTCATTAGAAGATTTATTTTCAAGGACTCTGGAAACTTTGTAAAGGACAGTTTCAGTGAAATGATTTCAGAAACCAGATTGCGTAGGGTTTAGAAGAGAATGAACATGAGATGAAGCAAAGAAACCTGGTATAAAGTGTTCTCTAAAAGGAATTTAGCTGAGTTGGGAACTAGATGACTGGATCAAGTGAAGGTTTTTTTAAGGATGGGTTGACATGAGCATATTTGTAGGCAGCAAGAAAGAAGCTAGTAAGATTATTAAGAGATTGGGTATTTGCGGATGAATAGGGATGATAGCAAGGGCAATCCGGTTATTTGGGAAATTACATAGTGTTTTTAATAACTTCAAGGGTCTCTTTGAAATACGTTTTCATGTGCTTAGTAACAAAGTCTTTTGATGAAAATGCAGTTGGCTAAATAGCAAATAGAACAAATCTGTCTCTGTATATATCTTGACCAGACACTACAGAATGATAGCAAACTGGGATGAAAACTAGACAGGAGGAGGAAAGCATCCTGGATTGTGCAGTGCTTTAAATGACTCCAAGCTTCTTCCTGAACCAAAGGCCTTTCAAAATTTTCTTCTGAGAAGAGACCAAGTGGCTTCATGTTCTGCAATATTACAGTCACTGAGGAATTAGTTTTGGATCATCCAAGGGACAGTTGCACAGTGGGTGAGTTGTCTACAAATTATCAGTAAATGATTGCCCAAGAGAAGCATTGTAAAGAAAATCATTTGAGTGATATGGGACTCAGGGAGTGGAGGGGAGAGGAGAAAAATTATATGACTAAAATATCAACATATTTCATAGATAGCCCATGGTATTCCTGGAATTTTAAAAATTCTAGAAAAAGCATCATCAGTCTATTGGATGAATATCTTATGGAGGATTTTCAGGAAAACAGAAGCAAGAACACATGACACATGTGGATGTTCCCAAATTAAATTCAGTGCTTCTTTGATTGGCCTGTTTCCTACCCTGGCCAGTACGAATTCACCCCATCTCCTAGTCCTTTTTACTGTGCCCTCTTATTCAGTCTATTTTTGACTAACTTCCTTCAGTCTTGAACTTTTCAGCTGACATTCCTAATGTTCCCATCTCCTTGTTTTAATTAAAACATGGATTTCTTCACAGGATACCATATTCTTTTCTACATTCTACTTTGGAAGCCATTCCTTTTACCCACCCTAATTCATAGGTTCAGGTTAGGGGCTGGATCTACTCTTTCTACTTAAGGCTTCATGTAGTCATTCCTTTTCCTGAATTCCTTCCATATACTATTTTTCATACTATCCATTAGTGCATCCTTGTTGCCATAATCTATCAACCCTTTTAGGTAAATTTCCCAGTTTTATAAACTTCATCAGCAGAAAAAATAAAATGCCGGGATGCTGATGCCCTCTCAGGTGTCAACCAAGTAGTCCACACCTTGAAGGAAATATGAGGCTTTGAATGAAGAGACTCTCAAAGATGCAATGAAAAAAACCTTGCTCCTAGGGCACGGACTGCCCTAATATTTATCCCCTTTTGATTCTGTGCTTTTTGTAGGAAAATGTGCCCCAGTTTTTGTAGTGACTGTTTTTGCTCTAGTGTTTGAGTAAATGTCCTTTCAAAGCTCTAATTGAATAGACTTACAGAAATTTAATGAGGAAGAGAGTGAGTGGTAAGGGTTTTTGACTACTACTGTAAAACCCTAGACCCTAAGGTTGGTCCTCTGGGAATCCAACCTGACCTTTTGACTACAAATTGGGAGAATGAGCTTTAAGATGGTGCTATGAAGTTGTTGTTGGTGGTTTTTTTTTTTCCCAATTATACAATAAACATAAGGTAATTTGAGGGAGAAGACATTAGGAAGTAGGGTGGGACTTTTGCTGATGAAATTTTTAAACTTGACTAAATAGTTCCTCAAATTCTTCAATTCTGACTACTTCTTTTTCTCCTCTCTTTGGTATTGGGAATTCCTACATGTAAATTCTCTGCAAACGAGGAAGTCATTTGTAATTTAGTTTTATAGAGTAGGATTGGAGTTGGCAAACTAAGGCCAAAACTCTTTTTTTATGGAAAAGAGCTAAAACTTAAAAAAAATATTTGTAAATAGGACAAAACTTTATTTAAACAAAAGTTTGTGGGGGGAGTTAGGTGGCTCATTTAATACCCATGCATAGAATTGGGATGAGCTAAGTTTAAATTTGCCCTCAGATACTTTGTAGCTTTAAGACCCTGGACAAGCCACTAAAACCCAATTGCCTAAAAGTTACCATTCTTCTGCCTTAGAATCAATACTTAGTACCACTCTAAGACATAAGTAAGAATTTAAACATTTACAATAATCATTCCTGGGTGAGGACATTCAAAAGTATTCAGAGGACCTAGCCCTTCCCAATAATTTGCTAATTCCTGACCTAGGACACTGAAAGGTTATGTGACATTTTGTAAATGAATTGTAAATAAAATTTCTTTGGAATTAATTAAATTCCTGGTGACTACACTCTTAAGTAATCAAGTCCAACCCTTTAAAAATTTTCCTTTTTCCCTCTTACATTATCCTTTGATCTCTCTTATTCTCATTTGTCTGGACTTCACATACCTCTTCCCCCTCTTCTCCTTCCTTCCACACTATTTCTCACTTGATTTTGCTTCTACTCTCCTGTCAACACTGGACTTCCAGAAACCATTGATGAATTCTTCCTGGAACCTTCATTTCAGAAAGTCTTAGACTACCCATTCTCCACTGGGCTTCCATTCTGATCCCCCTATTATTGGTGAACCACTGTTTTGTGAAAATGTCAAGATCAATTATATTTCATTCTCCATACCTAGCCATCTGAACCTAGAATGAATACTTCCCTCCTCCCTGCCCACCTCCTTGCTTTTCTGAGCCTCTTTTGTTTGTCATCTTCTCCCCATTAAAATGTAAGCTCATTTAAGGAAGGAATTGTCTTTCTTTCTTTTTTTATTGTATTTATATCCTAGTGCTGAGCAATGTGCCTGGTATGTATAGTAAGTGCTTAATAAATTATTGTTGACTGACTAACCATGCCCTGGAGAAGATTTCATTTAGCTTTGACCTCCATGTGACTACACAGTCTTATTTTAATGTTTAGCTTTTTCAATCCTACAAGTAAATTGTATATCCCTCTTCTCACAACTGTAATCAAATCACAACTACCATTTCCTCAGGAAAGACCATTTCAACATAATGTTGTAATGCCATTTTGGGGAACCTTTGACATGTTCTGGAGGAAGCAGTTCCTCTCCCCATCTCCACACATGCTTGAGGACATTTCTCACATGATCTGCCCCTCTGCCCAGGAGCCTTGGGAGTATTTCCTCTCTCCTCTGGCTGGGTTAAGGGATGAGGTATGTGTGTGCGTGTATGTGTGTGTGTGTGCTCACAATGGAGCATGAGAATTGCAGTTTGAGCACTCAGTCTCTAAAAGGTTCACCATCACTGTCCTAGTGGTTCCACTCATAATTATAGTGACTTCTCAGACCAAAAAAAGCCTGCCCTGGCTACTTACTCCCTTCTTAGAAAGTAGGCATTTACCACAATGATTGGACTATAATAAGCATTTAATAAATGCTCATTCATTAACTGGGTAATTTATCCTATATTCAAGTTTATCCCATGATCTGCTATTTTAATTATTCACTAAGGACAACCACACAACCCTATACCTTACATACATTTTGCCAGTATCAATTCCCAATCTCCTATGATTTTTATTGTAATTTTCACACCAACTGATTTTTCTCATGTTCTAAGGAAACTAAGCTTTAATTAATGAATGAAAGTAAAGAAATTGAATGGATTTCATCTATTATGAGTTTATACTACATAACCTTATCTGTATCCTTATTGCTATTCAGCAACCCTTCTCTCTTTATCCCTCATATTTACTGCCCTATAGCTTTTTCTCTTTTCTCAAGTCCCTTACTATCTTTTACTTAAGATTAAATGATGAGACTAAACTTTCCTCCTCCACTTTACATTTTACTTTTATTATCACCCACTCCACCCTTTGTTTCCAAGAACAGAGTTGAGAGAAGGTAGAACTATCCCTTGGTATAATTAATATCTACAATATTCATCTCACCATCAGCAGTCTTTCTCTAATTCCTTTACTGTTTTCTTCCTAAATCTTTAAAAAGTTTATTTTTTAATGGTTCTGATCTAAACCCTCTTCAGTTGTCTTTTTTATTCATTCCCTTTGCAATCATACTCAAGTATTTTGGCTATGAAAATTGATCTCAAATCTATAACTCCAACCTTGATCATTCTTCTGATTTCCAAATATGAATCTTAAACTGCCTTAAAACTCCATCTGGTTATCTTCCCATTACCTCAAACTCAACATTCCCAAAACAAATTTTGTTTCCTTTTCAATCAGTTCCTTTTAATGTCACTATTTTTGTCAATGACATCGCCATTTACCTAATGTCCTTTATTCAATACTTTGGTATCTTTAATTCTTTTCCTTCCATTAATTCTATTGCTAGCATTTGTAATACTATACAAAATAATTATAGGGGCATTGGGCATTCTTGCTTTATACTTCTTTGTATGAGGTATGTGTTTAATGTTTCCCCATTGTACATGATGTTTACTTTTGATTTTAATTCCATACTTTTTAGGATATTAAAAAGCCCCACTCTTTATACTTTATAGGATTTTTAGCAGAAATAAGTGTTGTCCTTTGTCAATTTGTTTATATTAATTTTTTATGTTTTCCAGATTATATGTGAAATCAATTTTTTAAACCCTTACTTTCTGTCTTAGAATTGATACTAAGTATTAATCCAAAGCAGAACAGTTAATACTAGGCTATTGAGGTTAAGTGAATTTCCCAGGGTCACAAAGCTTGAAAGAGTCTGAGGTCAGATTTGAACGCAGGACATTCCATTTCTATGCCTGGCTCTACATCTAATGACCCACTAAGCTACTCCATTGACACAATTTTTAATATTCATTTCCCAATATTTTGCATTTTGTGTTCTCTCCCTCCTTCCCACCCTTCTCTCTCCCAAAGAAGGTAGGTAATATGATATAGGTTGTACCTATATTATCAAATAATGTTCATTTTTCCATGTTCATCATGCTGTGACTCAAACTATATATTGTTTCCATTCGAGAAAAAATTTCATGGAGAAAACAAAATGAAGAATGGCCAAGTTTCAATCTTCTTTTGGACTCGATCTGTTCCTTCTTTGGAAGTGGATAGCCTTTTTCATCATGAGTATGTTGGAGGTCCTTACCTTGTTGATAATAATTAAGTCATTCACAGTTGGTTATTATACATTATTTTTGTTACTGTGTACAATGTTCTCCTGATTCTGTTAATATCATTTTATGTTACTTCTTTTAAGTCCTCCCAGGTTATTTTGTGGTCCTCTTGTTTGTCATTACTTATGACACAATAGTATTCCATTGCAATCATATACCACAACTTATTCAACATTCTTTCATTTTCCAGTTTTTTGTCACCATGAAAAGTCCTGCTATAAATATTTTTGTACAGGGAGATTATTTCCCCCTGTCTTTAATCTCTTGTGGATACAAATCCAGTAGGGGTATTTATAGCCAGGTCAAAAGATATGCACAGTTTGAGAGACCTCTGGTCATGCTTCCAGATTGCTCTCTAGAAATGTTGTATCAGTTCACAGCTCCACCAAGAGTGAATATGTCCCAATTTTTCCAAATCACTTCCAACATTTATCATTCTTTTTCATTTTTTGTCATGTTCATCAGATTAGTGTTTGTGATGTGATATCTCAGAGTTTTTTTAAATTTGCATTTCTCTAATTATTAGTAATTTGGAGCATTATTTCATATGACTAGAAACAGTTTTAATTTCTTCATCTGAGAATTGCCTGTTCATTTCTTTTGACCATTTGTCATTTGGGTTATGTTTTGTATTCTTGTAAATTTGACTCTGTTCTCAATATTCTTGAGAAAAATCTTTGTCAGAGAAACTTGCTATAAAGATTTCCTCCCTGTACCTCCCCCATTTTTTGTTTGTCTTTCAATCTTGGTTGTATTGAGTTTCTTTGTACAGAAACTTTTTACTTTAATGTGGTCAAATTATCTATTTTATATCTCATAAAGTTCCTTTTGTCTTGTTTTGATCTAGATTCTTCCCTCATCCATAGATCTAAGAGATAAATTATTTTGTGTTCCTCTAAATTGTTTATGGCATCACCCTTTTTTCCAAATCATATATTAATTTTGTCCTTACTTGGTATGTGACATGAGGTGTTAATCTATGCATATTTTGTCAAACTGTTCCCTAATTTTCCCAACAGTTTTTATTAAAAAGTAAGTTCTGCTAAAGTGAAAAGCTTTTTCCATACCTATCAGAATGTTTATCTTTTAAATACGCTTAATTATTTGTTTATGTTCTTAATGTTCCAATAGCCTTACATAAATTCAATTACATTTTGATGAATTTTTTAATGAATCATTGTAGAATATTTGATAGGATTTTGTTTTAGAAGTTTCTTTTGGAGAGTTTGGATATGTTTGCTTGCTTTTCACTCTCTGCTGTTGCTTCAGTATTTTGCTCATTTACTCCATAGAAATTATCCAGGGTTAAGGGATTTTTTTTTTTTTTTTGCTGTTGCTTATTCCTTTTGCCACTAGCCGATTGGGGTTCCTGCATGTTGGTGGTCATTACTTAGCTTCTGTATCACAGGACTTTGCCTGTATCTTCCTTTACCTGTCAGAAGCCTGAGGTAGATAGATCTCTGATGTTCTTTATGTAGCAAGAGCTTTAAAGTGTTTTGCCCTGAGGCTACCTTTCCAACCACTGCTGCCTCACCTGATGTTTCTGACCAAGTTCAATGTTCTCCCAGCTCTTCAGCCTTGAGTCTCACTTGGGTAGAGGGGATCTTATCCCCTCCCCCTCCTGGGTTACTGACTGGCTCATCAACATTCCTCACATACCAGAGTTGCCTCCATGAAAGTCTGTGAACATGAATAAAAGAGAGAGGGCAGAGACCACTTGGGTCTTTTTTGGCATGGAAGCTGGGCTGGAGGAGAGAGATGGGGGAGAGAGGGATTCCTAGAAAATAGGCAACATGTGGTCTGAAAACTTAGAGTAAGGAAGAGACTTTAACTCTATGTTTATCTACCTTTTCTATTAATAAACTTTATGATAATTAATAACTGATAGATATATTAGTTTTATATATAACACACTGCCAAGGCCATACACTGCAATCAGGGGTAAGTGTGTGGTGCTTTCAGCCAGCCCCTGAGAATTTAGAGATTGCCCCAGCCCTTACTCTAATTCTGGGGTCAAAGGTGGTGTAGGGGAGGGGGGATCAGTTTATGCTTTTATTAGTGCAGTTTTGCCCCCATATAGCATGGGAATCTCCACTCACTACCCTCCTTTAATGCCCAGTCCAACAGGAGAGCCCCTTTACTCTTTCAGTTTTGACTTCCGTCCTTTTGAGACATGTTGTAATGATCATTTGGAAGGAGATTCAGAAGGCTCCATCTACTATGCCGCTATCTTGGCTCTGCCTCATATTTTAGAAGATGCAATAGTTATCCATTAATTTTCAGGGTCTATAATTATTCTATGTTTATCCTTCCCTGGTTTAAATATTAAGACATTATTTGTTTTGTAAAAGAAATCTGGTGAGATATTCTCTCAATTTTAAAAAATAATTAGTATAGTATTAGTATTAATTATTCTTTAAAAGTGTTCATTTAATTTTAATCCACCAGAACCATCCTTCCTCACTTTTTAATAGTTCTTTTACAAGTTACTCCATTATTTCTTTCTGTGACTGGATTAAGATTTCTATTGGGTCTTCTGTTAATTTGGACTAAATGAATATTTCTTTGTCATTCAAGTACTTTCACATTCTGGCCCCATTATATCTCCATAGTCTTCCATAGTCTCCTTCATATCTTCTCCATTAAAGTCAAGAATAACTTTATCTTCCAAGCATACCCTGCCCTTTCTCCCTCTCTAACTTTACTTCTGGTGCTCCCTGTTTTTGAAATGGCATTCCCATCCCTACTCCACTTCATTTTCCTTTGCCTTCCTATCTTCTAAAGCTCAATTTAGATATGATCTCATCTAAGAAGGCTTTCTCTCTCATTGGACCAATCTTCTCTACTGGACCTCTCCAGTACCCTTACAATGTATTTAGCATGCATTGTTTTGTATTATAAGTATTTGTACATGGTATGTTTATTTGAATATATAGAATTTTAATAGTAAAGAAATGTGTTTTATCTAAACTTTGTATTATTTTTAAAAAACTTAGTATAGTATTATAACACAAAGTAAAATCTTAATAGTTGCTGAATAATATTGCATGAAAATATCTTTTTTAAAGAGAGTAAGGTTCCTACAGGTTATTAATATTCATAGATTCATAAAATTAATAATTTGTTATGGTAATTGATGAATATCATTGTTAAGTTTTAGATACCTAAATTCTCATAATCTCGCATTAATACAGTTTGTTTGGAAATTTTACACACATACAGAAAAAAGTCTTTATTAGAAGCACTTTTGGCACTTGGAAGCAAGGAGAAAATACTCAAGGACAGATGATGCCTTGGTATGATCTTTGAATTCTATTCTCTCCTAAAAACATTTGAATCAGAAACCAAAAAAAGAGAAAAACTAAAATCATTGTTATGATGAAGACTTGAATAGTTCTCTAGTTTATCCCTTGCATTCAGAAAATACTAAGCTAAAACATAATTTGTAGGAGAGGAATAATTAGGGAAATCATTCTTTAAATCAATCTGATGAACTCCCTGAAATTTGATGAATTCTCTCAACATGATATCAATGAGTAGACTAATACTATGGGAAAAAGACAGACTTACATATAGGGGGAGGAGTATGCATAAAGTGATTTATAGAGGTATTTTCTCTGATCAATACTTCCTTAAAGCAAGTAGGGAGAGTAGTGTACATGGCATCAGGAAGACTTGGGTTTGAATAATGTCTAATATGCTTACAGTGTGCTCCTAGGCAAATCTTTAGCTTCTCTGTGTTTCATTTATCTCCTCTGTAAAATGAGGAAATTAGACTCAATTACCTCTAATGTTCCTTTCATTTTTTTAAATATATGATCCCAAGAACTCCTCTTATACTATATGACTTTAATCACAGGCAAGTGGGTGAGGCTGGACATCTTTGCCTCACCCATCTCCCAAATTCTCTTCAGACCTTGTAATTTTATTTATAAATCTTAAAAATTATTCCTACTTCTCTTTCATGCTGCTACCCCACCATATTAAAAGGTCCATGGGGATACACCAATTCCAAATAGTTAGATGGGGTCTTTGAAGTGAGCCAATAGCATTCTGAGAAATATTTCCTTAAGTAACTGGTTTGACAAAGTGACTTACAGATTACAGGAGAGCAGACAGCTGGCTTTTCCTACCTTAATTGATTATTATTTTAGGATTATACCTTATAATATCTGGACTTAGCAACTTAGTTAATAGTAGAGTAAGAGAAATATTTTTGGGGCATATGAACAGATCAAAAAGATTCACAGTCTGAGAGAGCCTCAGCCCTGTCAAATAGGTAATGAGTGGCTCCATTTCTGAAACTTTGGATAACAATTCTACAGTTATTTGATCACCCAGATGCCAAGAGATTGCCCCATGGTCCATCCTTACCTAGCCAAGCACTTCCACATCAAAGAATCCTTTATGAATGTCTGTGACAAACAGAGAAATGTCATTTGTTGAATTGACATCAACTGCCCCAGAAAAATGGCTGTCAAATCACTTAAAATTTTTCCCAGTAAAGTAATTATATAGTCTCCAAAGTTTCACTTGCTTCACAGTTGGGCAGCTTTTGCTAGTGTGTAACTTATCCTGCCAAAAACAATAATCTATTGTCTATTTCTCAGCAGAAACAGAGACTGTCTGCTCATTGTCCCTTCCTGTTCAGGCATTGGAAAGTTGACAAAAATTACTGGACAATTTTAGAATTTATTATAAAAGTAGTCAGCAATAAAGTAATAATAATATAATTATAATGGAACAATACATCTCCTTTATACTTTCTCTTCCCCTGGGAAAACATCTGAGTACCTAGAAAAAAAAACCTTTAAAAAAATCCAGAGGAGATATAGGATAATCTGATTGACTTTGGAAGTACGTTTTATTATTAGGGCACCTCCCTCATTCACATGAGCTCCTTTTAACTAAGACTGATAAGATCTAAACATGTTCTGTGAAACAAAGCTTTCTCTGTCACCTTGGGGGGAATAGGGATGGGAATCTTTCACCTCAAAGGAAAAAAAAATTATCACTCCCTTTCCCAATTACTTAGAGATATACCAGTAAGAATATTAAATCCCAGGACTTATATAATTACCCATTTTGTCTGAATGGATAAAATGACTTTTTGAATTAATATGTGCTTGCCATATGCAATGTACTATGCTTAATTGGGACATAAATAGAAAAATAGGACAGTCCGTCTCAAGAAGTTTACATTCTAATGTAATATGATGTCCAAGGATTTTTCTTGATCATGACTTTCAGGTAGTCCAATAATTCTCAACTTGTCTCTCCTAGATCTATTTTCTAGGTCACTTATTTTTTCAATAAGAGATTTCATGTTTTCCACTGTTTTTTTTTCTATTCCTGTGATTCTACTTTATTGTTTCTTGATTTCTCATGAAATCATTAGTTTCTAGATAGTCAATTCTGAATTTTAAGATATGATTGCCCTCTTTCAGGTTTTGGTTCTCCTTTTTTCAGTTGGCCCATTTCTTCTTGCATCCCTTTTATTTCTTCTTGCATCACTTTCCTTTCTTCTTGCATCACTTTAATTTCTCTCCACCACTTTTCCTCTGCCTCTCTTAATTGTTTTTTAAAGACTTTTTTTTTTAGCTCTTCTAGACTCTGTATCCAATTTATTTTTTCCTTTTGGACTTTGCATATGTTTTCTTTGCTTTCACTGTCCCCATTCTGTATCTGTACCTTACTCTTTATCTCCATAAAAATTCTTTAGAATTAGGAGCTTTTTTTTGTTGTTTGCTCATTTTCCCTATCTAATTATAGGCAGGCTCTCTTTTCTGGGAAGTTGGGGTACCCTCTTAAACTTTAGTCCTTGCTTGATGTTATTCCCAGCTTATTTTCTGTGTCTGGGGACTGAGAGCTCTGGGAGCCCCCTCCCCCTCCTGATTCAGTTGACCTTTGAGATGCTGATGGCTTAAGGACTTGCCTCAGGCTAGGGCATATACTCTTGATTTTACTTTGACCTTGATCAGGTCAGCAGCTGATCAAATTCTAGCTCCATGCTTAGGCTTTAGTTTTTGTGTACTTTGTGTACTTGATCCAATTAGGCATACCCTTGATTTCCCTATCTTGGAATTCCATCCTGAACTTTAGTTAGAAAGGTCAGTACTTTGTACTATTACTCACCCTAGACTGTGTACTATGTCCTTATCCCAAGCCCAGACTAAAAATCCTGACTTCACTTTCCAATCTGCCCTGGGCTGGGACTCAAGACTTCTCCACAGGTTTGAAATGTCAAAGGATGTGGGTTGACTTATACCCCTATTTGCACGGGCAGGATCTCAGAGTCTAAATGTTAGCTTGGACTTAGGCTCCTAACCTGGGACACTGGATATGGGGTGGGGATGTAGCTTGCTCTTGGATTGCTCTTCCCTCCTTGCTACAACCTTTTGCTGGCTCTCCTCTCCTCTCACTACAGTTCCCCAGCTGATATCTGCCTACCTTTTGGGTTTTTCTTTTCTTGAAAGTTGTTTCACTCTGTCACCTTGTTGGCTCTTTCACTTTGGTATTCATTTTATGGTGATGTTTTAATCTTGGTCAGAGAGGAGTATCCTGGTGACACATAGTACCTCTGGTTCACTCCTCCATCTTCACTTTACATTCTAATGGAGGAGACTATATATATGATATCAACTGAAAGTCAAATTAAAGGCAAATGGTAATGACTTTTCTTTAATATTATTTCCACATAATTGCTTGTTAACTACAGGGAAGGGGAGTGAGACAACATGAATCATGTAACCTTGATTTGTTATTGGAAAAAAATAAAGAAAAATTTATATATATATATATATATGTATATATATATAATTTCTGATCATTAAATCATATAAATTTCTGATGTTGCACAATTTGACAGCATCAAGGGCTTGTTGGCAAGAACTTTCTGGATCTTCAATAATTATAATCATCATACCTATAGGAGTGATTGCCAGACTAAATCTCTACAGGGACTGCTTTCTAGGATAAGACTCCAATGGCAAAAATCTAGGTAATACTATTCCTACTTCAAGTTTATATGACTATTCATTTACCTATATATACAGACCCAAGCACCAAAACAGACACAGACATGGAAACACACATACACATGCACATACACATATACACACAGAAAGATAGAGGTTCACTTTAGGCAAAATTACTAAATGTCTCTTCAGGATCTCTTTTTCCTTTTAGTCCAACCTCTCTTTTGGTGTCTTCTGATCCCTTAACTCTTAATGCCTGTGTACTTACCTCTTTGTTGTCCCATAGTTTCTCCGTGTGGTACTCCATCAAAACCTGTCTACCCAACATAGTATTCCTACATTTCCATCATTTCCTTCTAATCCTTCCTCCATTTTTTTGGCCAGTTCCCATCAGAATTTTTCAGTTTTTGTTTAATTGTTCTCCCATAACCGTCTGCCAGTGCCCTGCTGCTTTCTAACTAATAATTCCCATAATCCAATATATAAAATCATGATAAGGAATAATATCCCCTTCCGGGTAACATACTTACATTTTTAACACTCTGTTTTCATGGAGTGAACTAAACAGAGTCCCAAAGAAGAAATGTCAAAAGTATATATTTTGGATACTATGGCAAATTAGTTGAAAAGAATAACTTGTGGGCAAGTTAGATCTCTTACATTTTCTTACTATTTTTTTTTAGCATAGAGGCAAATGTTTTCATTGCTGAGTAAGACTGCTGCTACTTCTGGGTAATAAAGAGAGGCCATTGGTTATTATCATAATCAGGATAAATATCCCATGTGTGATGGTATTAAAAAAGGAAACATGTGAAAACATCTTAAGAAGAATTCAGCTGATTTAACCCAGAGTTACTAATCCAAACATCTTGGGATAGGGAGGAGGGAGAAGAATCCAGGAGTGAAATCCTGAAGGGATCAGAACAGACACTTCAATACATCTTCCAGGATAGACTCAAGAGCAACAATTAAGTTGTATAAAACATAAAGCCAGGTATGTTATAGGTCAAAATCTATTTCTGACACAAATTGCGTAACTATGGGCTAATCATTTATTCTCCTTGAGCCTCAATTTCATTATACCTAAAATCAGGATACGAGTACCTTTTAGTATCTTGCCAACATAGGGTATTGTATAGAATAAGTGAGATAATTCATATAAAACACTTTTGCAAAGTTTAAATTAAAAAGTAAGTCTACTTTGTCAATGGACATTTATAAGGCATCATAGGAGATAACATTTGTGACTTTAGTTAGAATACAAATATTTTTAAGGCAATTACTTTTACTCTTGGTTTCATATCCTTGGCATTTGGTACAGTGACTGGCACATTTTAAGCCTTTTGTGAATCTTGGTTAATTTATTGATTGGTCAGAAATTTTTGTCTATATTCAAAATTTGTTGGACACTTTTTATCTTATTTCCTTCAGGACAGTATTCAGTGGTTTGTCATATTACTTTGGAAGATTTGTGATTCTTAAATTATTTCTCTGCCTTCTGTAATCAAGACTCAGTCACTTTGGTATATAAAGTTTATAGTCATAATGGAGATGTTTAATATCTCCCTAGACTTTTCTCATAATGATTTTATTGAGAAGATAGGATATGGGTCAATAGAAGCTGATATCTTCTTATTTTCCCTTTTTAAGGTAATAATACTTCATAATGTTTTATATACATTTAACATCCTCCCATTCTAACATACTATCCCTTAATATGTCCCTTAATACTTTCAAAATTTTGTTGAATCAAGCACATATTTCTTCTGTATTCTTCTGCATGTCAAGTTCATCTACTCTCTCTAACTTCATTTTTCTTCCTTTTTAATATTTAATTTTATTGTCATATTTTGTTTTTATACTACCTACAAAGTACTTCACATGTATTATTTTATTTGACCATCACAACAACCCTTTATTATACAAGCTATTATTATTCCCACTTTATAGATGTGAAAAATGAGGCTGATAGGTGAAGTGTTAACCCAGTGAGTGACACATAGCCAGAAAATATGTCAGGATTTGAACTCTGACTCCAAATGTAAAATTCTGTCTACTGAACCACCAACCTGCCATTTAGCATAGATAATCAAATGTGCTTTAGGCATAGAAATATATAGATAATTCTGGGAGATGAATAAGGCTGTTTCATGAAAGCAGAGCTCAGAGGTGCTGGTGTGAGTATGCCCAGTATTAGGGAAGACTAGCACCTTTGGTGTGAAGCCTTTTCAGGGCTTCTAAACTCCCTTTGGTATTCATATTTCACCTAGTTCTCATCTGTGCCTCCAAGAAGCTTGGGCATGCATAATAACATCCACAGTCCTGTAAAACCATTTCAACAGACTAGCCTTAGGGTAACTGGCAGGTTTCAAATCCATCAGTGAGTTAGGAGGATGTCTACCCCCAAGCATGTGAAGACTTCCCCAATTCAAAATGGGCAGATGAGAACAATTTGTTCCAGTGGCTAACAAGGGAGCATGGTCAGACATTGAATGCATCAAGTTCATCCACTACACATTGAGCCATCTCCAGTTGTCCTGACTTTTGTCTTGCCACTGGACTTCAATGACTGCAAGAGAGAGTAAGACTCAACTTTGTGGGGCTCTGCCTTATTTAAATCCGATTTGTGCA
This sequence comes from Monodelphis domestica, assembly GCF_027887165.1. NCBI lineage: Eukaryota > Metazoa > Chordata > Mammalia > Didelphimorphia > Didelphidae > Monodelphis > Monodelphis domestica. Next base: position 125,673,719 of record NC_077234.1, on the reverse strand, counting down.
CAGGTCAAAATATCACCCCTGATATCATTAAACCTCTTAGAGAATGAAGGAAGAACATATTTGGTATGTGTACACACTCTCTCTCTCTCTCTCTCTCTCTCTCTCTCTCTCTCTCACACACACACACACACACACACACAATGCTAAAGATTGAAAAGGAGAGACAGAAGTGAAGAGAAGGACTTGCAGGGAAGGCACTTCAAGGTAGATATGACAAAATATTAGATAGCTCTTCTGGGGTTCCATTGGGTTTTTGTGTGTGTGGACATATATTTAAATATTATTAGAAAGAGAGAGATGATTAGATAAAATGAGAGGAAAGAGGAGAAAAAAAAGAGAAGAGATATTTTAACTCTCATGGTAAATTTCCTCTTAAGACTTTCTCTTCAAAAATCCAGGCATCAAATATAGAAGACCCTTACTTTGTTTCTATTCAACCAACATTTATTAAGCGTTTCCTCTATGTAAGGCATTATGCTAAGTTTATGATCCTAAGCCTACTTTCAAGCCATCTTTGGATTGGTTAGAAAATAAGTGCCCTTCAAGTCCTCTCTCAGGACTACTAGTCTTCTTTCTTCAATTTCGCAATCAGTGCTAAACTGTAATGCAATCGTTGATATCTCTGCTTCCCTGTGGCAAAGATATGTTCATTGTTCTTTGTTTTAATATTTTTCTACTCCTACCCTATTGACTAGCTTCACAAACATTCCCTTATCTCTGTCAATTAGAAGTCCCTTATTAAAAATCCTCTCACAACTGGTTATTTGATAAATCATTGAGTTCCCATTTAGGTTCCTTTGCTGCATCCACAGGAGCATTTTATCACTTATTCAAGGATTAAGCTTATGTAGAGCAGAAAGATCACTGTATGAATGTGGAAGGCAGAGAACCTGGGTTCAAATCCTCCTCCTGACATTCACTACCATAGGGAAAAGCACTTCATTTTACAGGAGTTCAGTATCCTCATCTGTAATTTTAGATGGTTGGTTTGGGTGATCTCTAAGGGTCTTTCTAGCTCTAAATCTTTTGTTTTATTGGTCCATTGTAGAAGAGATGAAAACTCACTTGCAATGATGCCTTCCAGATCATGCCCTACTAAATACTAGTTTATATAATTGTCCAATGTTTAGTCTCCTTTAATCTTTTTTAATTGAGTATTTACTTTTAACTCAGAATTATCAACCGTATATCGCATATTATGCCTTCTGACTCAGTCAAATACATTCAGTTCTTGACAGTGCTAATCAAGTATTTTAATGTCAAATGAGAATATTTGTAGTGTTTAGCATAATGCCTGGCATATAGTAGGTGCTATATAAGTAGGTTCTTATTCTCTTCCTCTTCCCCTTAATAGTAGACCTGTAGTCTCAATAATATGGGGGCTGCTTTCTTCTAAAAGGAAAGTCTTAAGATCTATAAAGAAATATTGCTTTAGATGATCCTTTGGGGTCATTCTTATAGTTTCTTTATATTTTTCATGTGCTCCCTTAGTAATCAGCATCCTACATGGTATGAAATGAGTGTCATTGTTGGATACTATTATCTTGAGAAATTGGCTATACTTTCCAAGCGAACAATAGGAATGGGATACGGAGCAATTGTGTATTCTTTTAGAGGACTACTCTTTCAACCTCAGAGAATGAAATAGACTATTGCAAGCTCATTATTTGATCTTAGTTATTTGTTCTGAAAAAAAATCTCATTGAAATAGCACTTTATTTAGCATATTATTATTAATGTTATTAATTTATATATGTGCTGAGTTAATTCTTTCCATTGTGTCCAATTCTTTGTGACACCATATGGGGTATTCTTGGGAAAAATATTGGAGTGGTTTTCCATTTCCTTTTCCAGCTCATTTTACAGATAAGGAAACTGAGACAAGCTGGATTAACTGATTTGCCCAGGATCACACAGCTCTCTACTCAGAGTTGAATTACGTCCTTCTGACTACAGATTTGGCACCTGTGCCACTTAGGTGCCTCAAATGGAATATATAAGCTCAAGAAAATAGAAACAGTATCCCTCTTATAAAGTATACATTTCAAGACTATATATCTATATATCTATATAAATTTCATAAATATGTATAAATGTAAGCATATATTACATATATAATACATATATGAAGTGTGTGCTTTCATATTAGTGGTAATAACAAATGTTACATTAGCTAAAGCAATGCAAAAAATAACTTTTTAAAGGTGCAAAGGAGTCTAGTGGGAACAGCACTAGGATAAACTAGAGGGGGAGGTCTTGGGTTCTAATCTTTGATCATCTAGTAACTTGCTAGGTGAATCCAGGCAAGTTATGAAAGTTTGTCAAATCATAAAAGGTAGAGCTGGATGGAAGCTAACAGATCATCCACTCTGGTGATGTTGTTGCCATCCAACATACAAGTTATTGTACTCTGTAGACTGCTAGACCTTGCCATTAACATTCCAGGTTTCAAAAGTATTGAACTCTCTCAGTTCTGGAATTCCTTCCTTGAAGACTTTTCTCCTCTGACTGGTAAGTGTAATAAATATAAGCCATTGTGCCATTGTGTCTATCTAGTTCCAGGCATGATTCATGTACTACCACAGCTATTATCTTCTCATTTACCTTACCTACCACTGCCGTCCTGACCACTAAAACTTTGCCATGCTCCCTATCATAAGCAAGCTTCTCCATGCCTCTATTTTTCAGTTCTGGAACAATAATCAAACCAATCTTAACATTGTTATTATAATAGGAATGACCATTATCTCTCCTATGCATCTCTTCACCAGCTCTGTGACTTCCCAAACCCAAACATGCGACTCTGCCAACTGCCCTATGCATTGTCTCCCCCGAATAGAATGTAAGATTCTTCAGAGCACTGGACTATCTTGACTTTGTATTTGTATCCCTAATATTTAGCATAGTGTGTGGTACATTGTAATCACTTGAAAAATGTTTGTTTATTCATCATCTTGTCCAAGAATTCTTACCCTGAGGTACAATAGCTTTTAAACATATATTTTGGTAACTACATTTCAATTCAATTGTTTCTCTTTTTAAGCCTATATATTTTAGTTTATACATATTAAGACATTATTCTTAAGAGTCCCTGGGCTTCATTAAACCACCAAAAGGAATTATGACACAAAAGTACTAAGATCTCTTAATCTGGCCCATCTCTATCTCTTAAAAATAATAATAATAAAAAAGAGGTGAGAGAGCTAAGACCTGGGGAAATGAAGTGATTTACCTAAGGTTCAAGGTGTCTACTTTCTTTTTCTAGCCAATTATGGAGTTCCCCAAGCAAACTGTATGTTCTATTCTTTAAATGATTCACAAAATGTGCTTTCTTAAATCGTCACTAGAACTTGAAAAAAGCCAAATATATAGAACATATTCAAAAAATATGTATTGACATCAGTTGAACTGAAATCTCTCTATATCAGCTCCCTTATCCTTGAAGAAAAAAGGGAATGCCACATTAAAAATTTTTGTGAGAAAAGAAAAATAAGATCTAGGTTTCAATGTAGATATATAGAGATCTATGTAAATACTCTGAAAATGCTTAAAAGTTGGACGAAGCACAAACTTCTAATAAATAGTATTGTGGATAGCCTTTTTTTCTTTTGTTTTTTTATTTTTTCAAACTTATCTTCTGTCTTAAAAATACTAAATATCTGTTCCAAGGCAGGAGAGCAACAAGCTCTAGGTAATTGGAGTTAAGTGACTTGTCTAAGACCACAAAGCTATGAAGTATCTGAGGCCAGATTTGAACCTAGGACCTCCCATATCTAGGACTGGCCCTCCAGCTAGTGAGTCAAATAGCTGCCCTTATAGCTTTTCTTTCAATTAAGCTCATAAAAATATTTATATTTTACTTGATGTTTCAGAAAATGAGCTATTTCTCTTGCTTTTACTTTAAAATGCATTATATATAGCCACAAATAACTAGAGCAAATATTTCAGAAGTAAAAACATAAAAAATATTTTTCATGGATTTGTGGGAAATGTATCATTGTTTTATATTAAGAAAGTTTTATGTCAACCCTTCCAAAATTAGAACTTCACCTGTGATTCATAACTGAGGTTATTTTTACTTGAGGAAGAAAAAAGATAATGGAGCTATGAAAAGCTGTTTAAATATTCATTTGAGGTCACAAATTAGCATGGACCTCTGAATAGGCAAGGCTGGCAAGGCTGTGTGTGTGTGTGTGTGTGTGTGTGTGTGTGTGTGTGTGTGTGTGTGTTTGAATCCAGTATGACTGTTTGAACTATCATATTCAGTCCAAAGGTTCAGACTCATTGTACATAGAGAGGGGCCAAAATTTCCACTTAAAATGAGATGATTGGTTGCAAAATTATACTCATTTGCAAATGTAGTTAAGAAATTCAACTAATGTTTTTGCTTTTATTGGATTTTTCACTTTCAATTTTCCTCTAGCCTTGTACATTTATCATTAATATGGTGATTAAGAAATAAGCATTTCAAATATAATCACATCTCTGAAAGAAGAAAAGTACATTTAATTTTGTGTGTGTTGTGTATCTTTGGTGTCATTTTTACTATTTTGCCAGACTGGAACTTATTTATTTAAAGAATATCCCATATATTGCCATCTGTTGAACTTACCAGCTGACTTTTTAAAGAGGCATATGGGGGATATGTGACTAAGTGCATATTGTGTTTAAACAGTTGCTTAAGTGAACACAAAATAATCATTATGTGTCTGACAATCTTCTTTTTTAATGATTTAGATGGGTATTTAGACAATTTAATAAGAATGATCATTAGACACATATATACTCCTAAGTCATTAGAAATCACTGATACTCCTAATATAAGCTAAACCAAATCATTGTTTAATGCTATACTCTTTAGATACCTAGGACTCATCATCCCAGTCTAACTATTCATAAGATCAGAGATTTAGAGCTGGAAAGGATTTTTGAAATAATATTGTCCGATTCCCTCATTTAACTGATAAGGAAATTGAGGTCCAGAGTTTTAGTGACTTCACTTGGGTCACACAAATAATAAAGTTACAGAGTTGGGATTGGAACCTAAGCCTTCTGACTGAAAGTTCAGTTTTGTTTCTATTCTATCACATTTTACTCCCATTGAATTCAATAGCAATTACTTTCGATATAAATAGTCAAATGGACCTGTGATCTGACCAGTATGGAAGTTCCTTCCAGTGATGGGGATTTTAACCCAGGTGGCTTCCCATTCAGTGATATTGTTCTCCATGTGTTCTTATAAATTCACTACTGGGAATCTACTTTTGCTTAAGACCTTTTCTTTCTCCTGATATTGCAAGGAAAAGTATCAGTGATGTATTCTCACTTTCTACTTTTCTTCTTTCATTCTTGCCAAGTGACCAGCCCACATTTTCTTCCTATCAGACAATTCCATGGTATTGTATTTTACTCCAGGTCTTCAGTTCATCATTGACTGTATTTGCACAAATCCATTGCCTCTAGGTGAAACTTTTAATTATTCAGAGACGATAATAGTGTTCCATATCTCATTACTATATGGCAACACAGGTAGAAAGTCGGTATTTAAAGACAGGCCTTTTCTTTAAAGGAAAATTTTAGAATAGTCAATAAAGGAACTTTATAATTTTCCTAATGTGATAAAATCTGGTACCCTTTTATTCAATTTTGGACCCAATCTGTGGTCTATTCTACATTGTCTATCCCAGATATACATGTTGATAGACAAATTCTGTAAGGTATCAGTCCAAATGCTTGTGAAAATCTTGGCAAAAGGTATTATTCACCCCCCTGGTCTTTCCAGCATGGGTGGAAAAACCAAATTTTTTTTGAATAGAGAACCCTTTCATGTGGCTCTAATTGTTCAGCACTCTGTCATCTAGAAGCAAGTATATCTGGAGGACTTCGCTTCCCCTACAGAATCCTTCTTTACCTTGGACTCCATATTGCATATCCATCATCATAATGAGAAATGCTGCATTTGTATAATTGTGTATGTGTATGTGTATGTGTTATATTATACACACATGCTTGTTTTGTGCAATTTCATCATGATAGAGGGAATAGAAGTAATGGTAAAGAAACTTCCTCTACCAATGTAGGTACTGAGTTGATACCTGCTCTGTAATTTGGAATCTCAGACAATTCCTTGGGGCTCTGAGTAGTTTTTAGTTTTCTCAAGATATGGTAGTAGAAGAACTAGGAGCCAGGGTTTGTCTGATTCCTAAGCTAGCTATCCTTTATGCCAAGTTGCCAGCTCTCAGGATATACGTGTGTGTGTGTGTGTGTGTGTGTGTGTTTATTTGTGTCTGTGTAGTCATAGGACTCTAATGTAATCCTACATACATTTATGTTTTTATATACATATAAACCTATATGAATTTTATTCCCTTAGATGAATGGGGAAGTATAGAAACTCTGGTTTCTTAATCTAGATGAAAGATTTCAGATGTACATTGAAAACAAAACTGTAACATCATAAACAATGTACTGTAATAAGCAGGCTGAAACAATGCTAGAAGAGTCAGTGGCTAAAAACCATGGCAATCAGCTACATTTTGTGGAGTATATATACATGTCTATCCATTTACCCATCTGTCTGTCTGTCTGACTATCTATCATCTAATCAATACATCAATGCATTTCGTGTACAAATCCACACATTTCTCCTTCTATACATACATACATACCTGTGTGTGGTTATTGAGGAAGGGGACTGGACTCATGATTTCATTGTTATAAAGACCTCTTTGGTGAGGAAACTCCCTATACTAATATGGAACACAACTTCTCTTCAGCTTAACATCTTAGAGAATTGCCTAGATACCTGAAAGGTTTTTGCCATTATGCCTTGCTTAAGGTCATAATTGAACCTGGGGAAGTTTCTAGAACTCAGTTTTTACAACTATAAAAGGGTCGAATTAGACTGTCTCTATGGTCTTCTCAAGCTCTAAAATTCTATGATTCTGATCACAATAATTGCCTTTATTTTAATTCAGCAACTTGTATTGAGAGAATACATATAAAAGACACTGGAGATACTCTTATTTATTCATCACTAAACCCTCCTTATCTGTTCCCTCAGTTGGGTGGAAGAAAGGTAATAGATAAAGTAAAGGTGTGGCTATGCCAAGTAATAATAGCAAAGACATTTGCTCCTAATGAATTAGTTCAATATTTGTTTCAGTTTTAAATGCTGGTTTCTTTCCTTTTGGCTTTCACTTTGCTACTTTTTCAGGTAGAGTCTTCTCACCTTCTCTAAGGTAGGAGTCATCTCATTGATTGTCTTGAGTAAAAGGAAATGGCTCATGCATCTTTTCTACATTATAACAAATGTCCTTTTGCATTATAATTGAATGGTGATTGTTGTGTTCAATCAATGGGAAAGGTTAAAGGAGCTTCTCTGCCAGCATTTTTAATGGAGAAGTCGATTAAGATTCAGTTTAATCATTCTGGCTGCCTCAGAATTAAAGCAACAAAGACCATCAATGGCACTATAATTACTAGTCTTTCTGTAAGTTTACACTGCTATTTATGCAGCTATAAATTTTGTTATAATGCACAATGTGTCCAGGTTAACTTGCTTTGTTTGGAATGTAAAATATTTCCTTTAATTGTATGGAGAAAAGAAATTGTTCTGATAAAGTATATATAATTCAATCCAGTAAAAAAAATAAAGCTGAGAGTCTGACTAAGTGAATCAGTGTGGTACTCAGTGTTAAATAGTTTAAAGCCATGGCCTTAACCTTGGGACACTTGAGACATATTTCAGTTTATTGAACATGGAGACTAACATCTCTCCCAGGTGACTATAAAGGGTCAAATGTATTATTCTAATCCCTGTTCCAAACAGAGAAAAGGTCATTATACAGTACTGACTGCATGCTGTAAAGAATGAAAAATTCACATTGGGGGCGTGGGTGCAAATCTATTTTAGACTTGGCCTTTAAAATGTTTTTAAAATTGAATGATTAAGTGGTGATGAACCAGAAAAAATACCTTGAAATTGATCCCATTTATTAATTAGTTTGCTCATGTAAAGGTCTTTCTATAAATAGTCAGAAGTCTAGAGAAAATTGTTCTTCTTGAATGGGGAGATGACTTTCAAATGAACCTTTTTAGGCTATAAGGTTGATGCTTACACATGTAGTTATATCTGTTCAATGATTTTTCTGTCTATATGTTGTTGCTGCATAAGATGTATAAGATGATCCAGTCCTGGACTTTGAAATATCTCACCCAGATGACAAGAATTAAATGTATCTTATTTGATCCCATTTCAGCAAAACTATAATTTAGTTATAATAAGAGATAATAGAATAGTTGCTAGAGTGTTGTGTATAGAGTTTAAAAGATTTGGATTTCAAATTCTACCTCTGTCACTTATTTGCTGTTGGACCATCGACATGCAAACCGCTCTATCTTTCCATGTTTCAATTTCTTTATGTGCAAACTAAGGATATTATTATAATAGATTTATAGAAGAAGGGGCCTTAGAAGTCACCTAGCCCAACCCCTTCACCTTCAAAAGAGGGAGCTATCATCCATAGTAGAACTTACCTCATTGAATTAATATTCCAATGAGGTAAGAGATGTTTTGAAACTTTGAAGTGCTATGGAAATGTGAATTATTATGATGCACTGTGATGATGTTTGGATAATCTTTTCTTTAGTGCATTAGACATTTCAGAATTAGATATTCTGTTAAAGAACCTGGAAATAAGGAGCAGTTGATTCTGGGAGAGAGAAACTGGTATCATTAAAGCAGAATGGGGTAAAGATAATATAAAAAAGGAAAGAAGAATATTTAATAGGACCAGACTGATCCAAACTTGCCTAGTGTTTCAGTTTTGGAATCAGAATGAAATGAAATATTTGAAGTTCATTCACTAACTGACAAAAGGAAGTTCACTTAGCCATATGGTAGAAAGGATCCTCAGCAAGGATATTACTTAAATTAGGTAGTCTAACTATTGGTCAGCAGAGAAAAAGCATAGTGATTCTCAAGATTTGGGGAAGTTCACTGAGTCTACAAAGTTCTAATTCCACATGGGCTAGGGTCAACATTTTTATGCTCTTGGGTGATCAGAAATCAAAACCTTAGTCACCTGAACCAATCAAATCTCAAGTATAGTTTCAATATCTTTTATAGAAAACAAGTAGTCCAACCCACATGGAAAGGTATGCTGGTAAATATTCTCCTACCACAGAAAAGTATAATAAAATTTGCCGTATTCTTTTAGTAAAAAATCTATCAGATACTCTCAATTATCCAGATATATATTGTTATAAAATGACCCTGTAAGTGAAAGAAAACAGAAGTTTAAATTTGGAAAAAAAAATGTAGAGATTATGTAGTCCAAATCTATCATTTTTCAGGTAAATCAAACAAACTGAGGCCCAAGGAATTGCCCCAAGCTACAGATCAAGCTAGTGAGAATTGAGACTAAAAGTCCAATCTCTGGCTTTCAAATTATTCCCTAAAGACAGTGATTTCTGATTCTTCCCATTTTGGGTCAGTACTTCCTGATAAGTTAAATCCCTCAAATTAACAACCCTTTCCACACTTCTGAAGTCTGACATAATAAAATAGAATTTTAAGATTTTAAATCCCTCTAAACATGATTTTGTTGTTCCGTTGATTAAGCAGTATTAAACTCTTTACTTTTTCATTTTGGATTTTTTTGATAAAGATAATGGAGTGGTTTCATTGCTTTCTCCAGTTCATTTTACAGCTGAAGAAACTTAGGCAAGCAGGCTTAAGTGACTTGCCCAGGGCCACATAGATACTAAGTGCCTGAAGTCAAATTTGAACTCTGGTCTCCCTAATTCCATGCTCCCTATTATATTCACTTTGCCATCATTATAGATGGTAATCCTGATCATATTACAACAACTTGAAGTTATGGTTATTGTTTTATCATTCTGAAACTCACAAAAGGAAATTAAAAGAGTAAAATTATTTGGTAGTAGGTTAGTTTGGCAACATTTCAACTCAGATCTTCCTGATTTTAAATCTAATACTCTATCTACTCTGAACCCTGAGCAGAATCCCTCATACTTAAGCAGATATGGCAGATTTCATTCTTATTACCATTGTTAACCTGGAAAAACACAAAACCACTAAAGTGGTTGAAAAGAACACATCTTTAATCAGGACAAAGGAGACAAGTGCTCATATGGCCACCACACAGAATCATGCACACACACCACAGAGTCAAGTTCTGGGACTCTGAGAACAATGTCTCCTGGAAAATGTACAACAAATAGAATTTTCCATCAAAATGAAGAACTTGGGGGCTTATATACCCTTCAGGGAGTTGTTATGGGTAAGATTTAGGGTTGTTGACTAAATATATTATACTAGTGATTGCCAGGGATTAATTCAATCTCAATAAATTACTCAAGTCAGTTTGGGATTTTTATGGTGGTTTTAAATACAATAGAAGGAAGAAATTAAGAAGAAGAGAAAGAGGAAAGAGAAACTGAACTTCTTCAGTCCGGACTGAGTCAGGAAGGAGTTCAGAAGTCTTGACCAAGGGGCCTTCTCAATCTAGCTCAGCTACCAGCCACGAGGTCTCCTCTGAAATTAGGGGTCTCCTAGGAGGATAGTGCTTTAGGAGGTAAAGGAAAGGAGGGATCAGCCTAACCCACTCACCAAACATGCTAAGAATACCTCCATGAGCTACCCATGCTGCCAAGCCCAACATCTCTGCAAGAGAGAGAGAGAGTAAAGCTTCCTCAGAGGGGAGAGAGAAGCTTTAAGGTAGGAAGATAGAGAAAGGATAGAAATTTTAGATACCATGAGGGGGATGACAGAGTGGAATTAGAGATATGAGGTGGCAGGAATGAGTCACAAATGCATGTCTTATTAAATGTCAATGAGCCACAGTCAAGCTCCGATCAATGGACCATTCCGAAGGCTTTTACCAGTCCAGAGATTCAGATTCAATACCACACAGGTCGGAGAGATGATAAAGAAAGATTAAAGATGGAGCCTGGCATCAGTACGAGCTAGAAGGGAGGAAGAGCAGAAGAGAGAAAGGCGAAGCTGGCTGAGGCATATTTAATATCTTTGATATGCAAATATACACAGTACATAGGGATGATTATCATTGGTTAATGACAAGGTATAAGTGTGGTTTCCCTTAACCAGGTGAGCACAAAGAAACCTGTGTTCCCGCCTAACCTGGGAGAAGCTGGGGTCAAGGGTCAGAGGCTTTCCCAGCCATGTGCAATACCGAGCATGCTCAAGACTGAGCATGATCTCTTCTAAGACAATCTGTACATTACATACCAACTGTTTCCCTTGCCCATAGCTAGGGGTGGACTGCTACAGAGAGAGAGAGAGAGAGAGAGAGAGAGAGAGAGAGAGAGAGAACATTGTACCTGAGCAAGAGGCTGGAGAGAGGAAGTGACACGAAATATATAGACAGTTCTTTATATCACTTCCTGCATCTCACATGTACCAATGGTAGCTTAAGCTTGACATAGGACAACCCAGGGGGCCTGTCAGTTGTTTCTTATTTATAACTTGCTAAGCACATGGGGTCATAGGCCATCCTCCTCAACACTTCATCCTTACATAGGGGTTTATACATTCCTGGTTGTTAGAATTTCTAAAGACTAAGCTCGGTTAAGTAAAACAAAAATTCATAATCCGCCCTGATGATGATTGGGGGACTAGTCTCCCTAATTGATCACTAAACATAATCATCTTGCACCTCTAAATTCTTCTAACTGTAGGTGCATACAAAATTTTACCTTCTAAGAGGAAACTAGAATAGTTAGAGAGATGAGAGAAATAGAATAGCATTGACAAAAACCAATTAGGGGGCAGTCCCCTTTTGACATAAGAGTATACATTCAAAATAAATGTTCAATCAACCTTCAATTCAATCAACCACACCCCAAGTTCATTCTGGATCTTCTTATTGTAGTGTAGGTTTTCAGGCATCTTTCTGCAACAGTTCATTCTCTGGATTTAGGAGTTAGCAAGCTTCTTTCCTTGAAGATCCTCAAACAAAAAAAAATGTAAATCTTGGATTTTTATTAAAATACAATCCCCCTGCCCAAGTGGGTATTAAGAAACACCCAGTTCAGCTCAGGATCCATGGTTGAGTTATGGGGGTATATGGGTCAATTATCAAAAGAAGAGAAAAAAACCCAAAAACATAAAGAAAAAAATGGAAGAAAGTTAAACTTATGGGAGAAAGGAAAAAAAATTCAAAATAAGAATCAAAATATCAAAATCAATGTATATAAATGTTTGAGTAAATAAAAATAAATTCATAACAGTCCCTTGTATTAGGGTTCAATAAATTTCTAACAGGCCCTTGTATTAGGGTCCAACTAAAGTAATTTCTATCCCACAAGTCTATAGGATAGAATGCAGTAATATTTCACTTACCCATTTGCAGCCAAGACTAACAGAAGTTGCCATACTATAACAAATAAAAAAGACTAGATTTTGTGTGTGATAGGGAAGTGTCATTTACTAATCTGATTTTACCTTCATTCTCAGGGATAGGGGGAGCCAGGATGATAGCCAAACTTTGGTACTTGTCTGTGAGTATTTTACAAAGAGTGTGGATGAATACAAGAAGTCCTACATCTTAACATATGACAAGCATTGCAACCTCAAGTCTCACACTAGGTTCAAGTCCTTTTGTATTGGCTTAGACGTTCATCAATTCTACCTGAATTTGTTTCTTTCTTTTTGACCTGTGTGTTCTTTTTGGCACTATTCTGGTTAAATCTGTGCTTCTTGTTTTATCCCATTTCCTAGAATCAGACACAAACATTAACCACAGTTTCATAACATTTATCAATAAATGGCAGGTTCCCAAAGTTTAAAGCTATTGGGTATGCATTAATATTATAGTACATATATACGTATATATATATATATATGTGTGTGTGTGTGTGTGTGTGTGTGTGTGTGTGTGTGTGTGTATAACATTTTACTGCAGAATAAAAAATAATATTGATTGTATGTACCTTAAGTACAAGAAATAAAAAAAAGGGAAAAAACCAAATATGCTAATCAAATTTAAAGAAAAGCAATAATAAAAATAAGGTAAAAAAATTCAGGGATTCAATGTGTTCCAAAAAAAATAAAAACTAATACCCATTTGTCTATGGGTTGTCTATCTCCAATGCATGTGATAGGATACAGTCAATCAGTCTCAATGCTAGTGACATGTGCTTCAAATTCAAAAAATGAGAGAAAAAAATCAAATACTATATGGTACAAGTAAAGTACAACAAAATAGTACAGATCCATCATTAGGGAAGAAAAACAAAAATGTTAAAAATGTGTATATTTCATAATCACAGGGGTACTGTATTCAATACTCAATTTCTTCTATCTTCCTTCTTATTTGCTACTATTTGGAAGGGAGACAAAACTGAAAGGGTTAATATCTACAAAAACAATAGAATCTAAAGGATACCACCTTCTGCCCCATGTGAAGGGGCAGTAGCATCCTTACTATTTCTTGGACAAGCTCCACTTAAGTTATATTGTCATGGAGTTATTTTGGTTTGAGTTATCATTTTCCCAATTTCTCTTCCTATAGTTATCATTCCTAAAGTTGTGGTTTCTACTATCATTATTATAGTTATTTCTATAATTATTATTTATGTAGTTGTTATTAAACTGCATATAATTTCTGATTGCCTTGAATAAATTTCTACACTCCATCATTCTGTGGCCCTTCTTCTCATAGAATTGGCAGGTAATGGATAGATAGATTCTTGGAGAGGGGTAAGTGCCATTGGTTGAGCATCATGCTCTTTTTCCAGTTTATCAATTTTATTTCTTAAATATTTTAATTGTTTCTCCATTTTTTTCTATGAGATCATTAGTCTCTTCCTCTTTTTCTTTGTTTCTCTTTGAAACATATAGAGCAGTTTTTCTCAAATCATCAAGATCCATTTCAGACCATCTTGGGTAATGAGTTCTAAAATAATCCCTGATCACTTTGCAAGAATTATTGATAAAGTGCCTTCTAATTTGTCTTATGCAATTTTCTTTAGAAACTTCAAAATCTAGGTATTGACCCTCAAACTCAATTATTCTGTCCATGAATCTGGAGGGTGACTCATCATCATTTTGTTTAATTTTTTCAAATTCCATCCACTTATCCATGCTTTCAGTGCCCTCTCTCCTGGCAGTTAGAATGACCTCCCTACAACGATATATTTGGAAGTAATCCTCAGAGTTGTTATAGTCCCATTTGGGATCCTGAGATGGCCAGTGTGCTGCAATGCACACTTGGACTTTATTGACATGAGAAATTATTTTATTTTTCTCACATTCAGTTAAAAAAGACTGGAACAAGTTTTCGATGTCTTTGTAAGACAGATTATAGTGAAAAAATATGTCTGTCATCTTTTTGGTTCCCATAAAGGGATCTTGTTCATATTTGGGAACATTTCATGTGAATTAATTTATTTCTTGGGGAATAAATGGTATATGGTGCCTTAGAGTCACCACATCTGTAAAATTGAGATTTGAACTCTGGACTTCAATCCCCACAAGTCCTTGCTCCACTTCCCCAGAATGCCTTGTAATCTCACGGAATTCTGAGGTGGGTGAGATCGAGAAGGTACTTAAGCTGATTGCAAAGGCTTTTGAGCTCTCTCTTTTGGACTTCCGTTTTTGGGGCAGATGTGGCTCTTTCTATAATGTAGGTGAGGTCTTGTCTAGGCCTCTGGCCTAGGCACGTGTTTTTTCTTACTTGTATATTCTTAAATTCTCAACCTTTAATAAACCTCATAAAATATAATACTCCTTGCAGAGAGAAACTAATTTCTACCTGCCTCAGTCTCCCCTAAATTTTAATCTTTAAAGTTTGGCGACCTAATTGGGAGAAAAAGCTCTTAATCTTCTGATTTCTTTTCTGATCTTTAGTTCAACTTTTAATATCTAGTGTGAGATTTAAAATGGTTGAGGTCTTAAACTGTAGTGATTAAAATAGTGGAAGATATAAATTGTGATAGATATAAGAGAGGGTGAGTAAATTTGACTGCAGAAATATGTTTCACTACAGTGTCTTGGGTTTTAAAATCAAATATAAGGTGGTCACCAGGGAAATATTCCCAATTATTCAAATACCCAAGTCAATTGGGTTTTATAGAGATTTTAATTAACAATACAATGAGTAATCAAAGAAAGAGAGAGTAAGAAAGGAATAAGTATGAAGTGCCTCAAGCCAATATGGCCTAGACCTGAGTCTTAAAAGAGAAATCAGTCAGTTTTTTAACACTCACCACAAGGTCTGAATAAACAAGGATTCTAGTAACACCAGCCCAGCGTCCTTCCTCAAAGAGTCTTCCAGCCAGAGATTGTTTCAAAGGGCCTCTCTCAAGAGCCTCCAGAGCTCCTACCCCAGAGGGACAGAGCCCCTCAGAGGAGCTCCTCAAGGAACTCTCCTTCAGAATGAGAGTCAGAAATCGAGATCCTCCAGAAGGCCTTCTCCAAAAGGATATATCTCCTGAAGAGATTCTGCTTTTTCTTATATAGGGGTTTTTCTCCCATGTCACCTCCCCTAAGTCCCTATATCTACCAATCACTATAGATGTTTTCCAAAAGACAGCCCATTTTGAATTCACAGCTGAGTAGATTAATCTCTTTAGTAAGAGAGAAAAAATGCTGCTGTGTCAACAAATTTCATTAAGAAAAAACCTCTGAATAAGTTATCACCCTTTTAGGTTTAAGTAGTTTACAAGTTGCCCCATCTTTATAGGTACTTACTTAGTATCCCATTGTATCAATTCTAAAACAGTCATGACTCAAAGAACTTCCTGTCCCTTCCATAAGCATGGATCAAAGTACTTTCATTGTTTAGCAAACAGTTTTTGGTCCTAAAGCAGTCTTAAGTAGGGTGGAGCAGGGACACTCCCATAGCTAGGAGCCCCCACACTCAAGTAGAGTTCTCACCATCTGCTAGGGAATTTTTTAAATAGAAGATTCCCCAATGGGGGAAACCCCTAACATTCATAAGTCTGAGAAATTTTGAGGTTTACACTAGTACCTAGAAATTTTTTGGAGCCACATTACTCTGGCCGAGTTTTTTTTTTTTTTACCCTCACAAAGCTACTGCTCCATCCAGACCTGTTGCGTTTGCCGCCCACCCCACCCCACCCAGCTCAGCCTCTTTTGCCTGCAGGCGTTCAACCCCCGATCCAGACCTGATTCAACCAAGATTGCAATCACCTGGTTCCTGATCTCCTGGCCCTCCTGCCCTGCCTGCCTGTTTCTGCGCCCCAGACCCATGAGCGTGACCCCAGCTGGCTCATCACCCAGATCCTTGGAGCAGATAGCTCAGGACTCATTGCAACCAGCTGTTAACAGTACTGGTCATGTGGGAGGAGGGGAGAGATGAGAGGGAAAGGAGAACGGGTAATTTTCTCTTAGGCTAAGCCTCTGAGTGGACGGGGGTATTGACACCACGTGGGTGGCCTGGGCGCTGTGTGGACTGGGGCAGGAGGAGGTATCATATCAGGGGAGAGAGAAAAAGGGAGAAAGAAGAAACAGATTTTTCAAACAGAAACTTAATAGCAATGGGCTGTTTAAAAGGATACCTTTTGACTCTTCTGGTAATAGCATTGACTTCACCTGCCTGTCAGGGAGCAGACTCAGCCCAAAGATTCAACTTTAACTTTGAAGGGGCAAATGGGTGGCCCAGCGAACTGGGAGCCAGGCCCAGAGACGGGAGGTCTCTAGTTGAAATCTGGCCTGAGATACCTCCCAGCTGTGTGGCCCCGAGCAGATTGCTCAGACCCCATTGCTTAGCCCTTACCACTCTGCCTTTGGACTATAGACATTTAAATGGATAAGAATCCAAGGAACCTAAAGACTGGAGGTTCTAAGGCATTTCAGACTCCAATGGTTTATAGAAAATCTCTGTATTTCTATTGCATTTCCTGATTGTTCTGTTTAAGATATAATTTTGTGATTTTAAATTCATATATTACTGGATTGAATATTATTCTGTTACACAGAAGGTTGATTGAATTTATTTTGAATATACTGAGTTTTTAAAATTCTGTTGCTTTTCCCCTATAACTGTTCTGAACAAATATTATTGTAATTAAGCCCATATGAAAAAAAAAAACAGCCTTTGTATTTTGACTTTGTAAATTATCACATAGATGGTCTTCAGAACTGGTTATAATTGTATTAACAACTTTGGAAAATTTAATGTGCTAAATATCTCAAATTATTTTAAGGGTTTTTAAAATATGATTTTTGTAATTTTTTTTTTAACATTCTCTGGTTATTTTTGCCTGTCCCTGCCACGAGGTAAGGCCCATTCCTAGTAGCTGAAGTGAAATACATTTGATAACCCCCAACCTTCCTGCATTTCCAAATATGTGAATGGAAGTTGGGGCAGTTAATCTCAGGGCATTTGTACCCCTAAAAGCCTCCAAAAAAGGAGCATCCCTCTATTTATACTCTTCAGCTCACTATTTTACTTCCACCAGAATGATATTTCTTGATTATGTTCTTAACCCAACATTGAATTTTACTTTGTTTGAAAATATGTTTAATACCAAGGTTGAAAGGTTGCTATGTTTATAAAAAACTTGTGACAAATATCCATCAATTCATAGGTTTTTTTAAAATGCCATGCAGCAACTTGTGTGAAATATGAAAGTGTGTTTGTTTGCTATTGTAATTAATTGGGATATTGAGAATTTTGGGGATTTTGATACCTACATATTTGTAGTACTGTATTTTTTAAAATGAAAAATTGTTACCTTGTTCAATTCATTTGCCTCATACTTACAGTGGAGCATGGTCAGATATTAAGAGGAAAAGGATCTCATTTTTGGTGAGAAAGCCTTGTATTTTATATTTTCTTAGCTGACACAGAGTGTCAATGATTATAAGCTATATTTTAAAAAATTTTTAAAGCTCTTTTATTATTATATTTTCTTGCATGTGCAATATACTAATTCAGTTTTTTTCTCTCCTTTTTATATTTAAAGCACATGTCACCAACATTAAGGTTTTGATTTTTCAGTACTACAAGTTTGAAATACATTTGTCAGAGCATGTCCAAAAGGCCTGTGACTATAAAAATGATGCCACTAATTATTTAAAAAATTATGGGACTTTGCTTAATGATTCTGTCTGATTCCAGGACAAGATATATACACAAGAACCATTGCACAGAGCCAAAGAAAAGCCAATCCAGGATGGATTGATGCACTTCTAGGCCAATACAAAGGTCTTGAACCTAGTGTGAAGATATTTTATGGTTTCTCATTCAAACTAGGACAAACCTATTAATTCTATCTAGGGTGATTCAGGGATGCTTAATGATTTCTTAAAACAAAGTTGTCACCATTCTGATTGTGCTGCTAATAAAATTATGAAAATTATTAACATAAATTTCACTCTAACATATAAAGGAAAGATACATTATTAGGTACATAAAATGGCAGCTATAATATGACATTGAAGCACTTAATTATTTTTGTGTTATATCTAAATAGTTTATTTTTAGCATCTACAAGATAGCATAAATGAGCAAACTCTATTAAAAAGGATTCTTTCCATATGAAGTTTTCTATAAAGGTCCTGAATACTATAGATTATTAATTATCCTTGATTCTTAGTAAATGTGGTTATGTTTGTTGAACTAATACAAATAGTAAAAGGCTTATAAAAGCCCCAAATACAAATATCTCTTATGTAACACTGAATAATCTAGTCTATGTTTATTCAGTTTTATACAATATTTTAAATTACTTCCAGATGACTGGCCAAAATTTAGAATCTCAGTTCTTAACTTCAAAGGACAGGCACAGATAATAAGACAATGGACCTATATTCATGAAGATTTCATTTCAAATGCCAGCTGATATATTTTTTGGAATTTAATTCTAGGTTAATCACTTAGCCTATCTATAATGCATTTTCCCCAACTGTATACAGACCTTCGACACTTAATACCTTTGTGACCCTGAGAAAGCTACTTAACCTCTATTTACCTCAGTTTCTTCAAACAAAAGATGGAGATAATAATAACAAATACTTTGCATGGTTGTTGTGAAGATAAAATAAAATAATATTTTTAAAGAAGTTACCACAGTGCCTGGAACATAGTAGGCAATTAATTAATTCTTATTCCATCCCCTCAGTGAACCTCTCTGATATCTTCTAGTTCTAAAGCTTTGATTCGGTGATGCTATATCACTTAATATATTCTCCTTTATTGTTTTCCTGGCATTGCTTCTGATTCTTCATATTTTACCATCATGGATTCCTTTCTACCCACCTCCTCTTTTTTAGCTCTCTTTCATGTATCATCTTCTTACATTACAATGTAACATCCTTTAGGAAAAGGACAGGGTTTATTTTGTTTATTTGTATTCATATCCCTAATGTTTAGTGTTTTTGTTGTTTAGTCATTTTTTAAGCTTGTCCATCTCTTCATGGACCCATTTGAGGTTTTATTGACAAAGATACCATAGTGATTTGCCATTTCCTTCTCTGACTCATTTTACAGATGAAGAAATTAAGACAAATAGGGTTGAGTGTCAAGGGTTACATAACCAGTGTCTGAGGCCAGATTTGAATTCAGGAAAATTAGTCTTCCTGACTCTAAGCCCAGCACTCTATCCACTACACCAACTAGCTGCCCCTTTTAGCAGATAATCAATGCTTAGTAAATGCTTGTTTTCTTGACTAATGGGGAACTTAAAGCCAGTGGCATTAGTTAAAGACATGCCTGATTCCTAAGTGTATCCTAGGACTCAAAGGAAGGGAAATAAAACTGTTATTATATCTTGAGGCTCTAAGAATGAATATTTGTATAATGATCCTCAAAATTTATCTGTGCAAAAAATGTTTAGATCTGAATTTCCCCCCCAACCTCTGTCCACCATTGTTTTGAAGTTGCTGAGCATTAAAATATAATTTAACTTGGTTTGAAGGATCCCATTGGAGTCTTTGTAGAATATCTTTATTTTTCATCCTCTATATCATTAACTCATTTGTTTGTCTCTCTACAGAGAACTTGAAATCCATTATTCCATTAAATTGTAATTTAGCCTTCCAGATCATGTGACTAATAAGTCAGAAGACTAGATTTTTTTCTTCTGGTCAATTCCAAAATAGGAATTATGTACAAGAGGTAAAGTAACAGCAATTTCCCCAGACTAGAATGCCAAGAGTCCCAATGAAGTAAAAACAAAACAAAACAACAACAACAACAAAAAAACCACTGAGCAAGTAGCAAAGAGGAATAATCCCTAATTCCCAATGGTTTGACTCAGCTCTTCTTTCCTTTTACCAATAACATTCTGACAGAAGTGTTCAAGACACTCATAGACTTCTTTTCACATAATACAAGGAGAATCTTTAAAAGTTAAAGCAACAATAACAAAACAATCATAACATCTTTGACCTTTATACTTTAGTGTAAATATTGTATATGAAAATGTGTTTTCATATTCTGGTGTCTATGACCTCAAACTAGTTACTTCATGTCTCTGAGACTCAGTTTCTTTGTCTATAATATGAAATGTTTTAGTGATAGGATAGTCCATATCCCTTCTCAGTCTAACCTACTATTTAGTTTATCCCCTAAAAACAACAAATTCTTTAAGCCCTTCTTCCTCTACCTCAACTAATAACTCATTTTTTCATTCTATTTAAAAATTAACAAGTTACCCTGATTTTTCTTAGTATTCTCATTTTTTAAATAACAATTCATGCTTTCTTTAATATTTCCTACTACAGGGTGGAGCCAATATGGTTGTGTAGCAGTGTGGAAGAGACATGAAGAGAGAAAGGTTTTGAAGGACAAGCCAAAAATGCAAGAGACTAAGCTGGGGATCTGTCTTGTCAATCAAGACAAAGATTCTAAAATAGAATGTTCCCAGGAGTGGCAGTTGAGCAGATGAGGGGAAGGGGACTGGGAGTGTCACTCTCTCTCTCTCTGGCAGTTGAGGCTGGCAGTTGAGACTGACTGAAGACCCTGATTGTGCTGGCTTGGTTTTTTGGGCTTTCTGATCAAGGGGAAACCCCTGCACTCTCTGAGATTTTGACTGACCAAGAATTGGCTTTTTTCTGGCCACAAAGAGAGGAGAAGAAGTAGAAACTTGGCTTTTGAGTTGGTTGTCTCTTTCTGAGAGTTTAAGCTGGCCAGAAGAAACTGAGAGACATTGATGGTGTAAAAGAAGAAAGATCTTAGCTATTGTCCTCCATTTATCTAACTGTTCATCTTCTCACCTTTGTTACTGGACTATTTCCATAACCCTCTCAAATTTCCTTTATAGATTAGTGTAAATATTAAATTAGTTTCTCTACTAAAATATTATATTTTTAGAGGCTTATTAAAGATTATTAGAATTAAGAATTAAAGAAAATACAAAATAAGAAAGCATGTACCTAGGCACAGAGCACATTAACAGACACTCACATCTTGCCTGCCTGTGCCTATAAGTGGAAGCAAAGAGACAGAAGTAGGCAGAGAGTCAGTTTAAATACAAATTTTGTTCTTGGCCCAGGTGAGGACTCAGGTGAGATTTTAAGGAATTATGGGAACTACCAAGGACTTCTAGGAATTGAAGTCTGGAGTTCAAATCTCCATTTTTACATTAGGGAAACCCTCATCCCACTTTCCTCAGTTTGCCCATCCTGTGATCCCAATAAACCCCCTGATTTGAAAAGGAAAAGAAAAGAATATCTTTATAGTTCACTTGGGGGAGGGAAGAAGACAAAGGCTTCAAGAAGAACTGGTAGGAAAGGGAAACAGGGAGGAGAGGGTTGTAGAAGGGAGGGAGTGAAAAGGAGGAGGAGGTTAGGGAAGATACATTAACTCATCAGTCATCATTAGGGATCAATAGGAAAACCTCAGAGCATTCCCCCTCTGGGAGCATTTCCCTGTGGCAGTATCTCTCAGTCTTTCTCTATCTCTGTAGTACTTCCATCTTCACCATTGTAACTAGGCAATCCTTAGGTGTATCCCCATATTAGCAGCTACTCTCTACTCACAGTCATAAGCCAGAGCATCACAGTCATTGCAAGTAGTAATAATTTTGCCAAAGATTACTTTCTCTATTTCAGCAGAAGGAGCCTTCTGTATCTCTCTCCAACCAATCATTACAATGTGTCTCAAAAGGACAGAAATCAAAACTGAAGGAGTAAAGGGACACTTCCACTGGAAACAGCAAGAAAGAGAGGTAATTAATGGGGATTCCCATGCTATAACAGGGTCAAACTTCATTAATCAAAATGCAGGCTGATCAACTCTTCCCCCACACCACCTACCACACCTCAAAGTGAGGGTTGGGGAAATCTCTAAATTCTTGGGAGCTGGTTGAAATCACCATAGAATTATCCCTTGTGATAGAGGAATGGAGAGAGAGAGAAGACTTGTAAGCCAAGATGCAAGAACCAAGGCTGGGGACCTGCCTGTCAATCAAGAAGAAGGTTCCAAATGGAATGTTCCAAGGAGTGGCAGTTGGGGGTTTCTGGCAGCAGAGAGGAGAAGAAGGAAAAACTTGGCTTTTGGAGTTGGTTGTCTCTTTGAGAGTTGATCTGACCAGGAGAAACAGAGACTTTGGACTTTGTTTTCTCTCTGGGGTTAAGCAGAGAGACCTTGCTGACTCTGTGAAGAAGAAGAAGAAAGAAGATTTTAAAAAGCTGCTGTCCTCCACCTCTCAAACTGTCTTAGAGTCACAGTTTGTGACTGGACTACTTTCTCAAACCCTCAAATTCTCCCTCATTTTAGATTAGGGACATCCTCATACCACTTACCTCAGTTTCCTATCCTGTTATCACAATAAACCCCTTGACTTGAAAAAGGAAAAGAAAAGAGTATCTTTATAGTTTACTCAAGGGGGGAGGGAAGAAGCCAAAGGCTTCAAGAAGAACTGAGATGTGAGGGAGGCAGGAAGGAGAGGGTTGGAGAAGGGAGGGAGTTAAAGGGGGAGGAGGTTAGAAAGATATACTGATCCATCAGTCATCAGTAGGGATCAGCAGGCAAACCCCAGAGCATTCCCCAGAGCAGTTCCCTTGGGTGGCAGCATCCCTGTACTAGCATCCCTCAGAATTTCTCATTACTACCTCCATTAAAACCAAGCAGTTCTCTAGTAAGTCAGAGTACATCCAGTTAGTTCAACCAGAAACAGTTTCATCAGTTTACATTTTCTATTTCAATAAGAAATAATGTAACACAAATCACCTTTCTGCATTTCACCCTGTGGGCTGTGCCAGGCTTTGGCAGTGAGACTTGAGGCTGAATAAGGAGGATCCTGGGCAGCAGAGCTTGGAGCTTGAGCAGTGCAGAGACTGGTAACAGGTGAGGTAGAAGGAGCCATGAAGATAGTTTCAGGGCAAAATGCTTTAAAGCATATGCTACACAAAGAACATTGCAGAGCTACCTGCTCTCATGCAGACTTATGACATGGAAGGGAAAAACAGTACCAAGGAAAAGCCCTGCAAGACAGAAGCTAAGAAAGCAATGACCACTAAAATATAGGAATCCCAAACCACTAGCAGCAAAAGAAATAAGCAACAGAAATAAAAATCTCCTGACCCTAGAGAATTTCAATGGAGAAAAAAAAGCAAAATACAGAAGCAACAGCAGAGTGAGAAACAAGCAAACACAACCAAACTCCCCCCCCCCCCAAATAGAAATTGCTCACAAGCTCTGGAGGAACTCAAAAAGGAGTTCAAGAACCAAGTAAGAAAGATTGAAGAAAAATGAGAAGAAAGGTGGGAAAAAGAAATGAAAGTAAAACAAAAAGAAAATAACAGCTTAAAAGTCAAAATTTCCCATTTGGAAAAAGAGGCACAGAAATGAAATGAAGTAATAAGCAAATTGGTGACTAGAACTGACCTGCTGGAAGCAATGAAAAGCAGGCTAGACCAAACCAGAAAGGAAAATCAAAAGATCATAGCTGAAAATCAGTCTTTAAGGAATGGAACTGGGCAATAAAAAGCTAATGGTCTCATGAGACAGCAAGAATTAATAAAGCAAAATCAAAAGAATAAAAAAATAGAAAGAAACATGACATATTTCATTGAAAAGACAACTGACCTGGAAAATAGATCCAAGAGAGATAATTTGAGGATTATTGAACTACCAGAAAGCGTGGAACAACAACAACAATAACAAAAACCCTTGATATAATATTATGATAAATTATCCAAGAAAATTGTCCTGATATTCTTGAATAAGAGGGGAAAATAGACATTGAAAAAATCCATAGATCAGCCTCTACATTAAATACTCCAAAGATAGCTCCTAGGAATATTATAGAAAAGTTCAAGACCTTTCAGGGTCAAGGAGAAAATATTAAAATTGGCCAGACAGAAACAATTCTGATATCAAGGAGCCCCAGTCATGATTACATGGTATCTAGTAGTTTTCACACTAAAAGACCCCAAGGTTTTGAATATGATATTCAGGAAAGCAAGAAAATTGGGTCTGCAAGCAAAAATTACTTACCTATTAAAACTGACTATATACTTTCAGGGGAATATATGGGCACTTAATTGAATAGAAGATTTCCAAGCATTCCTAAACAAAAGACCAGAACTAAATGGATAATTTGATGTTGAAATACAAAATTCAAGAGAACCATAAAAAGGTAAATATGAAAGAGGCAAAAAATTTAAGGGCTTCAACAAAGTCAAATTGATTATATTGCTATATGGAAAAATTATATCTGTACCTCTTAAAAATTTTTTCATTATCGGAGTAGATAGAAGAAATATTCATAGGCAGAGGTTGTGGTATTAATCTGTTTAAAATGATTTTTTTTAAATGGTGGTACAAAAAAAAAGATGAAAAAATAAACTCTAAGGAAGAGGTAAAATTGGGTGCATTATATCACAGAAAGAGCCCCATGAGGTGGGAGGAAGAGTACTACTATAAGAAGGGGAGGAAGAGAGTGTTGACAGGTAATACTTAAACTTTACTCTCAATGGAATCAGTTCTGAGAGGGAAGATCAGCTAGATCTACTGGGGTATAGAATTCCATATTACCCTACAGAGAAGTTGAAAAGGAGTAAGTAAGGGTTGGAGGTGTGTGTGAGAGGCCAGGAGTAAAAGGAAGGGAAAGGTTGGCGGGGTTCAATTAATAGACCTTAAAGGGAAATAGGAGGGCAATAAGAGGGGAGGTGGTGGGAAGGAAAGGAAAGTAAGGGTGGGGAAAAGGTGGACTGATTAAAAATAAAACACTGGTGTGAAAGGAAATAGTGAAAGAAGAAATGGCAGGATTCAAAGAGGAAATCAAAATGATGGGGAATACACAGGTGGTAATCACAACTCTGAATGTGAATGGGACAAACATCTATAAAATAGAAGCAAATAACAGATTGGGTTAAAAACCATAATCTTACTATATGTTGGCTACAAGAAATTCACATGAGACAGGTAGACAAACAGAGGTAAAGGTAAGAGACCGGAGCAGCATTTATCAGGCATCAACTGAGAAAAAGAAGGCAGGAGTTGCAATCATGATTTCTGACCAAAGAAAAAATAAATCTGATTAAAAGAGATAAGGAAGATAATTATGTCCTAATAAAAGGCAGTATATAAAATGAAGAAATAGCACTATTCAACATGTATGCAGCAAATGGTATAGCATCCAGATTTTTTAAAGGAGAAACTATTGGAGCTTAAGGAGGAAATAGATAGTAAAACTATACTACTGGGAGACCTCAACCTTCCTCTATCAGATCTAGACAAATCAAACCATAAAGAAAAAAGAAAGAAAGAAAGAAGTAAGAGATGTGAATGAAATCTTAGAAAAAAATAGAGCTAATGAATATATGGAGAAAAGTAAATAGAGATAAAAAGGAATATTCCTTCTTTTCAGTAATGATGCATTCACAAAGATTGACAATGTACTAAGTCATAAAAACATTGCAAACAAATGCAGAAAAGCAGAAATAATAAATACAACTTTTTCAGATTACGTGATAAAAATATAATTAGTAAGGGTACATGGAGAGAGGAAAATTTTTTTAAAAAATTAATTGGAAATTAAATAATCTGATTCTCCAAAATTGGTGGGTGAAAGAATAAATCATATGAACAGTTGCTGATTTCATTGAAGAGAATGACAATGAGGGAACAACATATCAAAATTTATGGGATACAGCAAAAGCAGCACTGAGGTGAAAATTTATACCACTGAATTTTCATATTAACAAAAAAGAGAAAGAAGAAATTAATGAATTGGACATAAAACTAAAAAAAACTACAAAAAGAACAAATTAACCCTCAGATATAGATCAAACTGGATATCCTAAAAATCAAAGGAGAAATTAATAAAATTGAAAGTAAAAGAACTGTTGAACTAATAAATAAGCCTAAGATCTGGTATTTGGGGTAAAAAACCAAATAAAATAAAGTATTAATTAATCTAACTAAGAAAAAGAAAGAAGAAAAAATTAACAGTATCATGAATGAAAAGGGTGATATCATCTGTAATGAAGAGGAAATTAACAAAATTATTAAGAGCCATTTTACCCAATTATATGACAATAAATATGGCAATCTAGGTGAAATGGAAAAAATATTTACAAAAATACAAATTGCCTAGATTAACAGAAAAGGAAATAGAATACTTAAATAATTCCATATCAGAAAACAATTGAACAAGCCATCAAAGAACTACCTAAGAAAAAATCAATAGGGTCAGATGGATTCACAAGTAAATTCTATTAAAAAAAATGTAAAGATCAACTAATCTGAATATTTTTGACAAAATAGGCAAAGAAGAAGTCTTACCAAATTCTTTTTATGATACAAATATGGTACTGATTAACAAGCCAGGGAGATTGAAAACAGAGATGGAAAATTATAGACCAATATTCTCAATGAACATAGATACAAAAAATATTAAATAAAATGCTAGCTAAAAGGCTACACAGCCAGTTATCACAAGGATTATTTATTATTTCCAAGTGGGATTTATACCAGGAATGAAAGGATGGTTTAATATTAGGAAAACCATCCACATAATTGACCATATCAACAAACAAACTAATAGGAATTACATGATTATCTCAATAGATGCAGAAAAAGCCTTTGACAAAAAGCAATATTCATTCCTACTAAAAAAACTAGAAAATATAGGAATAAAAGGGTCTTTCCTCCAAATAATAAAAAGCATTTATTTAAAACCATCAGCAATTATCATCTGCAATGGTGTTACATTATTTGTCTTCCCAATAAGATCAGGAGTGAAGCAGGGATGCCCATTATCACCACTGCTATTTAATATTGTACTAGAAATGCTAGGAACAGCAATTAGAGAAGAAAAGGAAATTCAAAGGATAAAAATAGGCAATGAGGAAACTATAGTATCACTCTTTGCAGATGACAAGATAGTATACCTAAAGAATCCAAGAAAATAAACTAAAAAGCTAGTAGAAATAGTCAATAACTTTAGCAAAGTTGCAGGGTCCAAAATGCACTCACACAAATCATCAGCATTCCTATATGTTTCCAACAAAACCTAGCAGCAAGAGTGAGAAAGAGAAAATCCATTTAAAATCACTCTACACAATATAAAAAACCAGGGAATCTATTTGCTATGACAAATTTAGGAATTATATGGACATAACTACAAAACACTCTTCACACAAATAAAACTAGATCTAAATAATTGGGAAAACATCAATTGCTCATGGGTAGGATGAGTTAATATAATAAAAATGACAGTCCTACCTAAATTAATTACTTATTTAGTGAAATACCTATATAATTACCAAAAAAAATGTTTATAGAATTAGAAAAAAAATTATTACAAAATTTATCTGGAAGAGCAAAAGATCAAGAATATCAAAGGAACTAATGAAAAAAAATGTGAAGAATGGAGGCCTAGCATTACCAGATCTCAAACTATACTATAAAGCAGTAATCAACAAAACAATACAGTACTGTCTCAGAAGTAGAATGGTGGATCAATGGAATACACTTGGAGTAAATGATAGGAGCAAGATAGTGTTCAATAGACCCAAAGATCCCAACTTTTGGGACAAGAACCCACTATTTGACAAAAGATTGCTGGGAAAATTGAAAAAAAGGTATGGGATAAATTAGGTTTTGATCAACATCTTAAACCCTATGCCAAGATTAACTCAGAGTAGGTAAATGACTTAAATATAGAGAGGGAAATCATAAACAAATTAGGTGAACATAGAATAGCATATCTGTCAGATCTGTGGGAAATAAAGAAGTTTAGGACCAAGCAGGAGATAGAGAACACTATACAATATAAAATGAATAAATTTGATCATATTAAATTAAAAAGTTTATGTATAAACAAAATCAAAGCAACCAAAATTAGAAGGGAAGCAAAAATTAGGGGAAAAAATTATAACAGAGCTCTGACAAAGGTCTAATTTCTCAAATTTATAAGGAACTAAGTCAATTATACAAAAAAAGAAAGCCATTTCCCAATTGAAAAATGGTCCAGGGAAACGAAGAGGCAGTTTTCAGATAAAGAAATCAAAACTATCAATAAGGTCATGAAAAAAATGTTCTAAATCTCTTATAATTAGAGAAAAGCAAATCAAAACAACACTGGGAAACCACCTCATACCTAGCAGACTGGCCAATAAGACAATAAAGAAAAATAACAAATGTTGAAGGGGTTGTGGCAAAATCAGTACACTAATGTACTGCTGATGGAGTTGTGAATTAATTCAGCCATTCTGAAAGACAATTTGGAATTATGCACAAAGGGCTTTAAAAGCATGCATACCCTTTGATCAAGTAATACCACTACTAGGTTTGCAACCCAAAGAAATAATAAGGAAAAATACTTGCACAAAAATATTCATAGCTACACTCTTTGGGGTGGCAAAAAATTGGAAAATGAAGGAGTGTCCCTCAATTGGGGAATGCTGAACAAATTGTGGTGTATGATAGTGATAGAATTTTATTGTGCTTTAAGGAATGATGTTCTGGAGGATTTCTATATGAACTCGGAGAACCTCAGTGAACTGATGCAGAGTCAAAAGAGCAGAACCAGGGGAATATTGTATACAGAAAGTTAAACATTGTGGAACAATCCAATGTTTTTGCTACTTTTAGCAATATAACAAGCCAGGACATGAAGGACTTATGGGAAAAAAATGCTAACCAAATCAAGAGAACAAACTTTTGGAGTACAAATGCAAAACAAGAACATGTGGCATCACTTATCATATATAAATATATTGATATATAGATATAGATATAGATATATGCTAAGTGATTTGGAGTTTAGGCTTTAAAAGATCACTTTATAGCAAAAATGAATAATATGAAAATAGGTATCAAGTGATAACATTTGTACAACTCAGTGGATTGCTTGTTAGCTCTGGGAGGGGGGACCAAAAAGGGGAGGGAAAGAAAATGAATCATGTAAACATGGAAAAATATTTTAAAATTAAAAGAAAAAATATCTATTGAGCATATAAACAAGAACTGAAATCCAATTTCTCATGAAATCTTTATGCCATTTGCCATTTTATTTCACTGCTGACTTCTCATTCTCACAACTTTTGGCTGATTAGTTTCAAATGAAAAAGGTATCAATCAGGGAGTCCACAAAACTGCCTCTGATATTGAAATGCTCCATAAGGAGAACTCGGGAATAGACATTTGAATAGTTTACATTGTTGACATCAATTATCAAAATCACTTAAAGGTAAGGATTGAGGAGGGTAAATTAAATATATGAAAATGAAGGAGAATTCCCTCAATAGCAACCAAAGGAAAATGCTATATTATAGCCCATTACCACCCACATCCTACAAGAGCTTCCTCTCACAATTTCATCATTTTTTAAAGAATAGAAGGGATATATTACAAAAAATATACATTTCATGCACACTCAATAGAGATGAAATTTCTCAAAGAGAAAAAAATATTTAAAATTTTCATTTTGGAAATTAACACAGCTTAAATAATATGGATAATGCAAGAACAAAAAGAAAAGTCAGTAATGGCAAGATCACAGTGCAATTGGATTGCTATAAAAAAGGAGAAAAAAAGGAGAGAAATTTGGTAGCATCATTTCTTCAGTTCAGTGTAAGCTATGCTGAGGATGTTATCTATGTTCAATAGAAAAACCTGATTGAGTCATATATTTGAGTAAATATGGGCTTGTGAGCATAGAGGAGATGAGCATGCCAGAATGGAAATCATATGGGCCGGGAATTCCCCTTCTGTTGACCACAGAAGGTATAGGCATAATCCATCAAGAACAGAATGCATGGCATACTTTGTTCATTAGCATTTAAAGAGCATGTTTGGCATCAGACAACAAATACAATTCTTGCAAGATCTTGGCAGCAGAATATGTTTGTCAGTTAATGACAATCCACAGCTTTTTCAAGAAAAAGACTAATACTCATTGCTAAGCTTGAAATTAGTCTTCCATTTTTTTTATACAAACTCTTCCTTAGAATATAATGCTCCCACCATAGCAACCAAACATAGAGAAAAATGATTATTTTCTGAAGAAAGTTGGGGGCAGGAGAGGGAGGGGCAGGAGGACAGTTGGAGGGAAGGAGATTTTCTAGAGCCAAATGTAACTCTGGAGAATTAGCAAAAGAAAAAAAAACGCAGAAACACAGGCTTTCAATTAAAAATTTAACATTGAACATAATTACAACTTGCTTAGTAATGATTTGTATTATATTAATTAATTTCTATGCATAGAGTATCATTACAATTTTTCAGTCATTTACTCCTAGGTCTTAGAATTGCCCATCAATTGAGTCATTCATTTACTTCCTATATGGTTGTAATATGTACTCCTTCCTTTTGTTTTTTTTTTTACCCTATATCATAAAGACCCTTCCATATTTCTTTGTATTCCTTGTATTTGATCTTAAATGAATTATAATGTTCAATTACATGAATATACCATATTTATTTACTCATTATGACAACCATTCCAATGGTGGTTTTAAAAGAGAAATAGAGCTAATAACCATTCCTCTAAGGGCAGTGACTGTCATTTTGTTTTTGAAACCCTGGCATCTATGTACCTGTTCATAGTAGACACTTAATAACTGCTTGTTAATGAGTTTATATTTATGTAGAAGTATCTGGCTACATATGATCACTCCTTATTTTTCACAGAATTAAGTGAGGTCACAGAAACGAAGAGACTTGTACAGGGTGACACAGCTAGTAAATGGAAAATTTCATAGTGAAGTCCAAGTTATTTGGATTCCAAATTCCTTTCTATGATACTTCCATCCATTATTTCATCAGTATTAGTGACCCCTTCAGTGATGCAGATACCAACCCCTTTATGCCTTCTAATCTTGTACGATCCTTTTCAATGTCTTTTCTGAAATATTCAATAAAATACACTCAATCAAAAGAATCATTATTTCCATTTTCCTAAAATCTTGAGATACCAATATAGCACTCAAACTATCTGACTCCCCCCGCCCCCCTCATTTTCCCTTCTTAGGCCAGCCTACCTACTTTCCAACTCATACATAGCCTTAGTAATAATGTCTTTTGTGCTACTTCTCACATGCCAATTATTGTAAAAAACATGTTGCAGCCAACTCACACCTGCCTTGCATCCTTCCATTGCCTTTAGCATTGTATATAATAATGATTCTTTGGAAATTATGTTCCATGGCCCATAGCCATATGGGAGAATAAGGGTGTTAAAGACATGGGCTTTGTTGGCAGTCAGCAGTTTGGAACCTTTGAGAGTACTACCCAATTTCTCAAATGTGACAAAGCCAACCCTTCTCTTTCTCATTTCCTATCCCTGATAATGTCCCTCTACATCATTTTCTAAAGATGTACATATTAATGAAATAACTCAATAGGTTGCCCTTCCAAAACCATATTGCTTGAAATTGCATCCTCTGGCCATGCCCACAAACTTATGGTAAAGAAGAAATGTATCCACTGTGGGCTTTGACTAGGTCCTGTTGCAATCACCATTAAGATCTGAGTGCTCTACATAAATCAAGAATCTGGAAGTACCCAATAAGGTCATAGGCAAATTAGGAATTTAACTAGGCAAAAGGTAGACAAGGCTAAATGGGGAGAGAAATGTAGAAAAAGTCACAAAATCAGTAGATAGCTAGATCTGGAATGAGGAAAACCTGAGTTCAAACCCTGCCTCAACTAGTTACCAGTTATGTGATCCTAGGCAAGTCATTTTAACTAATGCCTTCTTTAGGTTCTTCATCAGTAAAATGAACACAACATTATCCACTATATTTCAGAGTTTTTGTAATAATCAATGGAAAATCACTTGGCAAATCTTATAGCACTATGTAAATGTTTATTAGTCATCATCATTATTTTTGTCATCATTAAAATGGGGAACAAGGAGAATTTAGAAATAGATATTCCTTAAATCATGCAGTCCTCATTTTTACAATTGGCTGAGTGATCCGTGGATTGATCAAAGAGCTAGCATTGGGATATAAAGGCAATTACATAGATATAGCTTCCTCAGACTTGACCTTGTGCCCTATCTTAAGTGGGCTTAATTCAGTTATCATTTTAAATGCATCTCTGGGATGTAAGGGGGAAAGGGGGTTAATTTTTAAAGGGTTGGACTTGATTATTTAAGAGTGTGGTAACCAGGAATTTAATTAATTCCAAAGAGATTTTATTTACTATTTATTTACAAAACATAGAAAGAGTGAAGCAAGAAATCAGAGAGAGGATAAGGTAAAATATCTAGCCTGAGCACTAAGTAATCCAGGCAGGGAGAATTTGTTTCAGCTGGCCTCGGTAAAAGCAGAGGACCCAGGAAGCCTCTCTCAAGAGTAGGTCTTTCCCTGAGGCAGGTCTCTTCAGAGATAAAACAATAGTTAAGAGTCAGCCTTTCACTCACCATGAGTCAATACAGTCAGCAGATTCTTTATCAGCCTTACCAGGAAAACAGGGTTTCAGGTCCAATCAGGAGATCATTCTGCCCCTCTTCACTAGCTTCAACTTGAAAGCATGAAGAATTCCTCCAGTCTCTACTTCCAAAAATGAAGAACTGAATCTCACAGTAAGTAACAGCTCCTTTTCAAGATGCTTCTTTTGCATCACTTCATATATCTTTCTCTAATTTTATATCTACCAATCACAGTTGATGCTTTGCTTTAGGACTGCCCAGAAGGCAGACATTCGATTCTGATGCATCATCCACTATCACACACGTGGGTCACCGACCTTCCCCACTCAATATGTGAAATGGGGTATTTGTACCTTTAGTGACTAAATCTTAAAATGGGTAGATCTCCATACTTAACTTTTAAGCATTGTGTTCTAAAAATAGACAGGGGTAACAATTTAATCTTCACAATCATGGGAGAGTTAAGTATTTTCATTATTATAATCAAGGGAGTGTTAAGTTTAATCTTCACAGGGACCAGGAGAGGCCAGCATTAACAGATCAGAACCATAACCAGACCCAGGACAAGGAACATCTTGTATTTGACAATTGTAACTTAGCAAAACTAATTTAATTTTTTATACTCCATACTTGCATCATGTGTGTTTTTTACACGGATTTAGGACAGGTATCAATTTTCCTCCTAAGACAGGCCCTTATCTATACACTTTGAATTCTATAGTCAAACTTGGTAAATTAGGACCCCTCTAAACAAAGTAGCATTAAGCATATTAGCAAGACTATACAATTCCCATAAATACTCATTTATTCACTTATTCATTCTGTTTACCTAATTCAGGAATCAGCAAAACATTACGATCATTTAATAATTTGCTGAGCTCACTACTTCCATATTATTGTGATCCTCTAACATTTTTTCCTGTTGCTTTTGCTTAAATATTATTTTAAATTCATACTATGTTATATAAGGTTGGGTGAAACAAGAAATCAAACTTAAGGGGTTAATTAGGGGACCTTTGAGGTTCTTTCTGATTCTGAATTTTTCAGAGACTCAGTTTCCATGATGCTTTAATTGCCTTGAAAATCCTACTATATCAATTAAACTGGAATTTAAAGCGATGCTAAATTTTTTTAGTAGGTTAACAGTAATTAAACTGGTTAGTATTTAATCTAATTATGAGAAAAATTCTTAGGTTATATAGAAGGCTACACAAATATAGGGGACAGTGATGTTTCCAATTCTTCACTTGGGCTTCTAAAGTTACATAGAAGGAAGAATAACTGGGCTGGGGAATATGGGAAAGAGAAAATTCAAATCCAAAAATAAAATGAAATTGAATTAAGAAAATAAATATAGATGACATTGCACAGAATACAAATGGCTAGCTGTGCATATTTATTCACCTGAAATGATTTAAGAAACAATAGTGGAACAAGCCCATGAGCATTTAGATTATAAATCATATATCATTATAGTAGGTAATCAGTTAAAATTTTGAATAGTCAAGACTGAGTAAGGTATGCCTGGTCAAAAATTGTCTCTGTTCTGGACTGACTAGTAGTGACTCAAACCAAGTAAGACATTCATATCTCACCTCAGTTAACAAAAGGACCTTTACTTAGACATAGCAAGAGAAGAATATGATTCAGCTAAGTGAATGTCACATACTTCTGAGTTGCCCATCATTATGTATCAGTCAAGCATCAGAGAGAGAGCTTGGAGCTCCCTCTGACTCTTATTCAGGCAACCAAGGAAATACTATCCTTAGCTTGAGTCTTTAGTTCCTTGAGCCAATGAATTCTCAAGGGTTGTTTCAATATATGTTAAGGGGAAAAAAACAAACTGCCTAACTTGCATGGGGATAGGGCAGGGTAGAGAAACATTATACGTTTTCTCCAAGTATGGACCGATACATTTATTAGCTTAAGGAAAAAAAGAATAAAACAGTTTTTATATTATTAAATCCTTATCTGATACCCAGTCCCATCTATAAAATTGCTTAGTAGGGAATTATCTACTATTTGAGGGATTCTGGGATGGTGTGTCTGGACAGCTATACAAAATAGGAGCAATTGTTGCATAAATTTACTTCTTTGGCAAGGTATGAACTCTCTGATCTTAGTATGTTCTTCTCAGTTGATGAACCTCTTTATTTTGTCATTGATAAAGTTCACAATTAAGGAGTTGAATTTCATAACGAGGACTTAGCCTTCACTCCACTTTCAAGTCAAAGTTGACAATTTTAATTGGCTCTTGGCTTGCGTTTAAAAAAAAGAAGTAGTATGAATATAGTAAGAGCAGAGGTATAAGCCCAAAATTAGTAGGTGCTCCTCTCACTCCCCAGATTTAGAGTAGCAGGGAATGCTGGACAACATACACAGATTTATCCACAGAAAGAGACATTACGTACTAGAAGCAGAGGACAACAAAGATGACTGGCATCCCATGGAAGAGGCTAAAATATATCCACATTGTCCTCCAAGGAAAAACTCAGATCTAGAGGAAGAGTGTTCTAAGCCTATAGCTTCAGTAGTACTATAAATCGCAAGGACTACATAGTCTCTTGCAATAGTGGGACTACTAGAGGACAAGAATTATCTTGACCGTTACTTTGGCTCAAGAAAGTCCTTTGTGTATTTCCATTATTCTTTGACATAAATAGAATTCATTCTGCAGTCAACATTTTGTTGGCCTTGATTCTTGCACTGGAAACTGAGGGCCAATTTCCTTTGGGGAAAGTCATAGACATGAACCATATTACAATGGTCCCATCAGAACCCAAACTAGGAAGGGTTCCAGGGTGCCAACATTTGGAAAGGGTTTAGACATCACAAAAGTGATTCTCCAGGCTAATATTCTCCTATGATTTCTGTCATTATTAATAGAGATCAGTGTTGAATTGTGTCAGCCTTTTTCTACATTTACCGATATCCTTATATGATTTTTGTCATTTTTGTTACTGATACATTTAGTTCTGAAAACAATTTTCTCAATATTGAACTAGCCTTATATTTCTGGTTTAAATCCATCTGTTTGGAGTATCAGAGTGTTTTGGGGTTTGTGTCTAATTCCTATTTTTCTTTAAGGTTTTGGTTGTAGCTATTTTGATGAAGACAAGGACAATGAATTGATACTTAGTAGTTGTTTAACCCTAGACTAGTTTACTTAACCCTTTTTGCCTCAGTTTCTTCATCTATAAAATGAGCAAGAGAAGGAAATAGAAAATCATTCCAGTATCCTTGCTAAGAAAACCCCAAACAGGGTCAAAAAGCGTCATATGTGACTGAAATGATTAACCAACAACCCAAAACAATAGCTATTATAAAATTTTTCCTGCTAAATATCTACTTAGAATTATTTTATTTTTATGACCACATTTATATGACTCAAGTAACTGGTCTACTACAAGAATGAACAAGCTATTTTCTGCTAATTTAATAAATGAATCAATTCAACTCCAATAAGTAATGGTGTGAGATAGGGAAAAAATCTATAATGATATTAATCCTCATCTTAGACATACTTCCAACCCAACCCAATCTTCCTCTTTTGGATCCACTTTATCGTCACCTGTACTGTGATGGACAGTTGGACATCTGTTGAACATGATTGGCCAATCAGAAATAGTGAAATCACATATAGGCAACTCATGATAGTGAAACTGTTCCCAAATGCCAATTCTATTATGCTGTGGCTATCTGGTTTTATGGCATATAAATAGTTCACAACTATTATCATAATCAAAAACCACTATGGATATTTCCCACTTCTGTTTTATTAAAGAGACTAGCTTGTTCATGTGGTGAGAGTGAGCTATAGCAACTGAACCTATAGCTATGTGAACAAAAAGTTCACGTTACATCAATATCCTTCAATTGCAAAAGATCTAGGAGAGCTTATCTCCTCCCCTCTACTCTAATCCCCTGGGAAATGTTGTGTGAACTCCCTGTAGCAGATTTATAGTAGGACATGGACAAGAGTCATAAAGAAAGAAAGAAATCTTAATAATTGGTTACCATGTATGTCATTGAAGGTAGCTAATTTTACACTGATAAGATCACAAACCTAGTGTACTTTGAAAGTGTCTATTTTATCAACCTGGAAGACAAAATAAATTGGAGAAAGACATCTTACAAGAAATCACGTGCTATATTTCAATCTTCTTGACCCATGCAAGCTTATGAGAATTAGAAGTTGGATAAGAGTGAAGAAATATTCAATTAGTACTACGATTCTTGAACTATATTGCTTTCTTCTAGACTATATGTCTTATGAATTAATAAAACCCAGATGATATCCCAAGTGAATCTTAAGAAAACAATGAACCAAAACAAAATGAAGAAATATTCATTACTCGAAAAGTCTTATTTTAGCCAATGAGGACTTACTAACAGTAGCATAAAAGGACAGTGGTTTTTTAAATAGAGCTTTGTGTCAGTAAGTTTATTAAATAGGAAGACTGGCAATCCTCAGGAAAGGAGACTGTCCATCCAATTAAATTACAGAATATTAAAAAGGTCAAAGCAATATAGAAGTCCTCTAATTCATAGAAAACACTAAAATTCTGATTTCTCACATTCCTGACAAAGATTGTAATTGTGAATTGAAAAGGGTAAAATATTTATCTAGTCATTTGACAAAGATTGAAATGAGAATGTAAAATGATCACAAATGTTACCTCATTTTGTTATAATGTTAAAACATTATTGTCCTATTTTCTTTGAATGTGCAACCTCACTTTATTTCAACTCTGCATATTCTAAAAATTAAAGTAAAATGCATATCTCCTTTATTTTCATGTTCCAATCACATATTCAGAAACTTGACTTTTTAAAATGCTCCCTTAAATGTTTTGTCTAATGTTATCACAATTCCTATAGCATGTAAACACTCCCTATAAATCTCTTCTTAGGTATGTTTGATGGTATTGTCTGACTACTCAGTTAACTTCAAGCTTTCTTGCTGTGTTGGTTAAATACATGCAAAGATAGAAGTCCTAAAGAAACAGAAAATAGTCTTCCATAGCTCTGAGGTCCAAAATGAGATTTGCGAACAATAATGGTAGGACTTTGTTTATAATCAACATTTAAAATGACTGACTTTCCTCATAAATACTCTAAGTAGGATGATCTATGAGATTTCTAATTTATTCTTGTTTAAAATTTAACCATGCTTTTTTAAAGCATATCAATTTTGTTAATACCATGTAATTAAAACATGTCAGTGCACAGCAAGTTTTAGTCTAAATTAATGACTATGAGAATTATTTTAATTAAATAACCAATTATAGAAAAATCGCAAGCATGAGAGCTGACATTTAAATGAATTTCATTTAAATTGCTTCTTAACATTGTCCCATCTAGGACACTAATGCAAAATGAACTATTGTATCAACTTAGATTATCACTATTTTTGTATGCACATAATGTATTCATATTCAATCACTGGAACCGAGAGGAATATTTTGTATTGATCTGAAACTTCTATTAATAAAAATATAACAGAATGAGCTAAAGGAAAAACAAACTATCTTTTCATCTCACCTTCTAAATGCTGTTATATATTCCCTACTAAAATATCTGTTTAGGCTTATAAAAATCTTGTTTGATTAACACTTTGATCCCTTAAAGAAACAATATTGTTTCCTGCACACAAATATTTATCATTTTAAATAGGGTAGACATCCAAATGATAATTATAAGCAGAATCAGAAGACAGAAGAAGAGAAACAGGGTTATTAATATTTATGTATAAAATATAACATATGTATGTATACACACAACATGCATAGCATATATACCTGTGAATACACATATAAGAAAAATACTATTTATGTATGTCTATGTGTATATATACATGTTCAAAGTCTATGTGCACATGTGCTTGTAATTTGGGTTTCAGATATATAATTTCACCTGTGTGAGGACACTAGGTATGGAAATTCTCTCTACTAATTCAAATGAGCAATCCTTCTCTTATTTATAGTCCTAGAGAGCTATTAGAGATCACAAAAGGTTAGATCTTCCTGATTCCATGGGTAAACCACTATTCAC
The DNA here is from genome assembly GCF_027887165.1 of Monodelphis domestica. NCBI lineage: Eukaryota > Metazoa > Chordata > Mammalia > Didelphimorphia > Didelphidae > Monodelphis > Monodelphis domestica. The sequence goes on along the minus strand of NC_077234.1, from coordinate 125,634,815 downwards.
TGTGATATGCTGCCTTTTTATGATATATGCATGCAGGTTTATATAGAGAGTGAGATACACAGTATTATTCTACAATTCCAGACCAAATGCAAGCCAATCAGCAATAATTTGGGATAAAACAAGTATCATTTGAGCAGAAACAAGCATTTATAAGGAGATCTTTTGTGAATTTATTCTAATATCCCCCATTAACTAACACCCATGTTCATATTATAGCTAATCCTTGTTAGCTGTCACACAGACACAGTTTAACATAGAGTCTACGGTTCAAAAAGGGCCTTGGGATGCCCTTTTAATTTAGCTTTTTCTGAGACAGTATGATAAAGTAAGAATTTATCTACCACTTTGCAAGAGATTATCCTGCTCATTTAATAGTTGGTATATATGCTAATAGATAATTTGTTTTGTATTTTACTAAGAAAAAAGAGTGGTTAAATATAGATTTAACTAGCTATTCTTCTTTCCCTTTATAATACCTTGTGGTCTGTGGTTTAATTATCATCTTTATTTTTTCAGCCATGATAAAAGAAAATTAATCTTCCAAAACCTTAATAAGATATTAGATAATAAGGAATTCCTTTTTTGAAAACTACATGGCCTACTATAGCTTTAAGATAAAGAAGAAAAGAAAAGGCTACTGCATTTTTTTCTATTCATTGATTAACCAGTAATGTTATGTATAAATAATGTATCTGACAGTATGGCAGCCCACTTGGGACATTATGCCATTTACTACAAAATAGGATGCAACATACAACTGAGCAGTGCGAACAAATTAAACATCTTTCCTTGGTAACTTTAGCATTTTTATTAGGTGATAAACATTACAGAGAGTGAAAAGCAGATGTAGATATTTCAGCAGGATTAACCTTAATCGAAAGCTAACTTGACATAGAGTATAATACCTTTACATTATAAAATGTCACCCAGTAACACTGGAAACTAAATTTTTCAAGTCTGTGAAAAGTATGTTCATGAAAGTGAAAAAATGTGTAGTATCCAATCTGTACCTTTAAACATCTAAATTATCTAATTAATAGACAAGTATTTGTAAACACAAATCTAAGTCTATGGCCAAGATCAATATCAGTCCATTTTTTTTACAAGTTAATGCTTCACACTTAACAAAGTAAGTACTAAATTGAGGCTTTGACTTGGTCTTACAAATAAAAATGAAAACATACACACCATTAGCTTGCCAGTTTTCGTATGGCAAGAAATAGCACTTTCTTATGCCATAGAATACAGGATATCTTTGAAGATGGTAAGGTATTGGCAAGGAATCACCCATGAAAAACTGTGCAAAATGTCTAATAATCAGAGAAGTGCAAATGAAAGAAATTCTGAGATTCAATCTGATCCCTATCTAATTGGCTAAAATGATAAAAAGATGACAAAATTTAATGCTGGCCCATTCATGACATACCAATTCATCAAGTATTTATTTATTAAGTGCCAGAAATTTTCCAAACATTGGAGAAACAAAGAAAAAGTAAAAATAGCCCTGGTGCTCAAGGAACATACATTTTAATAAGGGGGGGCAAGTTATATATAATTTGGTAATTACAAGCTAAGTACAAAATACATAGAAGGTAATCTCAAAAGAAGAGCTTTTTGCATTGCAAAAATATGTATAAGCAGGATGCATTTAAAAAAAATTGAATCTGCATTATTAATACTTTCTCCATTGTTTTCTCAATCTTACACAATCAAAGAAGTAATCAATTAAGTCCTTCCCAATTTGCAGCATTTGATGGTTTCTAAAGTATAAGTGCTCAGACTAAAAATATAAAGGAACAAATAGATGAAACCCAAGAATAAGAAGATGAATGAGAAAAGAACCCTCTTCCCTTAATAAGATCAAGTCATTAGGCTTGGGTGAACTTAATCTTATAATACTGAATGAATTGGAAGACATGATTGCTGAGCTACAGTTGGTGGCCTTTTGGAAAGACCATAAAGAGTTGATTATAGAAGATATTACAGTCCCAGAGAAAAGAAAATGTCCTCATTTTAAAGGGGGGGGGGTGAGCGAGGTTCTATAAATTATGAACCAGTTTACTTAAATTTTATACATAGTGATATACTCATTGACTTCAAGAAGTTTGTATTCTACTGAGAAGGAGGAGGTGGGAAACAACCTGTATGAAGAAAAGTATGAAAGAAATATAAAGAAATTTCATGGAGTACAAAGGGACCATTAACAATGGAGAGATTCAAAGAATCAGAAAAATCCCCTTGTAAGAAGTGACATGTAAACCGTGAAGTCATGGTACAAACTAGACATTTCAAAAAGTGGGAGTGAGGAAAGAATACAATACAGGGATGAACAGATAGAATATGAAGAATATCAAATAGTTTGGTCATATCAGAACATAGAAAAATGGAAAAAAATTAGATGAGATAATAAGTAAATAGCACTGCAAACATTAAAGTGCACTAAAATATATAAATGCTTTCTATTCCTATTTTTTCTTAACAATTTTGTTTATTGGCACTTTGGTAGACTCTCAGCTAATTCTCTTTTTTCATTTGGCCAGTTTTAATTATGCTAGCAATGGGTATGATTCTGATAACCAGTAGTAATATATTCATTATCAGCCTAGGTTTTTGCATTGCTAGTGCCCTAGAAAAGCAACTGAAATAATAGTCCCGAAGTTGGCCATTTTTCCATTGAAGTATTCAGTGACATTCAGTGACATCATATTTTATATGAAAAACATATTTTTCTTATGAAAAACATTGTAAGTATATTTTATAATTGTCAATCATATAAATTTCCCAACTGCTATTTTTTACTCACTAACCATATTATAGTTTGTGTTATTTATCTGAAATCTCATTTCCCAAGAAGGAGTTTAAAAACTTAGCAATACTGCTTTAATGCATAGCCTATCCTAATAATCCTGGATGGGTCACTACTGTGTGTAACCTCCCAGGTCAAGGAGTTGTCCTGTCATTCAGTGGTAAGACTGTGTTAGTGTTTAAATTTAATCTTGTCCTATCTCAATAGACTTACATTCCTCTTTTCAGTTCAGTTAATGCTGGTGGTTTTATGCATGGGGAAAAGGAATATAGTGAAAGGTGTAAAGAAAAAATAATATCACTGAAAGCCAATCTCCTGTGATTAAGTGACCAAAGAATATAAAGAAACAGTTTTCAAAAAAAGAATTAATAAACCATTAACAATTCTATGAAGGTTTTCTCCAAAATAACAAATAATAAAGGAAATGCAAAGCAAAGAACTCTGAAGTTTCATCTCAAATCCAGAAAAATGACAAAGTTGAGAGAAGATAGGAATAATCAATGTTAGAGGAGTTATGGAAAGACAGGCACACTAATACATTAAGTGAAGATGCAAATTGGTCCAACCATTATGGGAGCAGCCTGAACTCTCTGAGAATCTATATCTGAAGGCATGAAACACCTACCACCCTAAATTGCTCAAGAATGCACCAACAAATCATCTCTCTACTCACTCATCATATATAATGACTCACTCCTAATAACAATATATTGACAGACCCATTTGCTTGCCTTCTTTCCATCCCAAATTTACTATATACAAAATGAAATTTTTTATGTACTCTCTCTCCCAGCCCCATATCTTTCTGCTCCAAAATTACATCTGTTAAGGGCATGACTTCCAGATACCCTAGTTCATACCTTCTTACAAAATTACAAGCAATAATCTCTTAATCAGTCTTTATCCTCTCGCCTATTTTTAAGTGTACTCCCACAAAGTTGCCAAAACAAGATCCTAAAAGCATGGGCCTTACCACATTATTATCCTGATTCTATCCCTATTGCTTCTGGGAAATTCTATAAATTTCTCAACATGGCCATTGAATTTTTTTATTATAAATGGATAAGAATCAATCATATGAACATTTTCTTATTCAAAGAACAAGAATAACAAAAAGAATATTATATATTTTAACTATGAATTTCTGTTATACAGTCTTGGTATTTTTTTAAAAGCTTATATTAAATTTATTGTGGTATTTCCAATACTTCCTGGTTGTCTGCATTTTCTTTGAATTTCCTTCTGCACTCTGTATTTTCCATTTTTTTATTCACATCATTTTCTTTCCTTTATTTTATATCACTAAGAACACACACACATACTCCCCCAAACTCCTCATAGTCTAATTTTAGTCTATATTTCCAGATTTCTTTCACATTACTCTTCCTACTGGACTCCACCATCCTTTCTGCCATTCCCTGAAATTCATATTTTCTTTCACATTTCCATGACTTCCCATAGGATAGCCTACATGTCTGAAATTCATCCCTTTTTTGTTTGTATTTCTGAAGTCCTGGATTCATTCATCTCCATAGTTGTTAGTACTATTTCCCTTCTAAAATTATCTTGAATTTATTTTTTGTATTCTATATTCCCAAGAAGAATGTAAATTCCTTTGTGTGAGGAATTATTTTTAGATTTTGTCTTTGTATTTCCAATATGCAGAATCAATCAACATTATTAAATGTCTGTTATGTGCTAGACTCTGTTAGTCTCTGGATAAATTAATACAAAATAAAGTAAACTCTTCTCCCAAGGAGAGTACATTCTATGGTGGGAACTAAGCACGTGTATAATTATATACAAAAAAAGAGTAGCTAGATTGTATACTAGATAGATTGCAAGGTCTGCAATCAGGAAGACTCATCTTCTGAGTTTAAATGTAGCTTCAGACACTTATTACCTGTGTGATCCTGGGCAAGTTACTAAACCCTATTTGCCTCAGTTTCTTCATCTATAAAAATGAACTGAAGAAGGAAATGGCAAACCACTCAAAAACCAAGGAAACCTCAAGTAGGATCACAAAAAGTCAGACATGACTAAAGACACTGAACAACAAAAATGTAAAGGGAATAAGTACAAATAAGGAAGAAAGGAAATGTGATTTAAGAGTTTTCTCTGTGCCAAATACTAAGCATTAGGGAAGCAAATGTAAGCAAAAATAAAGACAGTCCCTACGTTCAAGAAGCTTGCCTTATAATGAAATAGACAACAAATACAAAGGACTTGTAATGTGTGGAAAAGGGACAATGGAAGATTCAATATTAATAGGGAAGTTTGAAGAGGAGGGAGGAGGTTTTGAGGGGGAAATGACGAGTTTCATTTTAGATATATTGAGTTCAAGCTATCTAGAAGGTATCCATTTAGTAGTTGAAGATATAAGACTAGAGCTTGACAGTTATCAATATAGAAATTATAATTAAATCCATGGGAGATGAGAACACCAAATGAATTGTCTAAAAGGAGAATAGAACAGAATCCAGGACAGAGCCCTTTGAAATATCCATAATTAACGAGCATGATCTGTATGAAGATCTAGCAAAGGAAACTATGAAGGATAAATCATAAAAGAAGAAGTAGGAGTGAAGAATGTCACAAAAACTTCCAGCTAAGAGAGTATAAAAGAGACAAAAGTTGGCAAATAGTGTAAAAGACTGAAGAAACGTCAAGAAGAGCAAGGACTAAGAAAAGGGTTTTAATTTAGGAATTAAGAAATCATTGGTAACTTTATAGAGTGCAGTTTTATTTGAAAGATGAGATCAGAAAACAATCTGCAGAGAATCAAGAAGAGGGTAGAGGAGTTGAAATACAGGCACCTATTATAGTTATTAAAGAATTTTTTAAAAATTAACAAAATGGATTAGAACTTTGGTATGATGGTAGGAAAGGATGTACAGACAAAGAGAAATTGAAGATAAGTGAAAGAGTGAGAATGATAGAGGAAACAATCTGCTGCAGAAGAAGTTAAAGAATGGGATCATTTGTGTTTGTGAAGGAATTAGTCTTGGCAAGTAGGAGTAACACCTTTCTATATGGGACAAGGTGAAGAAGGAGATAGTGCCAGAAGGTATCTGCTTAATGTGGGATGAGGAGAAAGAAGAGGAGTGGGGAGAGGAAACTCTTGGGAAATGGGTGTTTTTTTTTTCAGTAAACTATGAATCAAAGTAGTTAGCAGAGAGGATAAAGGGAGTAGAAACCATGAGAGGTTTAAAGAAAGATGAAAAGGTTTTGAAAAGTCTCTGTGGTGAATGGGATAGTGAATTAGTGAAGTATTAAAGGAATGCCTTGAAGCAGTGAGAACCCAGTTGAGGTTATACAATATAAATTTATACTGACCAAATCAGTACCATTTGATGATTTTCCCCATGTTCATTTAGCAGTATGAATATAGGAGTGAAGGGAGTGGATAGTGGGAGTATTCCAAAGCTATTTGGAACTTGACAGAGCAAGATCAGTAAGGAAAAGAAGATAGTCAAGAGTTCAATGGGTTTACCAAAGGATCAAGTTAAGAAAATAAGACAATGTAGCTAGTGTAGGAATCATGGTTTAGGAGAGAACTTAGTCTTCAAGAGAAAAGATGTCATTATGTGATTGAAGAATACAGTGTAAGGGGTAGAAATTGTGAGGGGTTGTTATAAAAGGCTGGACTGAATTAAGAATTTAAGAATAGGGATGCCAGGAATTTTATGAAATTCCAAGAGATTTATTTAACAATTTAATTCCAAAATATAGAAAGAGTGAAAGTAAGAAAATGAGAGAGAGGATAGGGTAAGATATCTAGCCTAAGCACTAAGTATTTTTCTCCAACTCCTGGCTCAAAAACAGACAGGGGAGTTTAGTTCTTAGCTGGAGAGGCCTCAGCCCTTATAGCTGAGGACCTGGTGATGCAGGGAGCCTCTCTCAAGAGGGTTAGGATAGGTCCCTCCTGAGGCTAGTCTCTTCAGAAAAACCAGGAAAGGAGTCAGCCCTTTCACTCACCACAAATCTCTCACCAAAGGGAGAGATTTAAGGACAGTCTCACCAAATTTAAGGTCTCAGGTCCAGTCAGCAGATTCTTCATCAGCCTCCAACTCAAACTCAGAACTCAGAAGAATGAGACCACTCAGAAGTCTCAAGCACAAAGGACTCCCTCACACAGGAAGTGGTAACTCCTTTTGAAGACACTTCTTTGCATCACTTACTGTGCCTTCCACTACTTTATGTGGGCAAATCATAGTTTAAAGCTTTGCTTAGGACTGCCCAGGTCAGTTAATTCTGATTTGTCACCCACTGTTGCACACATGGGTCACAGACCTTCTCTACTCAATTATGAGTGGGGTGTTTACACTTTTGGTGATTAAATCTAAAAATGGTCAGGGAGAGTTAATTTAATCTTCACAACAGATTGGGGATGGAAGGGAAATTTATGTATAACATAATATAAACAATATAACAATATTATGATCAGATAAAGTAACTTCAGAGTTCATGCATATAGAATAGGTTCTTTTGTGGGTAATATAAGATCAAGCGTATTACTATCTTTGTAGCTAAGAGTATAGAGGACTAATTGGTCATGAAAGTGAATAAGTTGAGGAACTGTGAGCTTCCTCATATCCACACGGAATGCTTGAGGGGGCATTAATATGGATATTGAAATTGAGGGAAGAAGTCAAAGAGCATTAAAAGACTGTGCTTTAGTCTCCAAATAACATACAAGGAATGGGAGTAATCTGACATTTAGAAGACAATAACTACCAGAATTTTGATTCGGTGGTAGAGATGGATTGAGTGAATCTCAGAAATTACTGATCAATGGTAGTAGAAGGAGAACCTGTTAGTAACAATGGGGAGAAAGGAGAATTCTAACTCTTTTTCCTCAAACAAAGTGTTTCAGGGAATGAGTGAAAGTGCAACCAGTACAGGAAAAGGAGGCCAGAGAGGCTGTTATCAGGAGGGACCCAGTTCTCAGTGATAGCCAGAAGGTTCAAGAAGTAGTAAAGGAAAATATTTATGATGACATTCCAGAAGACACAGTATAGGATACAATATGATACCTTTGACCCTGAGGTAGGAAATGTCAAGAACCTGAGGAATGGGGAGCAGGGGGAGATGGCTAGTGGGCAATAAGGAATGAATTTTGAATGATGACTAATAGAGGTTCAGAATAATTGGGATGAAGAAGGTAGGATATTCAAAAGCATTATTAATTAGAAAAATGCAAGTTAAAACAACTCTGAGTTACCACTTCAAACCTATATGATCACATTAGAAAATTATAAATGTGCAGAGAATGTGGAAATATAGGAACATTAATAGATTGTTGGTAGAGTTGTGAACTGATTCAAACATTCTGGAAAGCAATCTGGACTCATGCCCAAAGGGCTCTAAAATTGCATGCTTTTTGATCCAGCAATAACCACTACTAGATCTGTATCCCAAAGAGATCAAAGATAAGGGGAAAGGACATACTTGTACAAAGTATTTATAGCAGCTTTTTCTCTGGTGGCAAGGAACTGGAAACTGAAGGGATATCCATCAATTGGGGAATGGCTAAACAACTTATGATATGTTATTATAATAGAATATTATTGTGCCATAAGAAATGACCAACAAGATAATCCCAAAAAACCTGGATTTATATGAAGTGATGCAAAAAGAAATGAGAAGCAGGAGAACATTGTACATAGCAATACAAATTAAGTATGATATCTATCTGGGAATGATTTACTATCATTAGCAATGCAAAGATCCATGACAACTGTAAGGAACTCATAAGGCAAAAGGTCTATCTACAGTCACAAAAGGAACAGTCTGAACACAAATTAAAACATAACATTCTCTTTATTTCCTTCATGAATTTTCCTCTAGTAAACAATATATGTCTACTTTCACAATATGAAAAACATGGGAATATGTATTGTATGATAACACATGTACAACTCATACCATTTTTACCTGCTATCTTGGTAAAGATGGAAGGGTAGAAGGGAAAGAAGAGAGCATGGATAAGATGTGTCAGAAAAATATTGTTTAAAAATTGTATCCACATGTTATCTGGGAAGAAAAGGTAAAAAAAGAGGAGGTGACCAGGGAGAACTTGTTAATTATTAAGGGGGAGATTGTAAATAGATTTTTAATATCCATAAGATTTTATCCCAGGGTAGAGTCCTGTTAGAGCCTTAGGCAGTTCAGGAGAGGACACTTGGAGGATATTTTTGAAATAGCAGACTTAGTAATAATAAACCCCTCCTCCAAAGAAAAGAGAATCATAGGAACTTTTAAAAGTATATAATAAATGAATTCTGAGCAGCAGATCCCACAAAAAATGAGGTGAAAATATTTCAAGCCAAAGTAACTTAAGTCATCAGGAAAAGTCTGTGGTACCAAAATGGGAGTGGAACTCAGATCAGCATGCCAAAGCAGACTCCACCTCAGTTAAGCCAGCACAGGCATTGGGGGCTGCCAAATCAGCAGCAAAAGTTTCCAGAGATGTAAGGGTGTCAGAAAGCAAGAGATTAAAAGGATTCTTTTGATGACTCTAGGTGTAGGACTCTGTGGCACTGATCACACAGATACAGTTGAAGTCTGAGTAGTAATTCCTTGAAGAGATGAAGTACTAGCTCACACTGGCTTTTGTAACGACAGAAGATCAGGGGGTCAGGGGATTCTAGCAACAGTCCCAAGGTTGAAAAGAGTGCTTGTATTTGTACAAAGACCAAAGCACAGGTCAGAAGAGTTTAAACACACCTCTCCTTAGTTCATACTGTCTGGAAAGAACTGAAAACTTATAGATGCCAAGAACTAACTCTGAAGACAGCTCCATGGAGAATCTGAAGCTTTGAATCATGCCCCTCTCACAATAGGAAAAGAGTACATCTGTAGCAATTTTTTAAGTTAAAAGTAAGAAAAGGTCTAGAAAATGAACAAGCAGAAAGAAATTCCATATAGAAAGTTATCATGGTAATATGAAAAACAAACAAAAAAAAACTCAGAAGAAAAGAAAGTCAATAATGCTGCATGCAAAGCATCCAGGGAAAAAATTTGGTATGCTCAGAGAATTCCTAAAGAGCTCAAAAAGAATTTAAAAATCAAATGAGAGGTAGTAGAAAAAAATGGAAAAAGAAATGAGAATTATGCAGAAAATAATTATGAAAAAAGAGGTGACAGCTTAGTAAAGGAGGCACAAAATACTGAAGAAAATATTAATTAAAAAACAGAATAGGCAAATTGGTAAAGCAGGCACAAAAATACAGTGAAGAGAAGTTTTTAAAAAGGGAATTGGCCAAATGGAAAAAGAGGTACAAAAATTCACCTAGGAAAAGAACTTTCTAAAAAGTAGAATTGGTTAAATGGAAAAGAAGGTAAAAAAAGAAGAAAATAAATCCTTAAAAGATAGAATTGAGCAAGTGGAAGTTAATGACTTAAGGAAAAAAATGTGAAATATCTCATTGGAAAAACAACTGACTTGGAAAATGGGCATTCAATGAAATAGAGGATTTTAAAACATTCATGTTGAAAAGACCAGAGCTTAATGGAAAATTTGACTCTCAAATACTAGACTCAAGAGAAGTACAAAAAGTTAAACAAGAAACAAAATCATTGGAGATTCAATAAATTTAAATTTCTTATATTCATACATGTGAAGATCATATAACACCTAAGAATTTCATCATTATTGGAGTAGTTAGAAGGAGTATACATAGACATAAAGCAAGAGTATGAAGTGAATATGTGAAAATTATTAAAAAAATAAAATTAAGATGTGAGAAAAAGGAATGCATTGGGAAAATGGGGAACGGAGAAATAGGATGGGGTAAATTGTCTTACATAAAAGAGGCATGAAAGAGCTTTCATGGTATAAAGGGGGGAGGTTGGAAGGGGCATGCTTAAACCTTACTCAGATCAAAGAAGGAAGAACCTATATGCTCACTTGGGTATCAAAATCTATCTTACCTTACAGGAAAGATGGATGGGTAGGAAATAAGAAAGGGGAGGGTACATAGAAAAAAGGTCAAATTAGAAGAGGAAGTAGTTAATATCAGGTAATCAAGTCTCCAAGACAACTCCAAGGAACTCATGTTAAAAATGATATCCTCAGATAAAGGAGGAACTGTTGGAGGCAGATCAAACAAAGCCATCTTCCACTATATTTCCTTTATGAGATTTCTATTGTATATGTGACATGTATCATGACATGAGCAATTTAGAAATATACATTACATGAATATATAGATATAATGTTCATCAGATATTCAGGGAAGGGATGAGGAGAAGGAGGAAGAAAATCTGAATTTTTAAAATGCTTAAAAACTGTCAAAATTGTTTCTATGTTAACTTAAAAAATAATAAATTGGTAAATAAAGAAGAGGAAGTAGTTAGAAGTAAAACTTTTTTGAAGATGCACAAAATGAAAGAAGAAAGTAAAATAAACAAACAGGGAAAATAGGATGGAGAATAATATAAAGGATTCAGAATGTTTTTACAAGTCTCCAATAAAGACCTCATTTCTCAAATACATAGAGAAATGAATCAAGTTTATAAGAATATAAATCATTCCTGAATAGAAATATGGTCAAAGGATATGAACAGACAGTTCTCATATAAAATAATTAAAGCTATCTATAGTTATGAAAAAAATTCTCTAAATCATTATTAATTAAAGAATTGCAACTACCCTATAACTAGCAGATTGGCTATTATGACAGAAAAGGAAAATGGCAAACATTGGAGGGGATGTGGGAAAATTGAGACACTAATACACTACTGGGGGAATTGTGAACTGATCTAACCATTCTGGAGAACGATTTAACTATTCCTCATATGTAAAGACTTTTGTCTCTGAATTCCAGATTTCCTTCAAAGTTCGGTTTAAGCACCATCTTCTACATGAAGATTTTATTGATTCCTTTAGAAATGAATGTCTCCCCTTCCCCAGTCTTATATTTACTTTTTAAATACCTATATATATTATATGTATATGTATATGTATATATATATATATATATATATATATATATATATATATATATATATATATATGTACTTATGAAGTCAGGAAGACTCATTTTACTGAGTTCAAATCCAGCAGAGACACTACCTAAGTGACCTATGGCAATTCATTTAACCCTGTTTTCCTCAATTCCTCATCTGTAAAATGAGCTGAAGAAGGAAATGGCAAATGATTCTAATATCTCTGACAAGAAAACGATGTCCTGAAGAGTCAGATACAACTGAAATGACTGAACAATGAAATATTTGTATGTTATCTCATTCCAACAAACAATAAGTTTCTTAACAACAAAGACTCTTCTCTATTGTTTTTTTAATTCCTAACACCACAGTATCTGGCATATAGTGATCACTAAATAAATGCTGGTTGATTGACTGATTACATGATATCATATCCCTTTTAGCTTTAGACCAAATGATCAGGGAAACTATACACATATTTTATTTTTAATTAAACAAAGCACTTGAGGAAATTTCTTCAGTATCATAGTGGGGAAAAAATGGAAAGATGGGGACTAAATGTTAGTGTAGTTAGACAAATTAGAAGCTTCTTGTATAATATATCCCAAACAAGGGGTGAGAGTTGATGGATTACCACCAATCTAGAAGCTTGTGATACAAAGGAATTGTGACCAAGTTGGATAATGAAGTAGGGAAGCAGGAGAAAAAATGGAACTAGAAAAAAATTTGGATAAAGAAATTCTGAGATAATCATAGTTACGTGTATTCTTTTCCTGATTTGTAATTTCCTAATGATTTGATAACTTTACAGATAATGTATGTTTCTATTTTATTAATTTGAAGAATGAATAGTAAATAAGTCTGCACACTAACAATGGCATCCTTTTAGTGAATTTAATATCTCAATATCATGGAAAGCTATGCCCATACAATTGTCAAGAAGTTCTTTGGTTTGAGTAGTGAGGATTTTTGACATTCAGGAAACTTGCTGCGCATCCAGAAACATAAAGGTCTTCTAATTGTACTTATCATTGATGATAAACGGTTCTGTAAATAAACTTCCACTCTGTTTCCTGCTTAATAAAATTACCTGTGCTGCTTGGATAGACTTTCTAATATTTAGGTCAACCTGTCCTAACCTTTGTTGGAAGAAAATGAGAAATGCTCCCTCTGTATAAGATAAGACATATCTATTGGTTCTGTTTGCAAACATCAAATACGAGCAAGCTCAAGAAGTATGATATAAAGCTATCAATTAATTTTGTTGTAACTGTATGCACCTGTGAACAACTGCTTAATTAAAAAGGCAAACAGAAATCTCTCACAATAATACCTTAAATCACTTGCAGTTATGTGACTGTCAATTAGTTGGAGTGGATAAATACAACTGGATGCCTGCCATGTGGATTTTGGAAGTAAAGGAAAAGATATAGCCAGGGAGATGAATGAACAGAGAGAGAGGAGGAACCACAGACAAATACAGATAATTCTCTATGGGACAAAGATCTGTTTCAATAAAGGAAATGAAAGAAAATACACTATACAGATACAACTAAACTTCCCTGCCTCCCTTGAACAAAGAACATTGAGATTTCGTATCCAAATAGATAACAAAAATTGATGAGTTGGATCACTTAAATAGCTCATACACCTGAGCTTAATTTTGCTACATTTCCAGGAAAAGGATGAAGTGAGCATGTAAAAGTACCTTGCATCTCCCAAGATATTTCTGTCACTTTCTCCACCTCAGGATCTTTCTTTAACCCAATTCATTATATATCTGCCATTCCCTTGACCTTGTTTTTATGGATATTTGGGAGAAGATGGGAGAAACTAAAAAAGAGATATTTATCTTTAAGCCTAAATAATTTTTTTAAAGTATATACATTTTTATTGCTGGAAAACAAATGAATTTTACTAATTGGAAATTTCTAGTTGCCAGTTCTAGGTCTCAAATGACTTATTTTTTAATTGAAGAAGAAAGTCTATAGAGCTAGAAGAGACTGAAAAATTACTCTTGAACATTATATTTAGGTTGTGCTAAAAATTATATTCCTCTATTAAAAACCTCCTCTCTTGTGTCACCAAAGATAGTAACAACATTATAGCTGTCTTTTTCCAGTTGCTCTTGAGATGTTTTAAATCTCTTCTAGTAAACTTGAGTGAGGTGATCAGTAAGATGGTAGAAGAATTATTTTCCTTTAATGTCTTCAAACCAAAATCCTTAGAAAAAGAAAGAATGTATCAGTTGTAGAATAACTAAAGTTGAAACCACAAGATAAAAAGTAACACACTACAAGATAAACTGAAAACAAAACAAAACAGAAAAGCCAACATGGAATAACTTCTGAAAACCTAAATACTTCAGGCTACTGCTCTGAATGTCTATTTCCCTCAATATATGCAAACATTTTAGGCACAGATAGGATAAATAATCTCAAAATCTTATATTTTAAGGTCAAGATATGGGGGTTTCTATCTGATTCTCCTCATGGCAATCAATTACTTTGAAACTTTTTCATCCCCAAAATAGTGACCATCATTTGAAGAAAGAAAGGGGAAAGCAGAGGAAGCATGGTAACATGGACCATAAGACAGGGCCAGCAATGAGTGAGCTGAAATGGAAAGAGTTTTATGCTAAGCAGGAAAAGGGACTTTGTGCCAATCCTGGGGATACAAAGAAAACAACTCTCAAGATGATTTCTGGAACTTCATGATTTTGCTCAAATACTTCCTACTCTACGGGTTGCTTGGTGACAAGAAGAAAAAGTGGGCAAAAGGAGGCTGGAAGTATTGGACACCATAGTGTCCAATCCTTTGGTTGGTAGAGATCTTCCATGGTTATAGCTACTCTGCTTATACAACCTTCACCTGTCAAGGAGCAAGAGACACATTTTACCCAGACCCATTAAAGAAAGGAAAAGATTGGATAAAGGAAGCAAGTGGGAATCAGTAAAACAATCTTCATCCAACCTGACAAAAAAGGTTGAGGAAATTTAGATGGAACCAATCTTATCTCCATCTTGGAGGTCAGTCAAGTAGGAAATCTGACCAATGACTGGCCAAATGACAGTCATATTCCCCAACATGAGGAAGCAGAGGCTGCCTTGAAGTCCAGCCTAAGTGGAAGGGTTTTCTTCAGAAAAAAGTGAAGAGTTAGAGAATGCAAGATAGAGTATAAAGCAAAGTTTCAAATACAAAAATAAATCAATTCGAGTGTCCAAGGCACATAATAATTGAGTTTCACAATTTCAATATTAAGGAACTAAGAAGAAATAAAAACTTAACCCAGAGTTACTCAATAATTAAGAAAAGTTGAGAAAATAATGGAAAAGGACATTCCTTAAAGCAAAAAAGCTAAAGTTACAACCCAAAATAATATACCTTACAAAATTATGATTAACCATCAATTAATATAAATATCCAAAGATATTAATACAATGTTGGTGGAGTTGTGATCTGATCCAACCATTCTAGATACTAATTTGGAACTATCCTCAAAGAACTCTGTTAAGATTAAAATTCTTTGAGACTCTATATTAATTTATAATTATTTATTAGGTAATGAAAAGCAGGTCCATCTCATGGCTGGTCACCTAGCTAACCTGAGCTCCTAGTTCACCTGGAATTTCTGTTCACTGGGAAATAGGCTCCAAATATCTTAAATCCATAACTTATACCACCTCCTCTCCCCCATGACATCACTTTTTCTGGGTCTCCATGGTTAGACAGACTTGACCTCAGTCCAGGTCAGAGGCCTGTCTTCCAGATGCCAGGAATGATGTAAGCCAAGAGAGGAACTTCCTGCTACTCCAGGGAGTCCTGAGGCTTCTGGCATCCTCCTATAGGAAAAGTATTCCACTCCCCTTATACAGATAGGCCTCAGGCCTTGTTTTTAATCCAATCAAAGGGTGGAAATGGATTTTTAAATGTTCCTTTTAAAAAAGAAAGTGAGGTACAGATTTATGTTCAATTGTCACAATTCTAAAACTATGCATCTCCTTTGAATCATCAATACCATTACTAGGTCTGTATTCCAAAGAAATCTTAAAAAAAAAAAGGGAAAGGGACCTATTTGTACAAAAATACTTATTGCAACTCTTTTTGAGATAGCACAGAATTAGAATTCTTAATCCTTAGCTGGACTAGTAGATCATGGCTCCAAAAAATGGTTATTTCTCCCTTTAGAGATCTAGGACTTACAGTGAGAGTATGGGGGTTCAGTATTCTCTCTCAATATCATTCACCAGTTAATATTTCCCCATTTACAGTTAGCCAATTAATATCAATTAGCTTTTACAAAGGGATATTTACTTAACTGATACTAAGAAGAATCATAGTACAACAACTTTACAATCTGGAGCTGTAAAATGGAGATTTGAACCCTGGACTTCAATCCCCAGAAGCCCTTGGTACTTTCCAGAATTTCCTATAATCTCACCTGAGTCCTCACCTGAGGGCGAGAAAACAATTTAGTATTGTGTTCAAGCTCTCTCTTTTTCCGCTTCTAAGCACACGTGTCTCTCTACTGGGCATGCAAGATGTAGTAAGTGAAATGTGAATGGGCTAATCATCCCTACACAGGTATTTTTCTTATTTTGTATTTCTTTATCCTTGATTTCTAATAATCTTTAATAAACCTCATAAAATATAACACTTTAGTAGAGAGACTAATTTAATCTTTTACAGTTCAAATTCTACTTTGTTTTCAGGGGATTGTGAATTCAAAATTCAAATTGTATTTAGAAAATGTATTGTTGTTATCAGCAATCAACTATCTATGCAGCTCCTGTTTGCAAATTGTGACATTCTGAGGTTTGTAGTTTGAAAAACTCAGACCTTCCTAGTACAACAATCAATCTGCTGGTGAGAGATGTAGTTAAAGCCATAAATCTAGCACCACGCAAGCATTGTGATCAACAGAGAGTGAAAAGTTTGTTTTGAGATCATCAAGCAACCAACAAATGAGTAAAGCAAGTGGGAATATTGAGTTAAGAAAGTTGTAATCAACTTTAAGCAAAGGAGTTTAGGGCAAAAGATGCAAATGTTTTGAAACTAATAAATTTAAGCTATTTTCAATGTTTAAAGCAACTAAGAGAAACCAACTAAGTATTTTTCTTATCTCTCAGTATAGAAACAATTGGAATTGAAGCCATCATTAATCAAGGTAATGTTAGTAGAAATTTAGCTCCCTGCAAAATTATTAACATTTTTTCTGATTCAATGAAAAGGGGAGAAGATCTATGAATTGGGAAGAATTCCAGATAAATGTATTATAATGGTATGGGGGGGATGGGGAAGAATCCTATTAGTTAGGTCCATTATTGAGTGGTATGACTCAGAAAGAAAGAACTGGAAAAATATTGGGAAGTAAAATTGGAAATCACTATCTGGAAAAACAAAAGAAAACGCCTTTGCATATTTTCCTTTATTGTGACTTTTTGATCTGTGTGAGCAAAAGTCACTAGTTCCACAAAATAAAAAGTTTATTCAGGTTATGGAATTTCTAAACAATGGAATTGAGTTACTGAGAATGTAGCTTCCCCTCTGGCTTCACTCACAATCCCTGTGACTTCACAGAACACATGCATACACTCACAAGTATACACACATACTTTCTGAACCATCATTCCCCTATATGTTCTCCCCTATTAGAATGTAATCATCTTTAGGCCAAACACCATCTTTTGTGCTTTTTAATCTTTGCATTTATTATACTGGTCAGCATATAGTATGGTAAGCAGGTGATGTCTTTTTTTTTTCCTATTCATTGATAATCTACAGTTCTCTATAGTTTTAACAAGTTTTCTTATCAGTTTAGCAAATCCCTAAAACACAAATAAAAAAAAAAAAACAGGAAAATTGAATTCTACATGAAACTAGTAGTAGTAGTAGTCGTAGTCTCTCGGTAACCGAGGATGACGATTGTCTTTGTGCATTTTCATCTATGATAGATGAGTGTGCACAAAGACACTTGTGCGTGAAAGAGATTTAAGTGGAAAAGTTGATGCACAGAGACAGTCCCACTCTCTTGGCATTGGAAGCCTGGGTCCAGTGGCACAAAAGGTCGTTACATCTGGAGACTTCCTCAGCTGCATTGGATGGCCGTGTTGTCTTTTGTGCTCCAAAAAGCACTCCACAGTGCTTTGCTGCGTCGCTATCTCAGCCGTTGAACCTTCTTGTTGATTTCTTTCGCCTGTTCCGCCGCAACAGTCTTCACATGCTGGGTGAGCAAAGCCTTATTGAAATTTATTTTACACCATTTCATTTCTTAAAAGTTTATATTAAATTTATACAACAGTAATGAAGTTACACTGATTTTCTATACACACAGGTACACATACCCACACATAAGCATATTACACTATATACCACAATAAGTTCCAATTTGATATTTGACTTAATAGTAATATGTCACATCATAAAATATATGACAAAAATGGATTGAAGTATCTATAACAAATATAACTAAGGGGAGAATATTTAATCAAATAAAAAGATGGAAGAGATTATACAAGACATTTTTCTTATCTTAAATTGAAATATTTTTGGAAGAACAAGATCATTACATTTAAGAGAAGAAGGAAGACAGTCAATTTAGGAAGAAATGAATCAGTTATCTTTGATAAAATTTTGCTGCCCAATATATAGAGAATTAAATAAGCAAAGGACATAATCAAATAATTTTTAAAAGAAAAGTTATAAACTAACAGCAACCATAAGAAAGATTGTTCCAAAGCACAAATAATGGGAAAAACACAAATATTTAAAATTCTAGGGTTTAATCCCATATCAAGAAACTATGCAAACAAAAATATTTATAGCCACATTCTTTGCGGTGGCAAAAATTTGGAAAATGAGGCGATGACCTTCAATTGGGGACTGGCTGAACAAATGGTGGTATATGTTGGTGATGGAATAACTATTGTGCCCAAAGGAATAATGAACTGGAGGAATTCCATGTGAACTGGAACAACCTCCAGGAACTGATGTAGAGTTAAAGGAGCAGAACCAGGAGAGCCTTGTTATACACAGAGACTGATACACTGTGGCACAATCGTTTGTAATGGACTTTTCTACTAGTAGCAATGCAATGATCCAGAAAAATTCGGAGGAACTTATGAGAAAGAACACTATCCACATCCAGAGAAAGAACTGTGGGAGTAGAAACACAGAAGAAAAACAACTGTTTGATCACAGGGGTTGATGGGGATATAGTTAGGGATATAGACCCTAAAAGATCACCCTCGTGCAATTATCAAGAATATAGAAATAGGTCTTGATCAATGACACATGTAAAACCCAGTGGAATTGCATGTCAGCTATGGGGACAGTGGGGAGGAGGGGAGGGAAAGAATATTAATCATGTAGCCATGGAAAAATATTCTAAATTTATTAATTAAATAAAATTTTCCAATTAAAAAAAGAAACTGCAAGAAAAACAAAAGTTGGAAAGAGTCACTAGTAGAAGGAGATATGGGAAAACAGGTACACTAATACATTTTTGGTAGAGCTGTGAAAATAAGAGGTATTTAGCTGAAGGAGATCAAAGACAGGGAGAAAATTTCCTTTTATACCAATATATCAATTGCAGCATTTTTCATGGAAGCAAAGAACTGGAAATAGTTTACTGTAGATGCCCATCATTTGGGAAATGTTTAAACCAACTGTGATATCTAAATGTAATGAATATTAATGTATTATAAGAAACAGTAAATATGAAGTAGTCAAAGAAACATGGGACAACCTACAAACTGATGGAGAGTAATCAGGACCAGAAAAACAGCATGATGATAAAGCAATGGACATGGAAAGAACAGCAAAGTGAAACTGAACAGTCTAATTACAATGATTAAGCCCCACTCTGGAGAAGAGTTCAGAATATGTCTGTCACTCCTTTCTTTTCAAAAGTACAAGACAATAGGCTTGGAATACATAGCATGTATTCCTAGACATAGATTTATTGTTTCATTTTGCTAAACTGTTTTTCCCTCTCTTTTTAAATATTTGTTATAAAAGAGGAAATATGGGACAAAAAGGCATATTCAAAAATGAATGCAACATAAAAGTAACAGGAATCATTTTTTAAAAACATTTTCAAACAAAAAGAAAAACTTGGTAAAATCATTGCTTTACTACTAATAATACAACATAGTTAATCATCACTCCCAATATATTTCTGATATTTTCCCTTACCTTCAACTTAAGCTACTTAGCCTCTGCCAATTCTGCACCGCACCAGATAAAGCATGCAGAGTTGGTCCAAGAGAAAGATCGAATGTCCTTTCCCTCAGGCGACATAGATAAAATCTCATATATATATATATATATATATATATATATAAATTTCCCCCACCCAAACTACCAGGCAGACAATACATATTCTGAAGTGGCATAAATGATAAAAATTTTAGATTCTGAATAAATTTTGGAGAGATCTAACCACACTGTTCACATTTTATAGATTAAGATATTGCATCAGACAAATTGTGACTAGGGCATAAGCCACTATACCTTGTAGAAAGGAATTAGGGAGAAGACATGGAGGGTGGGGTGGGAAGAAGGGTATATTAATCCATGGTACTTCCATGTAAACAAAAGATGAAACTGATCCTGGGAAGGTTTCATTATGAAAAGAATGATGCATTGCATTATGCATGCTCTAATACATGAATATGTAAATAATCTGTGAATTCATTAGTGTGGACAATTCCAAGAGTGGTAGGGGACTCCTTCCACCTACAATGACAACAATCTCTTTTTTGAAGCCAAGAATTCTTTACTCAAATGACATCCACTGAATATGACATTTTATTCACTATTTTAGCCATATTGCCTAAAATCCTTCCTAGTATGTGCTCAAATTCATAAGAAAAAAGAATTATTAATAATTTTTCATATTCAGTGATAGTTATGCCTCAATATGTGACCATTTCCATTTGTTTAGCCATAATGAATTTAGCAGAAACAAGCTGGCAATTATAAAATGATGTCAGTGATAATATTAGGAATGAAAAGAACTTTTTTATTCAGCATGAAAATATGAATATTTCTGACATTACTCCAATTTCTACAAAAAAATAATGTCATGCCCTTTTATGTGCCCCTGGAATTCGAAGTGACCCTTAAATATACCTTTAAGCACATATTTTAAACATGACAGCATAATCAATAAACCTCATAAACATTGATGACTTAAAGAGGAAATGTATTTTCCTCTTGTGATCAGCATATGGAGAGTAGCACCAATCCAATCATCCTCTCTAAGTCCTATAGAAAGTCACTGTCATATTATTTTTGCTTTCTTACTATGTCATTACAGAGAGTGTCAAGGATGCCTGTCAGGCACCTGTACCAACAATGTTTTGAAGCCATGACATCATTTTGACACTCATTTCCATTTTCCCATTATGCCATAAGAAGCCCCTAACATCTCGTATTTTATGGCAGGCTTTTTACTGTCTAAGAACTCAGACACTGGCTGTGGATATTGCTTCCACGAAAAGGTACAGAAAAAGACAGTTTGTGAGTTAATTGATGTTCCAAGGATTACAGCAATCTTTGGATATTGTGGTAATGTGATATAGAGTGATTGGACTGATCCCAAACCCCCTAAGTTCTTACTTAATGACACCCCCATTTTTCAATTCCTTAATAGCAGCAAACCTTAAGGAAGGAAATCCTTGGCCTTACCAACTCCTTTCATTTTCAGGAATAACTTCAGCGTGAGTGAGATAAAACAGAGTGCAACTCAGGCAGTGATTTTTCAGAGTACTTTACACTGTCATCCACCTCATCCAAGTCTGTCACACTTACAGTAAGTGGTTTCTCTAAAATCCTTCAGTTTATTGATGCCTCCTTCATCTTTCATTAGATGTTTGAATCTCTGACTCTGTTCGAATGGATTGTACGTAATGTAAAGTGCTCTAAACTCCATACGAAACCTGGCCTGATTGCAAGGGATTGTAAACTGTGGATGTCCTTGATCACAAAAGATAAGACATCTCCTTGCTGATATTTGTTGACTCCTCTTCCTACTGAAATGGGCTTATTTTGCAAAGATAAGTACCTGGGGGTAGCATTTTTTGCCTATTTTTACTATGAGAAATTAGGAAGAATAGTGAATGTTTCAGTGTAAAGTGAATGGTAACCTCTTGGGTACATTTCACATTATGGGAAACCTCATGGATAAATATATCATGCTTTCAAGAATTATGATCTGATTACTAAATATTTAAAGTGATATGGGAAAAATTAATATTTGGATTTTTTTTCTTTTTGTTATTTGGATGCCTTAAAGAACAGGGAAGAAATCTTGTTAAATGTTTTCTACCTCCATCCCCAGCACCTAGCCCAATGCTTTGAACATAGTATATATTAGACAAAGTTTATTATTATATATACATTTCAAATCTAGGATCCAATCTGTGTTTCAGTACAATGCTACTTGTCTTGTGATATTTTTTGGCATAATTCTTTTTATGTGTAATATCTATCACATGATATGATGACTTGATCAGCTAAACAAGAGGAAAACTCCAAGTGTTTATTTCCAGAAAAACTGGAAAATGGCCATTCTGGGAAGTTCCCTTTGGCAGATATAAAATTAGTTCCAGCTATTTAACTCCACCACAAACATCAATACTGGATTTTGGAGTCAGAGAAAGTAGATTCAAATCCCAGCTTCGCAACTTAACTCCGTAAATTTGGTAAATTAATAATAATATTGTAGACTTCAGTTTTTAAAAGTACTATATAAAATGAGGGGATTGACCAAGAGTCAAAACAACAAGCACTTATTAACAGTGTGTCCCAGAAACTAAGCTAATAATATAGGAAAAGGAGAAGAGGGATACAAATAAAAATAAAAAAGAGCATAGTCCTTGCCTTCAAAGAGCTTATATTCTAATGAGGGAAGAAGACAACTGATATAAGAAGCTGAAAAGGGAGAGGTATGGGGAAGAAAGAAGTCCCCCAAATCAGGATATGATTTGCAAAAAGAATGAAGAAATGCCTGGCCTAGGAACCCTTTCTTAAAATGGAGATTTTAAAGTTACTTCTATAAAATCAAATTAGACAATCTCCCTTTTTTTGGACTCTAAACTTCCCTGACTGGTTGTAATGAAACAGATCCACCAAGACAATTGTAATCCTCTACAACCCCATGCATTTGAGTGCATTTAAACTTACTAGAACCAGAAACCACCACTTCCTCTGCTGTTCTTTCATATAGATAGGGTTGTATGGGCTTTTCAGGAAAGACTAGTACCTCTAGTGTGAGGGCTTGCCAAATCTCTTCAGGGTTGTTTTCCTCCTTTCCTGTTCGCCTGTCACCCAGTTCTCATCAATGGCACCAAGAAACTAAAGCATGCACAGTGTCTCCACATCAGCAGGTGATTTTTGCAAGTTGGCTGAGTCAAATTGAGGGTAACTAATAGGTCTCAAACCCATCAGTGAGTTGGGGAGTTGTGCTACCAGAGGCACGTGAAGACTTTCCCCAACCAACGAGTAGGTGAGAACAAATTATTCCAATGGCCATGAAGACAGGGAAAGCAGGTACTGTGGAATGCTCAGCGTTTGGTCAGACATGGAAGACTTCAAGTTCATCCACTGTATCTCTGGTTATTGCCAGTCAGCCTGGCTTTGCCTTGCAGCTGGATACCAATGGCTCTGGAAGAGAAAATGAGATGATGATTTTGTGCAACTCTGCTTCATTTAAATCCAATCCATGCATGATTCAAAAGATATCATGATGTCATTTTGCTCCCCTTTGAGTAAAAGGACCAACCAATCATATAGACTACCCCTTTTACCAACTCCAGCATTTAAATGACTTCAAGGTTAAAGTATCAAACAACTTTTGACTATTATTCCATCAGACTACTTAGCCACCCCTCCTGAATGTATAAAACTGTTGTTGTAACTTCCTCTTTGGAGGTGGTACTCCTATACTCTTGATGCTGTGCAGTCTTCTGGTTAAAGACCCTTTGGCTTCAATTAAATGCTTTTTATTTACATAAATTTAATTTTATTTATTTATTTTTTTGCTTTTAGGATTGGTATATCCCTAATGTCCCTTTCAATTCTAAAATCTATGATCCCATGAAACATGAAATCAAATCCAAAAATAGTGAAATCAAATCCATTAGTCCAGGTAATCTGATTATTAAATCAAACAACAACAAAAACACAAACAAAAAAGATTTAATTCCATGAGAATATATAGACATGTCCTGTTATAAGATGATACTTTAGAAAAGGGATCTTTGAAATTGAAGAATTTTAGGAAATTGAATTTTTACAAGAAGTAAAAAGTACAAGGAGCACAAGGAAGAGGAAATATGTTACTGGAAAATCATGGCTAAACTATTTTTTTTTGAACCCTTACCTTCCGTCTTGGAGCCAATACATAGTATTGGCTCCAAGGCAGAAGACTGGTAAGGGCTAGGCAATGGGAGTCAAGTGACTTGCCCAGGGTCACACAGCTGGGAAGTGTCTGAGGTCATATTTGAACCCAGGACCTCCTGTCTCTAGGGCTGGCTCTCAATCCACTGAGCTACTCAGCTGCCCCCATGGCAAAACTAATATTAAGAAAATAAGTAAAATAAATTAAAACACTGAATGAAATATAGGAAAGACTGTATGGAAAGGAAGAGGAAGAAGCAATTTAATAGAAGCAAGTTTAATAGAAAGCAAGAACATAAGAGGAAAATGGGAAAAAAATTAAGAGGGTCTTCAGTGATATAAAAAAATCTTTAAAAATAAGGCAAGAACACAATATACAATAGTAGAACCCAATGAAGCTAATTTCTATAGGTTAGTTAATTCATTCTTCCAATATGTATATAGGAAAAAGAGAAAAGGAAAAAAGTAATTAATCAAACTATTTATAGATAAATAGCTTTAAAAAGCTATCTTTTTATTTTATCCAGGTACTCCCAATATGGAAATTGCTTTCTAGAAATTATTTCTACATTTTGAGGAGAATTAGCTCTTTGAATGCATGGTAATACTGACCACATTATTTTCAGGATCTCCAGATTGACTGTTTTCCAGAGTGTTAAAGCAAAGAACTAAAAAGACAAAATATGATTGAATTGACTATGAATGGTCTTGCTTAGTTCCCAGAAAATATCCCTGGTCTCAACTGAAAGAGGACAATCAAATCTGAAGAACCAAAAATCCACTAGAAAAACCCACTGCCCAGCCACTTCAATCTCTGGCTATTGTGTCTTTCCCAAGCCTTTGTGAACTCAAAGAGACCTGGATGTTGCCCATTTCCATTTTCCTTTCTGCATGGAAGTGGAGGTCCCAGCACTGCAACTCAGTGTGACTTCCCAAAGTATAATCCCAGCCAAGGTTCTGAATGGTTTTCTCCATTATAATCTCCTTGCTTAGTTCCAATAAACATTTATTAAGTGTCTACTGTGTGGGGAGCATTGAGCTAAATGTTGCATGTAGAAAAGTCCTAGCAGATCTTTCTCTTCACCTTGATTTACATCCCTGGGAGTGTCTGCTTAGCTGAAAATTGCCTGAGGATGGGAGGAGGTGTAATTTGGCCTGCTAAAAGTAAGCCAATTACTGCATTCACAGGAGAGGGGAAGATAATAGGATAAGGATTAGGAGTTGATAGAAAAAACTAAATTGTCTTTTTGGGAAGATGGCAATCAGATCAGGGAAATCCTTTTAGAAGGGAATGGAGCTTGGATATTTAAAACTTTTAAATAGTCATTCAGCTCTTAATTTGCTGTGGGAGGGGAGGAAAAAAGTGGAGCTTTTCTATCCACTCTATGTTAGGGCTGCTGAGGGGCACAAAGAAATACAGCTTCATACAAAATCTCCCTTTAATTTTTAAAACCCTTACCTTCTGTCTTAGAATTGATACTGTTTATGAATTCTAAGGCAGAAGACTGGTAAGGGGGTTAAGTGACTTGCCCAGGGTCACACAGCTAGGAAGTATCTGAGATCAGATTTGAACCTAGGACCTCCTGTCTCTGGGCCTGGCTCTCAATCCACTGAACCACCCAGCTGCCACCTCCCTCTAATTTTAGATACATTTTAAATGGTGATAAAGGACTAGGGAAAGAAGCCATTTCTCATTTCCAGATTTAGACTTCTGGATGCATGAAAATCTAAGCTAAGCCATGAAGCCAGAGTTCAGCCCCAGGATTGTGAAACAAAGGTGCAAATTTATTACTAAATGATAGTGATTCATAATTGCCTGCCATTAGGGGAATTTTCTTAACATCAAAGTATACATTTCATTTAACTTAACACGGCAAAGACAAATTCAACTTATTTGGTGAGGTTTATGGGTGCTCTGTGTGTGTGTGTGTGTGTGTGTGTGTGTTTCTTAAATGGACTTTTTCCCTCTAGGGTAACTGGTGCATGGATGCTAATATGTAATGCTTTTAGAGTGTGGCATGATGGGTCGAGGGAAATCATGAGCAGATTGAGAGGTGTGAGTTTATTTTCAGCACTGTGGACTCTTTTCTTACTTTCTGATATTAGACAGAAGCAGATTGGCATTTAAAAACATATATCATTAAAGGATGATTTCATCACAGAGCTTCAGGGGGCGGTCGATTAACCACATTTATTGAGTACCCATTGCGTATTGAGTACCATATTAGCTTCCACATAAGGGACACAGGAGAGTTAGGTACTCTTGGGAACCTTCACTGGAGAGAAACAATATACATTATTGAAAAAGACTAGGAAGTTTTACAGAGCTACCCATGAGGACTATTTACCATATGTAGAACTCAGGGTACATTGAGTACAAGTGGAGCTAAAAGCTAATGAGACTGATTTACCAAACAATCAAAACTTAAATAAGAGGCAGTGGG
This sequence comes from Monodelphis domestica, assembly GCF_027887165.1. NCBI lineage: Eukaryota > Metazoa > Chordata > Mammalia > Didelphimorphia > Didelphidae > Monodelphis > Monodelphis domestica. The sequence continues at coordinate 125,608,208 of NC_077234.1, read as the reverse complement.
GTATAGTGAAAAGAGTGCTAGGCACGAGTCCTTAATCTGGGGTCCTAAAACTTAAATAAAACACAATGGGGTGTGGTGAAAAGAGGGCTTGGAAGGAGTTCTTAACCTGGTGTCCCAGAAATTGTTTTTAAAAATATATTTCATTAACTATATAATTCTAATTGGTTTTCTTTGTATCCTATCCATTTCATTTGAGGCATTTTTTTTTTACTTAAATTGATGTTTATTGTGCATTTAAAAATTCTCTCAGAAAGGGTCCATAAGGTTTCATCAGAACTACTACAGGAGCTTGTGACAATGACCAAAAAATGATTAAGAATCTCTAGTGTAAAAGGAATATAGGTTTAAATCTTACCTCTTAATATTTACTAGCTCTGTAACCAAAGAAAATTATATAATTCCTCAACCAATAAAATCCCAAAAGTATTCAATGTGTTTGCTAGGCTCTGATGATATAAAACCAAAATGCAAGCCTCAATCCTAAAAGTACTGATGTTTTCTTAGAAAAATATAATATTATTATCTGTAAAATGGGAGCAATTTCATTGTACCATGTTACAGGGATATTGTAAGAAAAGTTTATAAACCTTAAAATATAATTTAGTTATGAGTTCTTTTCCTCCTCCTTCCTTTTCTTCTTCCCCTTCTCCTCTTCCTCTATACTTCCTCCTCTTTCTCTCTTCCTCCTCCTCCACCTCTTCTTCTGCTTCCTTCTGTCTGTTTTTCCTTTTCCTCCTCTTTTTTCTTCCCCCTCTTCTTTTTCCTCTTCTTCCTCCACCTTCTCTTCTTCTTTCCTCTTTCTTTTCTCCTTTCTCCTCTTCTTGTCAATGTTAATTATTATTGATTATCGTTATTAAGAATATTAGAGCTAGACAAGATCTTCAAGGTCATTCAGACCAACTGCCTCATTACATAGATGAGGACACTGGGGTTCAAGGAATGTAAATGAGATGCTCAGGCCACAGAGCTCATTAGTACTAGAGATAGGACTAAAACACTGATTTCCTGATTACTACACTAGTACTCTTTCCACTATTCCATGCCAACTCCACATGTGTTGTCCTTCAAAGTAGGTAGCTTGGCAGGTCATATACCTATTCCAGTGATGCTTCCATTCCTTGAAATATTTTTGGAACAGTCTTCAGAGAGTGTTAACAAGTCAAGTGGGAAATCCAATCTCATTACATTATAATCATACCTTGTTTTTGATCCAAATTATTGTTGCCCAGATCAGTTCTTCACCTCACTCATTAGGCTTGGCTTTTTCTAAAAGCATACTAATCTTCAGTTGAAAAAATTTACCATTATTGAGGATATTTTAAAGAATGAGTTACAAAATCTGAGATGTCAAAAGAAGAATTCTAAAGGTGTTTACAATGAAATGATTGCTGGAAATATTGGAATAATTAGAAAATAAACATATTGCAAAGAGCAATCCATATATAAGAAATAGTTTATGGCTCTATGATAATAGTGGCCATATTTCACTTTTCCTCTATATTCCATATAGAGAAGTTTTTAAGGATCTGCTGCTCATTTCCCCAACCCTAGAAACCCTAAGCCTCACTCCACCAAATAAATGCTTTATCCCAGATAAACAAATCTTGTTTCTTTTCAAGTAACATTTCCTTATTCACATCTAAATCAATTAATTGATCAATCTACAAGCTCTGTGCTAAGTGTTGGGGATACAAAGATAAAACCAAAATTGTTTCTGCCCTTAAGGAACTCACCTTCGAATGGGGAAAACAATATACACATCACATATCTGTATCTATATAGACACAAAATAGAGGCCAAGCTTCAGAACCAGGTAGGAGAGAAGCCAGGCATAGCATTCAGGGGTTAAAATGAGACTCAGGGTAAAAGTAGAGGAGAAGTCAAATATTTGAGGCTTTAAGGCATTCTCCTTTCTGCTCATGATCTGTCTCTAAAGTCTTTCTTGTTTTAGCCTGTGTCTATTCCAGGAAGCCTAAAGTATTAGGGTTTTCTTGGTCTTTTTAGCTTCTGAACTCTTATTTTCCTTATTCTGCTTCTTTTTTCTCGTTTGGCTTTACCTTATATCCTAATTTATCTTTGCCCCTGACTCTTAATTTCTTCTTTATTTTCCCTTATATTTGCTTTTAGTTTTTCTTTTTTATTTAATTAATTTAGAATATTTTTTCATGGTTACATGAATCATATTCTTTCCCCTCTCTCTTCCCTCCCCCTCCCAGAGCTGATGAGCAATTCCACTGAGTCTTACACGTATCATTGTTTAAAACTCATTTCTATATTATTAATATTTGCAATACTGATCATTTAAAGTTAACATCCCCAGTCATTTCTTTTTTACTTTTGATGATTAGCCCAAGATGTTTTTGGATTTCATATGATGAACAATGTAAATTCTGAGGCAGATGTTTGGAGAGATTGTCCCAGAGTTATAACTAGGGCAGGGTGACAAACTTTTCCCCAGGCAATAATATAAAAAATGCATTTCTGTTCCCCAAAGTGATCCACTGGTTTATTAATCTCAGATCCTGCAGTATTCTGCCAACTTCTCCCACAGTAGTGTAACCACTACCATGCCCTCACCCAAGTCTTATTCACATCAGCATTCCAGGACTCTCAATTGGTCTGATCTTTTCCTAGTTCCACATCCCTTTAACTAATTATTCTATCATCTCTCCTCTCAGGAGTTAGAGTCATGCACAGGGAAACCAAGAGGACCTCGTAATCTCTCAACCACGGTCTATCTGTTCAGGGTAGTATAATCTCCCTGATGTCCCCTACACAAGTACAAGAAATCCTCCTTAAGGTCTTATGTCAAGGCTGAGAATAGCAAAACCTACTGAGACAGTAAGGAAGAAAGAGAACAGTTAAATAACTGAAGAAGTGGAGGAGGAGAGAAGTCATCATTAATAATGGAAAATTGAGATGAAATCACTAAGTCAATTTTTTTGACCTTTCAAGCTTCTATTTTATCTAAAATCATGAAAACAAATGGAATTGGAGTGTGAGAAATCATATTTTGGGAATATACTAATTTTTCTTTGTTTTCTGAATTAAAATTTTTTTTTAAATAATGTATATCTTTTTAATTCTAACTCACATTTATTGCTGAATCTATCCCTCCCTCTGATTCATTGAGCTCTCTGGTACAAGAAAGTTTTAAAAAAGAGAAAAGAAAACAACTAGGAATTGTTAAATTTCATTAGCATTGAAAGAGGATAATTCCATTAGATCATCAAGAAAATGCCCAGTGAAATAGAAAATACACATTTAGAAAAATATAGTCTTGTTCAGAAAATTTAGCCCATGGGTAGACATTATTCACCTTAGAGGCATACAGACTGATTTTTTTTTTCATAATGAGCAAATAGCCAGAGATCATGTATCTAAAGCTAACTACAACATTTCCATGCTCTGACTTTTGCTCTGATTTTTGTAATCAAGGGATAAAGGAGGAGATACTTTCTATTTTTTTTATGTCCTTTCTATTTATTGATTGAGGTATCCCTGTCTGATTGCTTCCTCTGAATTCTCCTGGTTTGTACATTCACAAAACTGTGTTTGTTCCCTGAATGAAGCCTGTGCAAAGTAGTAAAATCTCTATCTTGCAAGGACAGAATGAATGCGGCTGCCAAGGCAGGTCAATCAAGTTATAATGGGTTCTAATTAGCACTCCACAAGCTGTTAAATTCTTTACCTGCAGCTGAATAGCAGTTAAAAAGGTGTGAAATTTTTCCTTTCCTTTGAAAACATCAGAGAGAATTAAGAAGCATTTCTAATCTTCTTATTCCTAAAAATTCACTCATGTGTACAATCTAGGGGCAGCAATAGGATGGGATTAAAGAGGCTCTGGTTTCTCTTCTGGGACACAGTACAATTCTTTGGCTTCTCCTCAGTTTTCCTGTCTGTAAAGTGGGATGGGAACATCACCTACCTCACAGAGATATGATGGGGAATAATTATGTAATGCTCCCAGAGCTCTTTGAAGATGAAGAAAATGATTCATCCTTTGGGTATCATAATCACCAGTGTATACAGAGCAAGAAATCTCAGCAGAAAAAAAAAAAAAAAACTAGTTTCAGAGGGAGGGGAAAAATCCTTGAATCATAGTTTTATGATTCTGACAAGCAGACGTGAACTCCAATGAAAATAGCACTTTAGAGCAAAACTATGAAACTATGAAGAGAAAGCTCCTCCCCCCTTTTCCCATCCCTCCTCCACACAGATACTGAGGTAGATTGCACAAAGGTGGACACACACACATCTATTATTGTAATCTGTGACTTGAAAGGTAATAGTAGTTTCTGAGAAGACTTTAATCTCTTCTTATTCATCAATGTGGAAAAAATGAATTTAGGATGCACAGTTGTAAGTGTAATTGTGCATGAAGAATTATTTACAAAAGAAAGCCAAATGATCCACTAATCATATTTGGGTTTGGTAGTCACTTTTCACTTGCTTTTTCTATGTATAAAACTGTGATTACAATCTCAGCAAATTTAAATCATATTGTGTTCTATCATTGTCTTCTTGGGTCTATTTCTTCTTGGGAACACCTTCACTTTAAACGCATCATTGAGGAATGATTGAGGAATGATACACTGATATATATCCTGTATAAGATTAAATAAAAACAAGAAAAGGCCCCTCTTCCCCAGAAACTCATAATCTAATAAAAGATAGCACAAACACAGCCTGCAAAGTCCATGTCAAGCAAGTACAGGGCTTAGGGAAGCAGCATTTGTTTGAAAATCAAACCACTTTGAGTAGGGAAAATGGATAAAGGAAGGATAGGATATAGGGAAAGAGGTCATAGAAGACAAAGGAGAACAGAGGAGATCTGATTGCCATATACCACTAGCTCTTGTTTATTTGTTTAATTTCACCAAGTACACTAGGATGAGGTGAGTGAGTGTTTATAAGCCAATGTGTTTCCACAGCGTAATTGTGACCAAACTTTCCCTCAGCCTCTCAGTTTTGTCTTGTTTCTTTTTAATTTGTGATCCACTCACCCCATTCCTCTCATGTACTGAGTTACCTAATGCCTCCTCAAAAACAAAACAAAACAAAATAAACAAAGCAAAATACTTTCCCTAATATCTAAAACTGACACTAAAGTATAAATGTCTAAACATAACTCTATCAGTAAGATTTTAATTTTGATAGGGATCATTATCTTAAGCTAAGGAAATGAATTCTCTCTCTTTCTCTCTCTCTCTCTCTCTCTCTCTCTCTCTCTCTCTCTCTCTCTCTCTCTCTCTCTCTCTCTCTCTCTCTCTCTCTCTCTCTCTCTCTCTCTCTTCTCCCCCCACATTAAAGAATACATTTTGCCTTATCCTAAATAAGGGATTTAAAAAAAAAGTTTGGTCTTGGGACTCCTTTAGATTCTTAAAAATGCTTAAGGATCAGCAAAGAGCTTTTCTTTACATAGAATATATATGTACATACACATTTATAGATATGCACACATACATATGCATACACAATACAATACACATATGTATGTGTTACATGTACACAATATAATAATATACCTTTATACATATAAACACATATAATTTTATATACACATATATGTATCTCTGTAAGGTGTATGTACACAATGCACACATGTTTCTTGACCACACTTTGAGATCTACCGACCTAAAGAATTTTGGTGTTACTGAGAGATTTAGTTATTTGCCATAATTTCTATATGCACGTAGTCTGCTGCTTGCTACATAGTAGGGAATTAAAAATGCTCATTGACTGACTGACTGACTGACTTAAGGATCACACATTTATGTGTCAGAGACAGAACTTAAACATCTTCCTGACTGGAAGGTTGGTCCTCTATTCATTACACCATACTACTTCTCAAATATTATTTTAAGGAACTTTAATTTTTCTAAAGAGATCCTAAGGGCTTTGAAAATCCCAATAGGAATTATTAAGACCCTAAATTCATACTGCCTCTTATGTATATTTATAGATCTTCTTTTAGTGTATATAATTATTTTACGACTATCTTGCTTTCTCTAGCTTTACAAATTTTCATTTCCCTAGTAGAAATTGGCAAAGAGTTAATGTCAAGATCACAAGATATGCCAGTGGAGTCTTTATTCTCAAACAAAATTGATAGTTTTTTCTCTTTACAATTTTATCTAACATACTCAGAAAGTATACACATTGTAAATAAAGATTATTCATAGCAGTGTGTCGATTCACTCAGGATCTAACCAATTCTATTGCATAAACTGTGAAGGATGTCATTCACATTGGGCAAAAACTTTCATGATGCTGATGGAATTATCATACCTAAACTATATATCTATGTGATATATAGATATCATTTTAAGTTGAAAATACTTTTAAGACTTCAAATAATAGGGGATATAAAGTATTTTTAGAAATATTCTTGATATTTTTAATGATCATAAAATGATTAATAATCCTGTTATAGGATTTTACAATAAATTTGTAACAGTCATTAGTTTTGACAGTATGACATAATGGAGAGACAGTTTTCAATCCAGGAAGCTTTGAATCCAGGAATATCTGGCCCAAGTTCAATTTCCTGCCTTTGACACATATTGACTATTTGACTCTGGGCAAATCGTTTAATTTTGGGGTGCATCAGGAAACCCAGTAAATGTGTATGTTGCAAGGCAGCCTTTGTCTGCATTGGTAGAGGAAGTTTCCCCTCAGAATTTCTTATATTTGTGAGAATTTACCAGTCTGAACCCCTATTCTTTTGGGGATGTAATTCAATCCCACTCTTCAATTTTGTAAAGAACAAGGTCTGGGGCTTATTATAATGGGGACCCATGTTCACTCTGGGAGGACTGTCAGAAGCCTCCTGGCTCTTGCCATCTGGAAGATGGGACTCTGACTGGTTTTGAGGTCAAGTCTGATCAATTAGAAAGACACAGAAAAGTGATGTTGTGAAGGATGTATTTTAGGTCCAGGAAAAAGAAAGCCCTTTTGCCCTGGAATGATTGTGAGATGACACAGTGAGGAAAACGCAAGCAGTTGAGATTTGTCTCATGCACATTTGAGGTCTGGCTGAAAAGCTGGTACAGGTGACGGGGAGACGAGGCTTTGCTAAGGGAACAAACAGCTGGCCACAAGTGGTTGATATTTAATAAATAACTACAAATTAAGATATAGTCTCCAGAGAATGTTCATCTTAAAATACTGACAAGCTGATAGGGTTAGACTCTATGCCTATATCATAAAACCTCTTTAATATTTACCTACCATACCATTATTGATAATATTTTAGGTTTTGTATGTTTATTTCTCTGATCCCTTTTGTATAGAATTTGTGTGACAATTTTTCTGTTAATTTTAATTTGTTAGATTGAAAAGTTGATCTATAATATTTTTCAAGCTATCTATATAATTTAAATTGTAGTTGTCACTTTAGTAACTTATTTAACTTCTAGGAAACAATGTGATTTAAAAAAATAATTGACTATTCATCTTATTGTCAGCCTTCAGAGTGCATTCAAAATTTGTTCCAATGGTCATGAAAGCTGGTGCCTAAAAGAGACATTGTGGAATACTGGGAGGTTGGTGAGGCATTGAAGACACCAAGATCATTGATTGGATCCTAAACTATTGCTGGTCCTCCTCACTTGTCTTGCCATTGGACTCAGATGACCCTAGAAGAGACAGTGAGGTTGATGACTGTGCAATTCTGCCTCACATAAATCCAATTCACACCCAAATTAAGACAATGCCCCGTGATGTCATTGTTCCCCTTTGAAAGTGAAAGACAAACAACAATTGATAAGTGTATGAATTGCTCAGTGAATTATCACTCCAGTTGCATGTCATCATCAGGGCAATACAAATTCTTCATCCATGTTTTTTCCCATTTGGATTGCTAGGCTATCTTTGATTTTCCAAAGCTTTCACATTCATAACATAATGAGGACTCATACACACCGTAAAATGGCAATTGCAAAGAGAAGCAGATGAAGAACATTTCCCACTACAAGGAATCTTTCTTCCACTTGACTTCTGTGCAGAACTCCATGACAATGAGAAACACTAAGTTGCTGTATGTTACTTACCTAATGGTGAGTGTTCTTCAATATGTCCACTTCGTGCCTCACTTGATACTAAAACAAAAGATAATGAAATAATGTTGTCACTCTGGTTTTTCTATCAATAAATCTTGTTTGATCTAAACATATGGAGGGAAAAAAACCTCTTTTCTTGCAAGACAGAATTTAAGGCTATGCTTTGTTTTACATAATACAAAAATCAAGTACTTCTTGTAAAATACAAACAAATCTTTCAGGATATTTAATTCTTTTCAACTTTCAATTTTATAACTTTGAAGATGTGGTTTGTACAAAAACTATGTGCTATATGTCTGGCTCTTCTAATATTTTCTTGATATGTGCATACATTATTATCATGAGGATTTTATAATGATGAGAATCCAGTGATGTCTTCTTGATTATATTCCTGAGAAAAGAGCAGGATATTAATTCTCATCTATAATAGTTTTCATTCTTTTAGGATATTCTTTTCTTTCATATATTTTGAAAACCCTTAAGTGTCCTTAAAATAGTATCATCTCCAGCACAGAGTTTTTCTGGGAATATTGGGTCAGGTCCAATTTTTTTTTTCTTTACCACTTTATCTTTTTATGTGACATTTTCATTCACTCAGTATTGAATATTAGAATCTAAATGTTATATCCCACTATTTATTAACGAGGAATAGCCTGAAACTCATTTGGAAATTGGAAAGAAGTATAAATGATTCTAACTTTTCCTCTGATCAGAAAAAGCCATCTTTTATTTTATTGTTTCCAGATTACACATCGATACAATTTTCAAGAATAATATACTGATATTTTGTGATCCATTTTCTCTCTCACTCTCCCACCTCTCCCCATTTCCCCAAGACAAGAGGTGACATGATATAGATTGTACCTGTATTATTATACAATACACATTTTCATGTTTATCATGTTGTGAAAAAAGACATATTGCTTACACTAGAAAAATTCATGGAGGAAATCATGTGAAGAATGACATACTTCGATCTGAATTCAGACTTTGTCAGTCATTTTAAAGTAGTGGATAGCCTTAAAAACTTATCTTTTAAAAACTATTTTTCCAATGATGCTACATATAGAAGATGCCAGTAATACATGGAACACAACAATTTTAAGAGATTCAGAATTGTGGGTGGCCCAAAGGGTAAAGGATAGTTAAGTAATGAGTATTGGTATATTGCTAGATATGACCTATGATGACTTTCATACAAAAAAATAGTATGAAATTCTTCAGCAAAAGCATATTTGACCAGAAAATGGAGTGGAACAATTATATAGGAAGAATAAAGGATATAAAATGGAGAGCCCAAAGGTTACATTAGTATCTTTGAAATACTTGAGGACCTAGAGGATAGCCATCAGCAAGTGAAATAATGGAAAAAATTATAAAAGGAGAGCTGGAAAAATGGTGGAAAGAGGACTCTTAACATTCATTTTTCTCACTTAAAAAACAACAACAACAACAAATAATGAGCTCCTAAATTCAACAAAACTATCAGTGACAGGAAGAGGAAAATTAAAGGAACCTGCCATAATATAATTCTTATCAAAAAACAGAAGGCCAAGGGACTGTAAAAAATAAAATTAAATCTCAAATAATAAAAATATTATATTTTAAGAGATTTATTAAAGATCATTAGAAGTAAAGGAATACAAAATAAAAAACCACGTGCCCATGGCTGATCAGTTAGTTTAAAACCCCCGAGTTTACCACCACCATGATTGCTGACAGGACACCAAAGAGATTGAGGCCTGCCAAACCACTTGCTAATATCCCCTTTCTACAGGAAGTATGTAATGATAGGAAGTCAGTTGTCTCCTGGGAAATGTAGTTTTTTAGGGTAACAGATTTCTAATTACACAGGACCAATCTATTCCTTATTGCATTTCTGTTTTTGAGTCTGTCCACAACTAAACTTGGCCCCTTCAGGCCAAAGTAGGTCCTGAGAACCATAGGGTGTCTACAGTTTAGGCATTAAATTTTGGAGTTAATCTCTAGGCAGTGTCCTGATGGGAGGCTTTCCTTTCACCAAAGGTTGTGGTCTATGCATCAGATCACTTACAAGAAGTTGGAGGGGCATGTGATAACCAGTGGAATCGTGTGTTGGCTATGGGAGAGGGAAAGGTGGTGGGAGGGGGGGCGGGGAGGAAAAGAAAATGATCTTTGTTTCCAGTGAATAATGTTTGGAAATGACCAAATAAAATAATGTTTAAAATTAAAAAAAAAAGAAGTTGGAGGGGAAAAAAGGGGGCAGGGGAAGAAGGAGCAACTGCAAAAAACTATGGAGCCTTGAAGAGAAAGATTATAGTGAATTTATATGAATATTAGAATTATATAAGTATATAATGCTAAAAATATGTATCATATTGTATATTATATATTATAGTGTGTATGTATATATATATATGTATGTATAAATATAATACAACTATTTAGTAATATACTGAAAGAAACAAATGTCCAGCAGAAACAGTAAAACAAAGAAAGAGAAAACTAAATTGTTTAGACTTCTTGGCATACTCTTCTACCTATAATCCCCTTCCATCAAACCACTGGTCATCACCACCACCCATCTCCATGCCTCCCATTCAGTGTTAGAATAGGAACTGAAAGAAGAATCAGAAAAAAAAAAGAATGAAAACTATAAGAGTGGGACTGGAAAGGGTAGAAAATAGCCTCAACTTCAGTGGCCTCTTAGAGTTTCCCTGTACCAGTGTTCTGACCAGTTAGTTACCCTTCTCCATTAAGGGCCTTAGATTTCATCCAAACCTGCTGATTTCGCAATAAAGGCTCAAGCCTTTGGCACTTTTTTTGCAGCAAAGTGAAAAGGAGTATAACATAATAGTAATGAGCTGATTCGAAGAAAAATATTGCCCCCCCCCAAAAAGGAAATTTGAAGAAGAAATGAGCATATATAATAAGAAACTAGCTAATTTAGAGTAAGAAAGTTGAAGGCATTCATTATAGCATCAGATTCTCTAAAAAAGACAGTAACAAAATTTGAACACAAAGATGCAGAGAAATAAAGAAAGCTAACAATGAAAAATTATTCCTAAGAGGCTTGTAGGAATGCATGAGAGTTCTATAAAAAATATAGAACTTGAAGATAAGATGAAAAGCGATCATCTCAGAAGTAAATGCTTTCCAGAAATTCATAATTTAAAAATAAAACCTGAATATCATAGTTCAAGAAGTCATACAGAAGAAAATAATTGCTTAGAAATATTGGCAGCTTATGGGAAAATGTAGAGCAATGAAAATCCACAGAACAATAACAGAAAGAAATCTGAACCTTAACTCACCAAGAAGCATCATAATGAAATTTTAGAGCTATCCACATTAAACGGCAAATTGTTGAAGTACAAAGGGAAAAAAAAAGCTTTCAGATTTCAAAGAGAATCAATTAGAATAGCATAGAATCATTCCATGTTTATGAAAAAGGACATGTGCAACAACTGGATAGGGTAAGAAGGCATGGATTTGTTGCCACCTTTTCCCTCATAAAGAGAATTCTTATTGATCAACTACAGCTTCATCAAAGCATTTATTGCTGACTATCTTTAGCTATAATACAATATCTTATAATTAAATAATTTGCTTTCCCTTTTAACTTTAATTCTTTCCTAAAAATCCTATGTGCTATTTTAAATACAATTTCACATATAAAAGTGATTGCTGACAAATTATTCTATATATAGTCTCTGCTTAAGAAGAATACTGGCTTTGGCAGAGAGAAATGCTTAAAGAACTTTTTGTGCTTTTTACTTTGACTTTCAGAGACTAACCTGGAACTTCTTTTGAAAGAATTTCCCTCCCTCCAAGTACAGTTATTCCAACTACAACACCTTATTTACCTATTGGCAAATGTATATATGCCCCTACAGAATCTTCCTTATTTTATAAAATGCAGGGGATGACAATTTCACCATCGTAGGACATCTATCTGATCATCCAAATAGCAATATAGTGGGGAAAGAGATAGATTTGGTGTTAAAGAATCTAGATTCTTATTCCAGGTCAACTCCTTATTGGCTACCTGTAAAACTGTGTACCTATAATTAATTCACCCACTGGATCTGAATTCCCTTCTCCGTAAAATGATGGGATTGAATTATTTTTCCCTATCCATAAACTTTTATAAATTTCCCTATTACTGTAGAGGGCACCACCATATCTTTCAATCATCTAGGCTAACAGTGAAAGTGTCATTCTCATCTCACTTGCTCTCACTCTTCATACCCAATCTATTAGCAAATTGTATTCATTTGACATTCACACTGTTTCTTCTATACTCCTTCATTTCTCTGACATTGTTATCCCAGACCCTCATTTCTTCACACCTAGACTATAACAATAGCCTACTGGATGATCTCCCTTACACTAGTCCACACCTACTATTGTCTATCTATTCTGCTAACTGAATCTCCTAAAATATAGGTCTAACCATGTTATTCCCTGTTCAATTAACTCCAATAACTCCCCACCACTTCCAGGATAAAATATAAAATTCTCTGTTTGGAATTTAAAATCCTTTATTATCTCACTTTCTACTTTTCCATTATTCTTGTACCTTCCTAATCCCTACATACTGTGTGATACATTGACACTGACCTATTTGCTATTTCTCAAAGAAGACAGTCAATTTCCTGATTCTAAGCATTTTCACTGCACATCTCCTATGCCTGGAATTCTCTCCCTCTTTATTATCACCTCCAGGCTTCTCTGGCTTCTTCAGGTCCCAGCTAAAATATCACCTTTCTTGAAGCCTTTCTTGATTCCCATTATTACAAATACTAATGACAGCAGGGATGATCTTTTACCTTTCTTTGTATTCCTGTCTCTTGGCAGAGTTTGTAGCACATAATAGACATTTTATAAATACTTATTGACATTATAATATTTCTAATTTTGATCTCTTTCCCTACAATAAACCTTGTTTTAGAGTGTATTTCATTGGAGATTGTGAGAATCATCATTTTTAAAGACCAACTGAGTGAGATATAAGATTATTATGTGTATTCTTAATAAAATTTTGAATCTTATAATAGATTTGTAATTTTTATTAATCAGAAAGGAGAAGGGGAGAAGGATGAAAGTGGAGATAGATTACTTTTAGGGAAAACTCCCCTTAATCTAGCTTCTTCATTGCTTGTTTGCTATCCCACAGCAGTCATATGGGCTCCCCAGCCATCCACAACAAGTCAAGAGACTGAAATCTGGTCTGGCCTCAGTTTATCAAACTTTCCACCCACTGACTCGCAAACCTCACACCTCTTGAGTCAACTGTCATCCTTTTTTCTTTGCCTGGGCCACCCAGGGGACACCTGCCCTGTCTCTTGTCTTGTTGTCCCCTACTTCAATTGCTGGCTTTTCCTGAGGACTACAGGGAGCACCAGAATTTTGATTCTATCTTTGTGATCAAAGTCCCTTCAATAATTTCCTTCACACATGTGGATTCAGATATATAGAAAACATTTTTTTCCCTGAAATATAATAGGTATTCCCCACAAAAATCTGGTGGAACATTAATCTTGTCTTTCAATCATACACTTATCAAAAAAAAAGATTTCACTGCATCCATAATAGTTCAGGATGAAACTATGAAAATTAATTATCAAGTCTATAGATTGTCACCAATATCCCTTGTAAAATATTTAATTTATAAAGTACACTGAAGTCACTGACAGTGCTCAGACTTACTTCTTCATCTGAACACCAACACATACCCCATTACCAGATACATTATGTCACTAAGCTAGGATATGCTGTTTGATGTTTTGTATCATATTCCTTTTTTAATTATTAAAATATCCAGTTTAAATGTATGCAATCAACTAATGCCTATGTACTTTATGCTTCTATTTATCCGTATTACTTTTTATTTCGATGGAAAATCTCCAATTTTGAAGTTTCATGCAAGTACGTGAAATAGGAGGAGAATGAACATTGCTATTTTCATTGTTTGGAAAACAAAAATGTACCTCTGATAATTTTTGTCTTTGATTACTGCTTCTTCAAAGGACTGAAAACAGAATGAAAGCCTTTGAAATCTTCAGAGATGAAGAGACATGAGAGTTATTCTGTATGCACTGGATAAACAGATGTCTTAGCCTTTCAAATGTTGAAAACCTGAAAAATATAATCATGAGTTTCATCTGAAACAGAGAACAATTGATTTAAGTATGCTGTGCTTTAGATTTTACTAATGTAAAAATGAGATAAATAGTGTCATTTTATTCCTTTGCTTGTCTAAAGGTTTAGTTCCAATTAACATTCCTGAAAACACATAATTTCTATCACAGAAACCATGATAAATTTCAGATGCAATATATGTGGGGTGGTATTCTCGATGTCATTTTGGATATAAAGAAACGCTATTGGAAGCATACCCATAAATTACTTGAGGACTTAAGTTCTTAATTGAGAAATTCCAAATTAATAAAAGCCAAATTCCATTTATTTACTCAATGGACCAAATCATGTAATCACATTTATACTGAGTCTCCCATTGTCTTCATTGAGACTTCTTCATATGGAAAAGTCATAGAATTAAGCTTAAAGTTGTTAATTGGAAAAACATTAAATAAAATATGCTTTGTGGCAATTGATAGACTAGACTGGATAACCATTTTTTTTTGGGGGGGGGGGGATGAAGTAATACTTGTTTATTGATTCACAACAGTAAAGAATGAACCTAATCATCCAAGGAAACAAATTATCTCCATCCACAATGTTTTCTGTTTCCAAGATGAAGTACTTCAGATTTCTAAGACTAAAGGAAGGTCAGAACGGCAACAACAACTAAAAAACATTTAATTTTTGTTAATGAAAATGACCTTCTATAAGAGCTAGTACTCATTTTATAGATGGAAATTGAGACAAAGAGGGATTAAGTTTTACAAACTAGACACATTGCTGACAGTGGAGCTGATCTAAAATTAAGTTCTCCTAGCTCACTAGTTAGTGAACCTTTCACTTATGTTTATACCCTAAATATTCATTGACTACAATATGAACTCAATATAAATTACTTTTAATTAATTTTGAATTATTAGGTCTCACTGATGACAATATTGTATAATAAAACCCTCAGCACTACTTTTTTCTAGAAATGTGCTCTAATTTATCTGCAATACTATTACAGGCAAATCACTAGTAATCATATGTTTATATTACTTTAAAACTTTTTTTGTTATTAATATTTGAAGGGAGCAGCTGGGTGGCCCAGTAGACTGAGAACCAGGCCTAGAAGTGGAAGGCCCTGGGTTCAAGTCTGACTTCAGACTATCTGTGTGACCCTGGGCAAGTCACTTAATTACCATTGCCTAGTCCTTATCACTCTTCTGCCTTAGAACTAATACGTAGTATTGATTCTAAGACAGAAGGTAAGGGTTTAAAAATAATAATAAAGAATTTAAGTAAGCCATTGAATAAACCATTCCTTTTATTCATCCATGAATTAGCTGGTCAAATGACTAATTTTATAATTTGAAATGTACTTTAAAAGAGATGGAATTGATAAAGTCACTTTCAACATGAGCAATTTCTCTTCCAGTCTTTCAAAAATTGGGTCATTAATACTATTCCGCAGTACTTTAGACAGGGCATCTTCAGCTCTTCTCTCTTCCCCTATTACATGCAAATACAAATAGGTTTTTTTCCCTTTCATTTCTTCTTTTGTTCCCCGCATCTAGCAAAATGCCTGACACAGAGAAGGTATAATAATATTTGTCAATTAGTTGATTTCATATATTCAATCAGCCAAATCCCAGTGATAGAAATTTTTCTTAGATTCAGCTCTTCTTTTCCACCGCTGCTACCAGAATCCTAGTCTGACAATCCTGCTTCTGTATAAATGGAGATTTTGAACCTTAGACTTCATTCCCCATAAGTCCTTGGTATTTCCTAGAATTCCCTATAATCTCTCCTGTGACTCCACATTGGCGAGATCATGTTATTGGTATTTAACTGGCAGTAATGCTTCCCATGCTCTCTCTCTCCCCCGCCCCCCCCTCTCTCTCTGTCTCTGTCTCTCTCTCTCTCTCTCTTCAGCATTAACAATAATGGTGGTAAGGCAGGGAAAATTTGAAAATGGCTAATCAGCCACGGGCACGTGTTTTTTTATTTTATATCCTCTTTATTCCTTGATTTCTAATGATCCTTAATAAACCTCATAAAATATAATATTTTTATTATTAGAGATATAATTAAATTTTTACACCTCTAATCTCCACCTCCTATCCATCTTGCCTAATCCTGACCAGGAAATATTATCAAGTAACTACTTTCATGAGAGAAGTTTTGTCAAAGGCCTTACAAAGATGATTTCATAGTATCTATAGGTCTATTTCAACTTTTTTTTTATTTTTCCTAGAAGACTCTCCAAACACTGATCTCATCTGACCTTTCCAATTGCTCTTTCTCCCTTTTTCTTTCTCAGTTTTCTTGTTTACCATCCTGGAGTGCCTTGATATCTCTCCATTAACTTCCTTCAATTACCCACCTCATCTCCTCCCATATACATAGACATCAAAGCTTTCCTTGTTTATTGGATTCCACATTGATCTTTATCGGAGAATATGATGCTAAGGAAAGAGAACTGAATGTTTTCAGAAGACATAAATTTCATTCCAAGCTCCCACTCTTATCCTCTGTATGACCTTAGACAAGTCATTTCAATTCTCTGAATCTCAGTTTCCTCATCTATAAAATGATGTGGTTGAACTAAATGATATTTAAGTTCCTTTCTAGCTCTTAATTTATGCTTCTAAGACACAAACTCCAACTTGTATCTGAACCAGAGTTCCCTTTATTGAACTCCCACAAGTTGTCATTCAGCCTCTGCTTAAAGACCTGCAGTAAGGCAGAATCTTTTATCCCTTCAAACAGCCCATACCTTCTCATGGTGGAAGGGCTTGCAGAATTCAATGAAACTGTGCACTATGCTATAGAGTTACCTAGGACAGATAGATTATGATGAAGAGTTTGGACAAAAGATGATCCACTGGAGGAGGATTTTGAGTACACAGTGGGCTCTCTCCCAGAAGCTCTCTCTGTTGACTAGAGCAGTGCTTTAAGTTGATTTTTAATAAATAGTATTAAAATAATACTTGGAGTATTGGATATTTATTTTAATCTTTACAATTGGCAACCATGAAGGAACTCCACAGATCCTGTATAGCTCAACACTATCCCTGCTCTATCCCTCATAAATGAAGAACCATCTGTAAATAATATTAAATCTGAATTATCGAAAGGGGTGTCCAGTAAATCATAATTAGGTTTATCAACAGTGGACACTAAAGATGTACAATTGTGTAAAGGTTCTCTGGAAATTGGTAAATCAGGGAGGAAGGTTGAAGGATTAAGAACTCCACAGCGTTTTAGTGAGATATGCTTATTATTCAATAGGATTATCTCATACCTAGTAATCCTTTGGTCAGTAAATGTCTGTGTCCTATGTCTTAATCACAATGCCTCGACCTTGTGTGGGTACATTATGGCTGAGGTAGCAGCTCGAGGCAGTGGGGGAAGAGTGATCCTGTTGCTTAGCTTTGGCCAAGCTGTGAGCAGGAATGACTGATTAGGCTGATTGGGCTACTTTCTATGCCATGGGCAGGGAGCAGCTTCTCCACAAAGTCCCCCAAACTAAAGCAGCTGGGCCAGTAGGAAAGCAACAAGCAGGCTAGGTGGAAAATACTCACAGCTGCTGGAGGCAGCAGTTTCCAACAGTGAGGAAGGGAATGAGCCACAGCTGGGGAAGCTCCAGCAGTCGCTGGGGTTTGAAAACTCCCGGCAGAGGAGTCTTTAAAAAATTCTCAGTTCTGATCCCTTCATAAGTTGCCAAATGAAAAGATTAAAATTAATATTATATACTCCAAGTATCATTTTAATAGTATTTATTAAAATCAACTTAGATCAAAGAGAAATTAAAAAAGAAAACAGAGAAACTAACCAGTCACTCCCTTCCTCCACCCAGGTCCAGCCAGAGAGAGAGCTTCTGGTAGAGAGCACCAGCATGGAGGAAGTTGAAACTGAATACCAAATTAATCAATGACTCATTACAGGAAAAGGAAAAGGAGATTGTGGGAAATGCAATCCCTAGGGTTTGAGATTCTAAATCAATACACTAGTGATGAAAGGAAACTCTAGTGCTGTAAAGATTGTTATTGAACAAGAACTTGGAATATAAGATCAGTGAATCAGGGAAAAGTGGAAATAGTCAAATAGGAGATAGAAAGATTAAACATCAACATCTTGGGTGTCAATGTTCTTAAATAGATGGGAATTTGTGAATTTAATTCAAGCAATTTTTACATCTACTACTGTGGGCAAAAATCCATAAGAGGAAATGAAGTAGCCCTCATGGTCAATAAAAGGGTGAGAAAAGCAGTGCTAGGGTACACTCTCAAAAATGACAAAATGCTATCTGTTTGAATTTAAGGCAAATCATTCAGCATTACGGTCATACAAGTCTATGTATGTCCCAACCACCGATACTGAAAAAGTCAAAATTGTTTAGTTCTAGGAAGATCTATAAGATGTCCTAAAAAAAACACTGAAAAAAAAAAGATATCACTTTTACCATAGGGAATTGGAATACTAAGATAGGAAATCAAAAGATAATTGCAATAATAGGAAAGTTTATTTTTGTAGTACAAAATAAAGCAGGGCAGAGACTAATGAAATGTTGACAAAATAACTTGTTAGTTATTACAAGCTCTGTTTTTCAACAACCCAAAAGATAACTCTATACATGGATATCACTGGATGGTCAATAATGAAATCAGATACTTGATTACATGGGTTGAGGGGGATATGATTGGAGATGTAGACTCTGGGTGAACATCCTAGTGCAAACATCAACAACATGAAAATAGGTTCTGATCAAGGACTCTTTTAATACGCAGTGAAATTGTGTGTTGGCTATGGGATTGGTGGAGAACTGAAGGGAGGGAAAGAATATGATTCGTGTAACCAAGGAATAATGTTCTAAATTGACTAAATAATAAAAAAATTAAAATTACAAAAATAACGAAATTAGATAGATCATACACGTTGTAGCCAAAGTCGAAGAAGCTCTATACAATCAGTTAAAACAAGACCTGTTTTTGACTGTGGCTCAAATCATGAGCTTCTTATTGAAAAGTCAGACATAAAGTGAAGAAGGTAGAAAAAACCATCAGACTACAAGTATGACCTAAAGAACATCCTGTATAAATATGAAATGGATAGATTTACGGGACTAGACATGGTAGATAGAGTACCTGAAGAACTATGAACAAAGGTTTGAAATACTGTATAAGAAGTAGCAACAACAACAAAAAAAAACATTCCAAAGGGAAAAAAATGAGCAAACAAGAAAAATGGCTGACTAATGAGGCTTTATAAATAGCTTAGTAAAGAAGGGAAGCAAGGTAAAACTGAAAGGGAAATATATACCCAACTGAAAGGAATTCCAGGAAAAATCTAATTCTGCTTCATTGACTCCACTAAAGCCTTTGACTGCACAGAAAACCAAAAATGTGGCAAGTCTTCAAAAAACATGGGAGTACCAGATCTTTTTACTCATCTCTTTAGGAACCCTCATGCAGGCCAAGAAGCAACAATTAGAACTAAACATGGAATAGCTTATTGGTTTAAGCTTGGAAAAGGGGTACCACAAGGCTGTATTTAACTGTCATGAAAAGTACATCATTTGAAATTTCTGGCTGTGTGAATCAAAAGCCAAAAATAAGATTGCCAGGAGAAATATCAACAATCTCATATATGTGGACAATGACACTATTAAACTAAAAAAAAAATGTTTCCCCAGATTACATGTTGATACAATTTCCAAGAATCATTTTCTGATATTTTGTCATCTTTGTTCCCTCCCTTCCTTCCTCCTCTCCCCCTTGCCAAGAGAGAAGCTATTATGATATATATTGCATATGTGTTATCATAGAATATGTATTTCCATGTTTGTCCTTCTGTGAAAGAAGGCATAAATTGCTTACACTAGAGAAAAATTCATGGAGGAAATAAGTGAAGAATAGCATGCTTCAATCTACATTCAGACTCCATCAGTAGACGATGCTACTCTAATGACAGAAAGTGAAGAAAAATTAAGAAGCCTCTTGCTGTGAGTGAAAGAGGAGAGTATAAAAGCTGGTTTGAAGTGTAACATTAAAAAAAAAACCCCAAGATCTTGGCAATTGGTCTTATCACTTCCTTACAAATACAGGAAGAAGAAATGGAAACAGTGTCAAATTTCATATTCTTGAGCTCAAAGATCACTGCAGATGGTGACTGCAGCCATAAAATTAAAAGACACTTGCTTCTTGGAAGGAAAGTTGTGGCAGATCTGGACAGCATACTAAAAAGCAGAGACATCACATTGCCAACTAAGATCCATTTAGTCAAAACTATTGTCTTTCCAGTAGTAATGTATAACTATAAGATTCAGATTATAAGGAAAGCTGAATGCAGAACAATCAATGTTTTCAGATTATGGTACTAGAGGGAATATTTGACAGTCTCTAGCAGCAAGGATATAAAATCAGTCAATACTTGAAATTAAGTATCAGTCTACTCGCTGGAAGGACAAATATTGAAGATAATGCTTAAATACTTTGGACACATAATAAGAAGAAATGACTCATTGAAAAAGACCCTGATGTTGAGAAAGATTGAAGGTAAAAGGAGAAGTGACTGATGGGTTGAAATGGATAGATGATATTGTTATGGAAGCAATGAATAAGAGCTTGGACAGATTTCAGGAGACAGTGGAGTATAGGTCTTGGCATGCTATGGTCCATGGGGTGACAATTGACTATTGAAAAATAATAACAACAAAGTTAATGGGGAATTTTTCCTTTCCCTAAAGCTACAACTTCCTCATTTTAACTGAGATTCATTACTATTATTATTGCTACTCCTTCTACAACTAATTTTATTTACAAAGCAATAAAAGGGTTTTGGGGGTTTTTTGCACATTACCTTATATGATTTTTACAAGAAAAATGACATAGTTCTTGTCCTCAAAGGACTGCCATTCTAATAGGGGAGACAAGATGAATACACAAGGTAGTTTTGTGGTGTAATATATAACCTAAGCAGGAGTCTTCTTCTTTCTTTCATCTTTCTCTTATTAATTTAGATTAACAAACTTTTTTAAAGTGCTTACCATATTCTAAGTGCTATGTTAAGTCACTACAAATATGAATACAAATTTGTCCTCAAACGCTTACTAGCTATGTAATCTTGGGCAAGTCACTCAAGCAATTTGCCTCAGCTTCCTCATCTATAAAATAGGGATAATGATAGTACCTGCATTTCAAGGTTGTTGAGAGGGTCAAATGAGATATTTGATGTTTGGAACAAAAAAAGCACTACATGAATGTTAGCTACTAAAATTATAAGTTTTATGCAACCTGCTCTTCTCATTTTGTAGATAAAGGAACTAAGCTCAAAAGAGGCAGTGACTTGCCCATGGTCACAGAATTAATAAACAGCATGGAAGGTTTTTTGCCCAGGACTTCTGACTATAAATCAAATTCTCTTTCCAATATCACCATGTATCTTATATAAATCAATAGCACGTTGATGGTGTTTTTCTTCAAACTGGAAAAATTTTGAGAGTCTTCATCATGTAATAGGTACTTCATGCCTCAGAAAGACATCAGAGTTAGTGAGATTTCTCAGCGGTTCCTCCAGGAGAAAGTCTTTAGTGACTATTTCTTGTCTTTTTTTTTCTTCTTTTTTGTGGAAAGGAAAACTGAAGCAAGTTTTGGACTTTCTGCTACTCAGGACAAACAGTAGTTGGAATGTTGGAGAGAAGATATTGACAAGAATCACAGTTGGTGGGAGGGGCAACTTGGAGTGACAGTTGGTCTCAGGGACACTCTCTTTCTGCCCCTTGGACTGGAAGGAGCCTACCTGTCTTTGGATAGAAGTTTCTCTATTCCTGAACATTTCTCAACTGTGTGCTCTATCTGGATTCCTGTGATCATGACATCAGACAAAAGGATTAAAGGGGGGCAGTTTGAACTGTAAGGCCAGTTTTTAGGGGTGTCAACCCAAAGAGACAGGCCCAACCAGCTCTGAAGATCAGAACCTTTTCTTCCTCTTGCTGTCTATTGCTAAGACTTTGAACTTAAGAAAGCTAGCACAGATTAGCATAGACAGGAATAAAAGAAACCCTCCACCAGTCTGCAAGGCCTGGCCTCAGCTCAAAAGCTGAGAGAGACTCAAACCCAATCTGGGGAAATCCTGATTCCCTCTTCCCTGATACTTCCCCAATCCAAACTGGTTATTAAAATTCATCTTTATTTAAATAACCATAGTCAGATAAGAGGACTATCATTTCAGGGGGACATAGAGGGAACTGAACCTAAGGACAACCATTCAACCATAGATGGTCCTTATCAGACCCCTGCTGGGCGACCTTGGTCTGGGGGAGGCTTATCCCTCAGAGGGTCTGTGCTTACTTGCTCTGGGGTATCTTCCACATCAATCAATAGAGAAGACGTCCCCTCAGGCTATCATAGGTGGCCCATTTCTTGGGAACTCTATTTTTCAAAGATAGCCTCTCAGCAGGGGGTATCTCCCTCCTTTTATTCCCTCTCTCCCTTCAACCTCTCCATTCTCTGTTACAAATCTTCCCTATTCCCTGTACCTCTTCAATACCTACAAATTCTTTTAAATGTTATAGTTTTGGCAGAGCCAGCTAGTTTTCCAGCTATTTTGCCAAGAATTTGGGAAGAAGAAGACAGTTGGAGGTGGAAAGTTTAAGAGAAATAGGGCCTACATACATTTCAAAAGCCTATGTGTGAAAAGTAGCCATTTTGAGAGCAGTGTTGAGTGCAGCTAATCTGCCTAGCAACACCACAGCCAATAATAACCACTTCTTCTAAAGGGAGGAGGGGACTCTTAAAGGGCCAGTCTTAAAAACAAAACAAAACATTTTTTTTTCCTTTGCAAAAGGCTTTTCAAGATACAGGATAGCAAAGAAACTATTACTTGCCATGGGTTATATAGTCTTGATTGGACATTTCTTTTATATGGTTTACAGCTTATTTTTTTGTCAAGATTCCAAATTATATTTATTTTCTGCTTAACATCTATGAAACTTTTCAGTGGCTTTAGATTTCTTGGTTTCATTCATTCTCACATATGCTGGAGCATTATTCTTCTTAATCCAGTTATACTATGGTCTAAAAAAATGTATGCATCTAATTTATGGTAAAAAAGCAAAAGACAATGAAATGGTAGTGATGATTTTAGCCATAAGGGAGTAGATGACACAACTAAAGCAAATGATTAAGCAACTGAGGAGAAACAAAGTTGCAAAGATATTAAAAAACAACAAGACATACCTAAAAATCATAAAGGTAAGCAATGTGAATTTTAGATTTAGTTCACCCTGCTTAGTCTAACAAAACATGGCTTATGACAGACATGTGCTAGAAAATGACAAATCAGAAACAACTGAGAGACCCCTGGGCTGTCCTAAGTCAAGCTTAAGCTACCATTGGTATATGTGAGACGCAGGAAGTGATGTAAAAAAAGCAGTCTATATATTTTGTGTCACTTTCTCTCTTGGCCTCTTTTTGCGGAGAGGTTGCTCTGGCTCTCTTTTGATGGAGAGGTGGCTGGTGGCAGCATGCTGTGTGTCTTGGCATCTTGGCATGGCTGCAGCTATTGTCCGGGTTTGATGGTGAGTTTCCTTGATACAGTAACTCAGAGAAGCTTAATATTGTAGGTCAGGTGAGGCGTCTTCCCTGAGCCCTCTCAGAGTTTAGGCTGATTCCTTTTTTTCCCTTTACCTTTCCTAAAAATGCCATCCTCCTAGGAGGCCCCTCATCTTGGAGGAGGCCTCCTGGCTGGAAGGTCTCTGAACTCCCCTTGGCTCAAGCTAGGCCAGAGAAATCTTATACCCTTTTCTCTCTCTCTTCTTCTTATTAATTCCTTCCCTCTATATTAATTAAACCAAAATAAAATTCCCAAACTGACTTGAGTATTTTTATTGCAATTTGAATTAATTCCTGGCAACCATAAGGATAATATATTAGTCAAAACCCCCTAAATTTACCCCTTATTACAAGAAAAAAATATGGGGCTGAAGGGGGACTACCAATATTGTCACTAGGAGATCAAATATGCCTACAACCAGACAGCAGCATATTTCATATTAAAACACATAAGCCATTTACAGCAGCAGACCCTGAAAGTCTAAAAAAATGGATACCTTCCTGGTTTTCAGAATCTGTGTGATGTTTGAAAGAATTTAAAAGAGCAATTGGGCTTCATAATCCAAATTTCCAGGACACTGAAATTCTTCTCTCAGAATTATTTTCAAAAAGGGAAAAGCAACAATTTATTGATGAAACTAGAAACAATCCAAATTTAACATCATGGCCAGAGGAAGGAACAGACTTATCTAATACAAAAATCTGTGTTATTTAAAAATGGTCAGAGAAGATCTATTAGAGGCAATGAAAAGTTTTTTAAAAAGAGCAGATACTTGGGGACAATTTGAAAAATTGAAACAGGAGAGTCAGGAACATCGATAAAAGTTCCTTAGTTACTATTTCTTGTCTTTTTTTTTCTTCTTCTCTATCAATTCCCTAATAGCACCTGTGGATTTCAATTCAATTCAATTCAATACCCATTTAGTAAACATCTACCATGTAAAACACCTGGTGGTAAGCACCAAGAAGATGGAAATATACAAAATGTTCTGTGAGCTCATCAATATTATTTTCTAGGTCTTCTTAATTTCATTTTGCTAAATGCCATTTTAATTTCTTACAGTATGCAGAGGACTCTATATATGATGGTTTAATGAGTATCTTCACTGTCTTCAATGAGTAAAATAGGTGATTATAAAACCACTGATAAATCTGTTTTATGTTCTAATTCTTTGTGGTCTAAATTTCATCTATGAAGGCTATTAGGATTCTATAGTTTTTTTTTTTTTTAAGATTTCCCACAATGATTTCTATAAATGTAGTTTTGATTCTGTTTCAAGGTTCCTTCTTCCCTCCTACCCCACCCACAGTCTTTTTAATAGAATTTATAAATGAGTTTATATTGTAAAATAATGGCACTGTTTGGTTATCATATTTTTTCTATTGGAAAAGAATAGACATATTCTAGATATAATGATTTCTGATTTGTTGATCCCCCTTTTCTGGTCACTTTGTTGTTTTAGTTAAACAGATTGAAAGGATGAATATATTTTAATTTTTCCATTTTTCTTTTTTTTGTTATTGATGGCTTATTTTAATATGTAAAAGTTAAGTTATAATCATATGGAGTATATATCAGCACAGTACAGAAGAAGATAATGAAATTTGGAGTCATAGGATTTGTATTCAAATCCTACCTCTAATATTGATTAACGATATGATTCTGGACAAATCACTTGACTCTTCTTGGCCTCAGTTTTCTTATCTATGGATTTCAGAGTTGTACTAAATGACCTTTGACATGTCATCTACTACTAAATTTATAATCTATCTATCTATCTATCTATCTATCTATCTATCTATCTATCTATCTATCTCTGTCTTAATCTCCCTGACTACCTGTCATCTATATCTTACTTTTATAAAGCAAGAAAGCCAAATATGGGGGAGGTAAAACATTCAAATTCAGTTCTCCTACTGGATTTTGGATTAATAAAAATTTTCCATAAAAAGAAAGACCAGCTTGAATCCAGATGATACTTGTTCAGATTATGATATTCAGATATGATACAATACTTTCCCAGAAGAAAAATGGGGAGCAATAATGGGATTTATCTCTGGAATGATTATAGACTATTGATTTCCCCTTAGTCCTTTTACCCTTAATACAAGACAAACTTCAAAAGACTCTGTTTATGTTCATTGCAGATTATCTTCTCTGGGTTTGTGAGCTTATCCTTATTATTCAAACCCTCTGAGTCTGTAAACTTTGTGTGGAAGCTTGGCAAGAAAAAAAGAGTCTTCTGAGGTTTCTAGCATTTCCTGTTGCAAGTCATGACAGAAATACCCTCATTACAGCCTTTTATGTAGTAATGCCAGCCAGAATTTGGATCAAGGAGGGTTAAAAAAAAGCCAACACACATGTGTGAATAGACTGGCTCCTTAAATAAGAATCGAGAGATGATTCCCGTTTGGAGTGTTAAAAAGCTTCGGGGCCTTTGGATGTTTTTTTGGTGATTTGGGGTCGATCATATGTTCCTTTTTCATTTGGCCACATCTATCTTTTACTCAGCTCTAGCTGCTTTAACTACTTGTACACCAACGTACCTTTGATCCTTTCAAGCATAATTACCTCAAACCTTTGAATGATTCTGCCTTAATCACAAAAAAAGGTAACATCTCATTCTTATAGGCTTATCTTTCTTCTGTCTAGAAGGGAGGAGATGAGCTCAGACTTTGTATGTGTGTTTGCAAAGAATTAATCTTTAGTTTTCATGTAGAGAGGAATGGTACCAAATAACTGTGCATATAAATTCCTATTTATCGAAAATGTAACTATTATAGCAACATAAAAATCAATGTTTGTCCAATTATTTTCTGCAGGCAGTATAGCACATTGTAGCATAGTTTCTCATTAGATTAAATCAAAACTGTTCTTAAATACCATTTTACCAGCTGTTACTGGATAAAGGGTGATCAGAACAGTTTGTAGTTGCAAATATGTAGCTTTTTGGCACACAGCCGTGCCAACATTGCTACAGCTGTGTATATTGTTTATAAAAAGCAAATGCCCTTAGTGGTTATTCTTAAGTTTTATTGAAGTAGATTTTTCTGAAATGTTTTCAGATCTTTCTGCAGGAGGAAAAATGTTACAGGAAATTTTGTTACAGCCAAGATAAATCAATGTATCAAAAAAGGAGTTACTAAGTACTCTCTATGCCAGGCCCTGTGCTAGGCACCAAGGGTAAATATAAAGAAAAGGAGAGAATCCTTACTCTCAAGGAGCTTACTCCCACCAGGAGAGACAACACATGTTTTCTAGGTTCTATGTTTCTGCTTTCTAGCAATTATTTCTTCGTTCTTCCCCATTTTTCTAAGTGAAACCCCATTTCTTATCCCCATCTATATTATGGGGCTTATCCTCAGTGTCAATTGGCTCAAACTTTTCTAAACTAGATGGTAATTCAAGTTCTAATAAATATGCAGACAATATAAAATGAAGAGATTAAAATATACATATATATATTTAAATATAAGATAACTGGGGAAGTTGGAGAATGGCTAGAGTAGACACAAAGTCAGGAGGTGTGAAGAAAGAGAGAATTTGTCTGGGTCATAGAGCAGGAGAAAGAATATTATATAGAGATTCAAAAGCTATGTTAGAGCCAAAGTCCATGGGCTTCAAAAGCTATACAGAACCATTCATTCTAGAGGTAAAAGGAGCAACAAGGAAGCCAATAGAGTTTGTTGAAAAAGGTTGTGATATAGTCCTGTCTACACTTCAGGAAAGTCTAAGTGGTCTTTCTGCCCCATATTTCTCTCCACTATATTCCATCCTTCAGAAAGCTGTCAAAATAATTTTCTACCATTTTTGATTTGCAATTTGTAAAGAAAAAAATTAAAACTTTATAAAACATAGAGTAATGAGTTCTACAAAGGATGAAATAAAAACTATTCTTTTCAACCTTTTGGAATAAAAAAATGAACAAAGAAAATATCTCCCTAAAATAATAAACTTTTTAACTTGATAATTTGTCACATATGAAAACAGAACTGTGAAGTATACAGGTATTGTAGGCAAATTCAATACATATGGAAGTCACAGTGCTTTCTTCTCAAAAATCCTTTCAATTAATCTTTCACAAATCCCTGGGTTTGAATGTGAACACTTTAGGCTTACTAACACTTTCCTGGCCCCCCTAATCATGGAGTCTATACTTTTGGTTTCTACTAGGAAAGATTAGGACTTAGTTAACCATGTGTAACCACCATGATTTCTTTCTATTCTGACCTCTTATCCCTGAGCCTGGTTGGCTTCCTGTCACCTTTTTAGACTCTGGAAGAAGATGTAAATATTTTCCTGCTGCCTCATCCTGATCCTAAAAACAACAAACAAATCCAAGGGTATCCAAGGGCTTTATCACAGAGACCAAAGGAAATTATATAATTAAATTTACAAAGGGAGAAATCTCAACATTTACATAGAAGCCTTATTAACTAAACTGGGTCCTATGTTTCTATTTTTCACTAAAATTTTTCTTCATTTCTTCTTATTTTCTTAAGTGAAACCCCATTTCTTATCAGGATCCCTATCCTAGGACTTAATGTTAATTTGTTCAATTCTTTCTGGGCTAAGGCAAACATCATGTTTTAAGTTTCTAACCAATAAATTCAGTTCACAAAGTAGTTTTCTCATCTTTTGTGCACTGCTTCTAATCTCCATTATAATGGTTGTATTTGTGTAACAGTTTTTAAATTTAATGTAATCAAAATTATCCATTTTATATCATGTAATGTTCTCTACATCTTGTTTGGCCATAAAATCTTCCCTTATCTATAAATGTAACAAGTACATTATCCCATCTTCCCCTACTTTTGTATGGTATTACTTTATTTCCAAATCATATATCCATTTTGACTTCATTCTGGTTATATTGTGAGATGTTGGCCCATGTCTAGTCTTTGCCTTGCTATTTTCTAGTTTCCCCAGAAGATTTTGTCAAATAGTTTTTTCAAAAGCTTAGCTCTTTGGGTTTAACAAACACTTAGTTACTGTGGTCATTTATTGCTATGTGTTGAGAACTTAATTGATTCCAGTGATTCAGTACTCTATTTCTTAGCCAATACCAGATTGTTTTGCTGATTACCATTTTATTATAAAATCTTATGCAACCTACTCCCTCTCCTCTGTCTATTTATACTCATTGTCCCTGCCTCATTATTGATAAAGTTTTAAGTATGTTAATTATTTCCTGTATCATAGATATCTCAAGTTGCCTAAGTTATCACCTTCCCATTTGGGAATGCAATTAATTTAGCCTTATTGAATGCCTTGAGTTTTCTCTTTTCTGTTTACCTTCTCATGCTTTTCTTGAGTATCAAATTTGACCACTAAATTTTCTTTTTAGCTCTGATCATTTTATCAAGAATGCCTAGAAGCCTTTTTCATTAAACATCCATTTCTTCCTTCAAGCATTATGTTCAGTTTCACTAGGTAGATAATTCTTGATTACAATCCTAGACTCTTTGTTTTGTGGAATATCATATTCTAAACCCCTCAGTCATTTAATGTTTAATTGTTAGGTCCTATGTAATCCTGACTGTGATTCCATTTTATTTTATTTTTTATTTTTTTGCTGTTTACAGTCTTTTCTCCTTGACCTGGGAGTTCTTGAATTTAGCTGTATTAGTCCAGGGAATTTCTATTTTGGGATCTTTTTTCAGAACATGATTGGAGGATTCTTTCAACTACCATTTCACCCCATTGTTTGAGAATGTTGTGGCCATTTTCACTGATTATATTCTTCAATAGAATGCCCAGGCTCTTCTTTTGATCATGATTTTTAGTTAGCTCAAGGATCTTTAGATGACCTCTCATTGACCTTTTTTTCTAGGTCAATTGTTTTTCCAGTTACATTTCAGATTTTCTTTTCTTTTTTAAAAATTCTTTTGAATTTTGTTTCATTGTTTCCTGGGGCTATAAAGCACCATATAAAGAGACATTAGCTTTCATTTCCTCCATTTAAATTTTTAAAGCAGTATTTTCTTGAGTTTTTATATTTCCTTTTCTATTTGGGCAATTTTGTTCTTTAAGTAGTTTCCCCTCTTCCCCCCTCCGCCCAAGGGAATTTTCCATTGGGTCAATTCTAATTCTGGGGGAGTTGCTTTCTTCAGTGAGTTTTTAAATATCTTTAACCAAGGTACTGACTCTCTCATTCTCTCATTTGTCTTCCTAATTTCTCTTCTACCTTTTATTATTTATCACTATGATTTTTATGCACATAGAGAAGAAACCAATCTAGCTTTATAATACAGGTAAACAGTTTACTTCAGAGGTTAGGAGAGGGAAAGACAATATAACCTAAGGAAGTGAAAATAGGCCCTTTCTCTTGACCAGACTTCTATAAACAGCAAATTTTCTATGATGTCTCAACAATTAATGACTCATTACTGAGGTAAAAAGAAAAAGCTAGAGTATGAGCAGTTTGTTAGAAAAAATAAGACTGAACAAAGAATAGATGTGGTCTATAAGGAACAACCTCAGACCTCTACGAGAAAACATTTTCATGTATAAACTATTGAAGAAAAGCAAAAGTTCAATACTTGTCACCAAGATTCAAGGGCAAAAAGTCATATGAAACCAATGCAATGGTCTCTAGACAGCATCCTTCCACTATAAGAAATAAAAGATCAGGGACCTGGAGAGCATATTAGATTGATGCAAGAAGACAACCATCTAACTACAGTCAGAGATGCAGAACTGTATTTTCTACAATCTTACTCTAAATAGATAGAAAGATGTTTGTGACTGAGGATCCATTACCTTGCAATGAAACCTCTTTCACTTTTGTACAGTTTTAATTATTAGGAATGTTTTTCTTATTCCTATCCCACAAATTTTGTAATGTCTATTTATTAGTAGTTTTGCCTTCTAGGGTCAAACGTTTAAATATCTAAAAACATTTTTTAAAATCCATTATTAATCTTTTTTACTTTGGGCTAAAAATTCCATTTCCCTATGATGTAGAAAATTTTCTTCTTTTTGTATATCCTAAAATATTTTCGCAATTAAGTGAAGCTTGTGGATCTCTTTTTAGAATAATCCTTTTAAATAATTGATGAAAATACTGCTTTTCAGTTAGATTAGTGAAAATAAAGATGTATTTTTTACTTACAAATTCACAAATTCCATGAAAACTATGAATGGACACCTTGTTAAAATCAACCCCTCAACCCTTCTCCCCTGTCTCTCTAATGGATCCTACCATGAAATGTCTCACTTCAGCTGAAAGAAAAACAAACAAACAAAAGAAAATTGGAAACACCTACTGTATACAAGCATTTTCTGATTAAAAGAGAGGGTCTTCAACCATTTCTTGACTATACTATTTGTGTAACTATCACATAAGTAAAAACTATGATAAAAATGCATAAATATTGCATGAAGACGTAAGATTGTTTTTAATTGGACTTCATAAAACAGGCAGCTGTAAGTTAGCTTTTAAAAGCTCAAGATGGTAAAGAAAGATAGCATATGCCCTGTGCCTCATTGAAAACTAAAACAGTGGGAAAGGTGCTCAGTAATACAATAAAAACAGTAAATGTATGAAGAGAAAACACATTTTGATGAGATAAAGTTTACAGTAAGAATACACAAAGATTACTGCATTGGCTTTCCAATCCTTGAGCTGGTGGTGTTTCCCTTACACAGGCCCATGCTTCATTGGCACCCCATGAGGCTGCTATCTAATGTGAAGCACCTACTTTAGGAGTTAACCTCTCCGTCATGAACCCTCACGCTCATAGTGAATTGAAGAAAAGTTAATTGCTGTCAAGGAAGGTAAAACCCTAAATAACAAAGTGTATAAAAGTGTCTGCCAGCTCCATTCCTCTTCTGATTCCCTACTCAATAGCTACCACTCTTTCCACAGTGCTCTCAGGAATGCTTGCTCCATAGATAAATGCTATTCATTTTAAAACTTTTCCTTTCTTATTCATTTCATTTCTCAAGTCAACAAGGTGACAAAGTGGATAGAGTGATGTCCTAGAGTCAGGAAGACCTGAGTTCAAATCTAAAATCAGATTCTTATTAGCTATATGACTCTGGCCAAGTCATTTAACCTATTTATCAGTTTCCTAATCAGTAAAATAAGGATAACATTTATGCTGTAGGGCAAGTGGGGGAATCTTAAGAAGTAATAATTATAAAAACTTAGTACAATTCCTGATTTATAGAATAAGCTATATATAAATATTAATTATTATAAATGTAGTTATTATCATTATTACTTGGCTTCATCCTGATGACAAAGCCCCTGTAACTGGTTATACTTTCACTCTTTTACCCTAATTTTCTGGTCAGAGGAGGAGAGCTGGAATACCCTGTTGCCCAGTTGCTACTTTTAAGCCCTCCTTCTATTCCTCCTTTGTATATTCTTTCTCCTACTATACTGTCAACTCATTGAAAGCAGAGGCTATACTTTGCCTTTCTTTATATCCTTAGCTCTTAACAGAGTGCATGACACATAATAGGTACTTAATAAATGCTTATCAAGCTTAGCACAGTGCTGGCATATGGAGATGATTAATAAATTATGGATAGACTAAGACAAGTTATACTTGATAAGCCTCTTAGACTTTCACCTCAGCAGTTCTTTGATTAGGCTCTCCCTGACCCCTTCCAGGAGAGAAGTTTATGACTATGAGTGCTTCCAGCAATCATCGTATGGACAGGGAAAGTTGGTGACTTTGGACACTGGAGGAGCCCAGAGGTATTTAGTTTTCTTAAAACTATTTAATCATATAAAAAAAAAAAGTGTGAGATGGCAAGTGGAGAGAAAGAGAAAGATGTCTTCCTTTGGTGACCGAAGGAACTTCATTCTCCCAACTTTCCCACAATTCAACAATCTTTAGGAACTAACCCAAGGAGAGAAGTTGGCTACTGTATTTAAGACAAGAGCCCAGAGGTGGGGCACTTGTGAAATAGGGAGATGCCATGAGACTGTGGATGCCAGAGAATCTGATGGTTACTTCCACTCTCACAGCACAATCTTAACTCATCTTGGTGTGCATAGAACAGGCATCAGAGATTGGCGTAATGACAAAGTAATACTGGATCTCTTTCAGTGTTGTTCAGTACTAAAGGGAAGGGGTTGCCAACTGGAATCCTAAATATAGGATGGACGTTTCAGAAAAAAACAACTGAGATTCTGATGAAGGTGGATAAAGGCTTAAAATGGAGAAAATATGTCAATCTAGGAATAGGGAAAGAACAGTGAGGAGTTTATAGTTAAAGAATAAAGGAAAAAAAAACATTTCTGTGGCAAGCAAAAGTATTATTGTAAATTATAATAAATTCTATTGCTTCTCCTCCCATTTATAACAATAGAACCATTCCACAGATTGCCATAATGACTCAGAAAATCAATCAAAGAAGCAAATAAAAAATAAAAGAAATTAGAACTAAAATTAGAGTCCTCAAGGAAGAAATCAATATCTTAACAGAAACATTCAGAATCTAGAAAAAAAATGATTATACCTCCAAAAGAGTAAATTCTCTGGAAAGATAGAACAACAGAGTTAGAATTTTAAAATGATGAGCATTATAAAAATTAATTGAATAAAAAATAGCACGTTCAGAAGAATATGAGTTTTACAAACTAATAATACTGAACTTTATTATGTGATGTAAAGAAATGATTTGAATTAGAAAGGAATGATTCAAATTAATGTCCTTTGATGCATATTTGCTATGAGTTCTGGTTTTTCCCTTTTTAAATTGGAAGTAAGAGAAAGAAAAAAATATATTTGTTAAATGAAAAATTATGCCTATGGAATGTCAATATATAATGTAATTTACATGAACAAGTATGCATATGTTTTCTACCAATGCACTACATTTTTAAAGCTATATAAATTTTAGTAAGACATAGAGCTTATGAGATACAGCTAAAGTAGCCCTCAATGGGAAAATTATATTCCTGAAAACCTATAAAATAGAAATAGAAAGTTAAATTAATTGAGCATCAATTTAAAAAATCAAACTAAAAATAAACTAATTAAAATTCTAGTACATGTATAAGAAGCCTAGAAAATCAAAATAAAGACTAGAAGTGATAAACAAAATTAAAAGCTGTTTTTTAAAATACTAACAAAATCAACACGCCATTAGGCAAGTTTAAAAACTGAAATAAAATCAAATTACCAAAAGAAAAAAAATGAAGCAGGTAAGTTGATTTAAAAATAAAGTAAATAATAGGTATTAACAGACTCTATGTATTATACAATTATATGGCAGAAAGCTGAGAATGAAAAAGAAGTTGATTATTATCTGTTAACCAAATTAGCAAGTTATTTGCTACTCAAATTAACAAAATAAATAATAGGGAATTTAAGATAACAGAATCATATCACATAGTTTGAGCTTCAAAGAATCTCAGAGACTATCTAGTCTAATTCCATAATTCTACATTAGAGGAAACTGTGGTACAACTTTGGCAGCTCACAATATCCTGAAGTGCAATATGAAGAAGATTAAAATGTAATTGGGAAATATTTGACAAAATAAATAAAATGCAATAAAATATGAAATAATGTCAATACATGTTTTTTTTTAAGTCAGTATTTGCCCACAAGGATCTTTATATAGGATTTAGTAATTCCCTTGCCCATTTCTCTTTTGAGTTTGATATCAGTTGGATATACCTATAAAGATGATGGCATTCCTTATAAGTCAAGCCCGACTGGACACTATGGTATGGGAACTACTTGTAAGGAGGTTTTAGTTCTGAAGCATGTGGATCTGGTGATACCACAGCCAAGTATTGTTTTCATTTCTGGGGACTAAATTTTGGGAAAAACATGGACAGATTAGATTGAGTGCACAGAATGGAAAGCAAGATGGCAAGTGGACACAGTATATATAATGCAATGCAAAAATAAGTTAAAAGAACTCAGGACATTTAACCCAGAGTATTGAACCCCCAGAACAACAGAAAGAGACATGATAGCTATCTTTAATAAATGAAGATACCATATGGACCCAGAGGGCAAAGGCATTTCAGCCCTCTGTCATGTAATTTATATTGTAGTATGATGGTAAAAACTAATGTAAGCTGCCCACCTGGAGTATTACATACAGAAGTAATAGTTTACTTATCACTGTTTGTGTTGAAGTATAGGTTGGATTTCCCTTCTGGTGGTTTGTAACATAAACTGCCATTAAAAATTTTCAATGGTAATCACAAGTCTTATATTTTATGATTACAGTAATTTTTTTCTTGCTTATACCTTATTTGCCTGTCCTAGGAACAATTCAAGTCTGTGCTAGACATATGTTGTTCTAGAGAAAATTCAGGATATAATAATGCACAAGATAAATATGGACACTGGGTAACATAATCAGAACTTAGCAGTAGGATTCTTTTGTTTGCTCTGGCTACACCCTTTGACTTCACAAAAATTTTATTTGGCAGATCAAAAAACAACTTTGGCCTCAAGAATAACAGCTATTAACTCCTGGAAGACCTAAGTAAAAGCTTGGTTTCTTTGGTCCAGAATTTCCCGATTCCCAGCAAATTGAACTTTGCTGGTGTTTATTAACTGGTTCTGCTCATTCAGTTTTTCGTTCAGTTTCTAATGACCACTGTTGACCTTGATTAAACCTTCCCAGGATTTTATTTATGCTCTGCCTTAATCAATTCACATCTCCAATAATGACCTGTTAATGACCTAAGACTGCTGTGACTTTGATTTCATTTAGTGCCAGATATAAAGGCTAGTTTTTATCTTCCACCACAGGCTAGAGAGTTGAAGAGATAGATGGAGACACTTGACAGTCTCTTATTTTAGGTAGGGCCTAGGCATTTCTTTAAGCAAATTGTGACTTTTAGGTTAAAAAATTCTTGCTGCAGGGGCACTAACAATGAAATAAAAACACATAAAAAAAAGACTTTTTAAAAAATTACTAAGAAATGGGGGCAGGGTAGGGAGCAATAATTATGGGAAAATCTTTAATAGTATTAGGCTAATTGATCCTTAATTGACTTGGTTTTAGGAGGAATAATCATTGGGTAAATTGTGAATTAACTTTAGGCAAAAGGTTTTAAATGAATTCCTCTGTCCTCATTTTAACTATTTCTTATCCTTATATACATTTTCTAAATTGTGGAAGGAATTTTTCCACCATTTTTCACAGTTGACCTTGCAATGAGTATTGGCATTATATTATTACCTCTGAATCTCCTTGTTATCTTCTTAAGCCAAATACTCTGCACCCAAGATGGTGAACCTATGTCACAGATGCTAAAGATGGCCCACAGAGACCTCTCTGTGGGCACATGTCACCCACCAGTTAGTTACTAGAAAGGCAGAGGGACTATGATAGAGCTACTCCCTTCCCCTTCTCCACAGTGCTTCCCTGCTCCTCTGCCCCATAATCCAGACCAATGGAAGTGCTTACTCTCTCCCTTAGGTGGAGTGCTCAGGCCACCCCCTCTTTTTTTTTCTCCCCTGTCTGATGTAAGGCACAGCACTGGATCTCTAAAAAGTTCACCATCACTGCTCTATGCTATACTATTGTATTTGCAAGTACCTGGATTGTTATGCCTGGCACTGAGATCTTTTAAGGAAGTCAGTCTTTGCTTTTCTTTTTATCATCAGTGCTTAGTGTAATATAGTATCGGACACATAGTAGGCATTTAATAAATGCTTATTGATTTAATTTAATAAATGATCATTATTGTTTGGTTGATGTCTTAGCCATCAGTTCATAGATTTCTATGTTAATATCTCTTTGTCCTATGATGCTGTGTTATTTCTAATTTATTCTTTTTTGGAAAAGATGTGTAAAATTTTGTTGATATATTTCAGTATTTAGTTGAATTCTATCAAGTCTCTGTAATTGCTCCAATATCCTCAATGTATCTATGATCTAATTAATGAAGGTATTCCTTCTAATGATTCTGAACAAAATCATTCAGGAGTTCTCAGACTGTATGACTTTCTATAGTTCTCTACAGTAAATTCACAATATCTCGACTTGACAAGGAAATCATTCCCATTCCTACCTATGTATTCTATTCTGTGTGTCTGTTGATTTTTCCTTTCTTTCACTATGGAAATGGCTCACCATTTTCTTCTGGTCATAGATTTCTCTGATCATATCTTTTATACTGCTTCTTCACAATTCATTACTTGTAAAAATCTGTTTCTGCCCACCATGCACCTCCTTATTTCTCTTCAGATTATCTTCAACTTCATTTCTTTAAACACTAATATATTTTATGACTTGAAAGACTACAACACAATTAGAAGAATATTTATGTTAATTTTTTTTCAGGAAGAAACTTAAAACAATGAAAAGCTATGTAGAATTTCTTAAAAATAATATAGCCCATTCTTTCCCCTATCCTACTGTGAATTCCCATTTATATTTATATCATATTTATGTACCACATATTAAAATCATTGCTTTTGTAGTTTGCTAATGGATATTTAGACCTTGATCCCATGAGTATAATTTCTATCCCTTTCCACAGTAATAATGTCTTACACTGGGGGCAGCTAGGTATCTCAGTGGATGGAGAGCCAACCCTAGAAACAGGAGGTCCACGGTTGAAATCTGGATTCAAACACTTCAAGCTGTGGGACTCTGGGCAAGTCATTTAATCCCCATTTTCCAGCATTTACCATTCTTCTAGTTAAAACTTACATATGATATTGATTCTAAGATGGAGGGTAAGGGTTTAAAAAAATAATGTCATTAACAATGACTCTTGTAAAAATGTTTTTCTAATGTAGAGTTTCTGTAGAAACAATTAATGACCATATTAGTCTATATTATTTAGCATCTCTATCCCTTCTTTCTATGCTATTTATTTCTTAACTGAAGCCATGATCCAGAAAGCTGAATCTCATTCTCTTCTATACTCATCTTAGTAAGTGGTTCACTTCCCATATTCTATTTTGTCTTCTTCTTTCATTCACCAGCAGCAAGAAGAAACAAATAAACATTTATTAACTACTTACATGTTATAATTGTGCTTGGTTCTGGGTATACAAATATAAAGAATGCAATGATTCCTACCCTGAGGGAGATTATATTCCGACAAGAGAAATAATAATCACAACAACATGCTAAATAAATATCGTGAGAATAAATATAAACAAAAAATAATTAAATACAAAAGTTTGGCAGGCAGAGCAATAACAGTGTGGTAGAGGAGTCAGAAAAGGTGATAGTACTTAAACTACTTTTTGATGGAAGAGTGGTATTCTAATAAGAAATCATGAGGAAGGAATGCTCTCCAAGCACAGAAGATAGTCCAAAGGCAGGGAGACTAGAAATGTAATATCATGAGTGAGGAATAGTGAGTTCACTTTAGCTATAACTTGAAGTGTTAGATTCTCATATGTAAATGAGATTGTGAAGATGACTGAGAACAGATTATAAATGGGTTTTAGAACTAAGGGAATGAATTTATATTTTATCCTAGAAGCAGACACGAGTTTATTGAATAGGTAAGATTACCACTTAAATAAAATCCCTGTGATGACTATATGGAAGAGAGCATGGGTAGGGGGAAATTTTTGAAGTGAGACATAAATTCTAAGGATGCAAAGGCAATAATCTAGGAAAGGGGTAAAAATGGTCCCAAACCAAGGTGTGAATAGAGAAGATCAATAGAGGTAGAAACAGCAATATTTGGCAGTTGATGTCAAATGAGGGGTAGTGAAGCCAGGATTACTTTGAGATTATTGGATTATGACTTGGAAAATTGGAATAATGGTGATACCTTTGACAGAAATAGAGAAATTTAGAAGAGGGGTGGATTGGGGGGAAAGATAGTGTCTTTGGACACATCAAGTTTAAAATATCTATGAAACATACAAATTGAAATGTCCAACAGGCAGTTTGTGATAGGGAACTGAAGCTCAGGGCAGAGACTGGGTCTGAGTAAATAAATACGAGCCACTGCATAGAAACCGTCATTTAACCCATGGGAGTATATGAGTTCACCATGAGAGAATATATCTTGAGTAAGGAAAAGGACATTGAATAGCAAGGAGACTGAAGAGTGTTGAGGATAGGAAGAGGTAAATTAGGAGAAAGTATTGAGTGAAAATTCAGAGATCAATATTGAAGAGAGCAATCTCAAAAGCAGCAGAGAGATTAAGATGGTCTCTGTATTGGAGAATGCATAAGTAAACAAAGTATGGTATAGTAAATAAACTAATAGTTTTGTAGAAAGGAAGTCAGTTAAGTGGTGAAGTGGATAGTGTGCCAGGTTTGGAGTATTTCAAATCTAGCCTCAATGCTAGATTTCCCTTCCTACCTGTAGGGTTCTGGGAAAGTCACTTAACACTTTTTGCCTCGATTTCCTCAAAGATCAAATGAGCTGAGGAAGGAAAAGGCAGACCACATCTTTGCTAAGAAAACCCCTGCCAGTGTCATGAAGAGTCAGAGACATTTGAAAACTACTGAACAGATCTGTATTGTAAATGTAGACCTCACATTCTATATCTGAATGCCAGCTGAATTTACTCCAGTTTCTGCAGATTGGTGGATATTTATTGGGCCTAGAGAATGCCAGTTAAGAGAATGGTTCTTTCTTTCTTCCAAATGACTAAAGCCAATATCTTCTGTTGTGTATCCCTGTGTGTCTCCTCCTCACTTCCAACCATCCCTGTTACTAACTGCCACACACTACAGCATTAAGAATCCCAGTTTTTATTGGGTCCCAAAGTACTCTCCTATTGCATTTGCTATCTTTGTTATATAGTTTTTCAAGTCTTAAATACATTATAAGATGCCTTTTAATACACCAACTGCCTGATGTACACAGTCACTTAAATCATCAAAGAGCCATTAGTTCTCCTGTAAAAATTTCAAGTTTATCATCATTTTCATATTATCACCATCCTTTTCTTTTTCTTATGCAAAATGTACTATAATAGTAAAAATAAATCCTACCCTCAAAGAGCTTTTTATCTAGCACTAAATGAGGTGAGCATTTAAATATTGAGAACTAAACCTACAAATGAAAAAAAAATGAATGTGGAAAACTTTAAGAAGAGATCATGGGACATACCAAAACAGACTGTTGAATCTCTCCTGGTAGAAGATTTTGTGATGCATTTTAAGACTTTCTAGGCTATTTTAAGTGTTGTCTTATCTTCTGTATGAAATTAAAAGGTAAGCCTAGGTGATTTTTTAAGTTTTAAAATCCATATGAACAGCAATTGAACATGGTTCAGTAGGTCCTGAGAGACAGGCAAACCTATCATGGTAACCAAGAAAATGGCTGATATTTTTTTTATCAATATGACCCGTCCTATAAGGATGTTTAGAATTTACTCAACACTTTTCTGACAGAACGTGAGAAAAAAAAAAGATAATCTCTAATGTTAACAAGTTCCAGGGGCATAATATGGCACAATGTCCAGCTAGAGATCCTGAATGGGATTATAACAGCCCCGATGACCATTTACAATTAAATCATGTAGGGAGGCCATTATAATATCAATGGGAGAATGCTTCAAGGATATGGAAGCATGAACAAAATTTGAATGTCTTCAACAATCCAAGGATGAGACAGCCTCACAATTCATAGATAAGCTCATTGAGCTTGGGGGTCAGTACCTAGACCTTGATATGTCTAAAGACAAAGATATTAAACAAATAAAGAGACGTTTTGTCAACAACTCTTACAAGGTGATCCACAATTATTTTAAGACACATTGCCCACAGTGGCCTCAGATGGACCTTGAAGAGTTGAGGAACATTGCTTCTTATGTCTTTAAAGACCCAAAAGAAAAACAGGAATAGACTAATAATGTCATAGAAACCTTGAAAAAAGAAATCAAATCTTTAAAGGATAGGTTTGATAAACAAGATAAAGGGCATGATGCTCAACCCCTCTCCACAAATCTAACTATCAATCCCTTATCTGCCATTTCTGTCAGAAGAAGAGCCACATAATAATGAACTATAGGAATTTTTCCCTTGCAATGAGGAACTATACCCACTGGAGAAATTCTTATAGGAACAATTATAGGCATGATAATTATAATGGTGATTTCAGAAATTGTAACTTTAGGACTGATAATAATAATTCTAGGAACATAAATCAGGCACCTGACAACTCATACCAAATGAACCACTCAGGGTGCTACAGCCCCTCAGGGGGGAGCCCACCCAAGGAACTACCCAAAGATTATGAAGGTGTATGGAGGGGGGTTGGAGCACAGGAATCAGAGGATACAACCTTTGATTTGCCAGACCCTGATGTCTTACTGCCTGTTGTCCCTATCCACTGCCTCCCTCCCATTGATAAGCCCTATGTAACATTAAAGGTTGCTAACACATATTATGATTGTCTTTTGGAAACTAGAGCTTCCCAGTCTGTGTCAAAGAGTACACCTGATTTGGATTGTAGTTCCATTGACTCAATTAATGTCATGGAGGTATCAGGGACACCCCTAAAGGTTCCCAAACTTTCCCTTAAAATAGTGTCTATAGGACACCTTAGTGTAGAACACTCTTTCCTCTTAAAGCCTGTCTCCCCTATACATTTTCTAGGGAGAGGCTTTTTATGCAAGCTTAGAGCCATAATAACTTGTTCTCCAGATGACTCTATGACACTGGAATTGCCAGAGGAATCCTTAAGTTTACTCCCCGTACTTCTTTCAGATGCTCATGAAACAAAGGAGACTCCTATTTTTGAGATCCCAACCAATATACCTGAGTCTTTCTGGGCCACATCATCTTCTGATGTTGGCCTACTTAAATTGGCAGTCCCTGTCTAAATTCAAACAAAATCAAGCACCCCTCCTTTCATTCCTCAATGACCTCTTTTGAAGGAGGTAATTTTTAGATCTGAAAATTTGTCTTTATTTTTTACAAAATGGAATCCAGGAGGTTTAAAAGGCAATATACCAGAAGGCTTAAGTGGAGTAGAATTGGGTGGTCATTCAAAGCACTCAAGGAATATGGTAATATAAATATCTGAAAAGCATCTTTTGGAATAAATATTCAAAACAAAATACATAACTCATTCCAAACTAAAAATTGAGCTTCATAGCACATTTTCCTGAACAGAAAATATTCAAGAGTTTAATATTTGTGAAATCTCTCTAAAGCCCTGAAAGCTTTTCCCTCAGTTAGTGTGAATTTTAAAACTATTCCACCCTAATCAGACCATTCTTTAGAGGATCTGATTTAGCTACTTCCTGATCAATAACAATGGAGATGCTTGGAATAACAGAATCAGGTCTTGGAAAACCCACATCCTCCACCATACTCAATTTAACAAGATTTTGAAAGGTCTGCATAAAACTCAAGATTTAATTATCTGAGGAGTTGGTCTTCAAGAGACATATGCAAAAAAGGAAAGACCTTTGGGCTGTCCTAAGTCAAGCTAAGTCCTCATTGGTACACATGAGACACAGAAAAGTGATGTAAAAACATCCATATAAGGCCAATCAGTTTCTGCCTCACTTTCTTTTCCTGGAGAGATGACTCTGGCTGGCAGCAGCATGCTAAACCTGGTGAGTTTGCCCTGGAAGGTGATTTCAGGTTTGGGCATCTTAGCTAAGCCTCTTTAGAGGTCAAGCTTATTCTTTCCTCCTTCACATTCAAACCCTTACTTTCTAGATCTCCTATCTTCCTGCCTCATACTAGCCCCTTCCTTCCTCCTTCTTCTTAAAATCTTCTCTACTATATAAATTAAATCACCATAAAATTTGGCAGCTGACTTGGGTATTTTATTATTTGGGATTCACCCTTTACATTAGTTACATTAGAAGACTTGCCTTTGACAGAATTCCTTCCTTTTCACACATGGGAAAGTATTACAGAGGTCAACTGTTAAAAACAGACAATATGTTGAACACCCAACAAAGCCCAAAATACAAAGCAGCTGAAGTGGCCACAGTTTACATTTAATAGTTGTCTCCTCTGCTGACAACTTCTTTGCATGTTGGGTGTAAGATTCTTGAGAGCCCCTGTAATAAATTCACTGATTGACCAGGGCATTAAAATTCCTTGCAAATCTCAATACAATACGTCCTTCCTGCCTTTTAAAAAGCCAAAACTGTTGCCAGATGGCAAGCATCTCTATCAGTTTGTCCAGGATTTGAGAGCTGTGAACAATCACGTTATAAAGAGATACCCTATTGTAACCAAGGAATAATGTTCTAAATTGACGAAATAAACTAATTCAAATGGAATAAAAAAAGAGACACCCTGTAGTTTCCAACATAAATACCATTATTTCTTCTATTCCTAGTATAGCTACATACTTTACTATAGTAGACTTATGCTCAGCTTTTTTTTTTTCCTATACCTATACATGAGAACTCTGGGCATATCTTTGCTTTCATTTGGAAGGGCTAAAATAGTCATGGGCTCATTTCCCTCAGGAATTCATGAACAGCCCTACCTGGTTCACACAATTCTTTACTGCTGCTAGAGATGCCGTAAAATTTAAATACAGCCATTTAATTCAGTATATGGATGATTTGCTATTGGCCTCATCAAATGCTGAAGCATGCCAAGAGGATAGCAAGCATCTCCTCTTAGAGCTACATAAGAGAGACCACAAGGTCTTCAAAGACAGTGGTGTCTCCTCGAGGTACAATATTTAGGATTCATTTTAACTCCTGGATCCTGTTTGATTTCTCCCAAGTGTATTGAAAATATCCAAAAGTTAAGTGCTCCTACTACTGAAAAGCAATTGAGGGCAATTCTTGGAGCAACAGGATTTTGTTGGAAGTTCTTATGAACAATCCTTTTGGAGAATCTTTTGAAGCTCTCTGGAGAAGGGAAGCTCTTGAAAGACAATCTCTAAGGAGGTCTCGCTGGAGCTCCTCTGAGGGGACTCTGTCCCTCTGGAGACTCTTGAGAGAGGCCCTTTGAAACAGTCTCTGGCTGGAAGGCTCTTTGAGGAGGACTCTGGCTGGAACTCTCTCTGAGGAGACTCTGTCACCAGAATCCTTGCTTAGACAGACCTTGTGGTGAGTGATAAAAGACTGACTGACTGATATCTCTCTCTTAAGACTCAGGTCTAGGCCATGTTGGCTTAAAGCCCTTCATACTTATTTCCTTTTTCTCTCTTTCTCTCTTTTTCTTTAATT
Organism: Monodelphis domestica; assembly: GCF_027887165.1. Taxonomy (NCBI): domain Eukaryota; kingdom Metazoa; phylum Chordata; class Mammalia; order Didelphimorphia; family Didelphidae; genus Monodelphis; species Monodelphis domestica. Next base: position 125,564,344 of record NC_077234.1, on the reverse strand, counting down.
CCTCATTGTATATTTAATTAAATTCTCTATAAAACCCAGTTGACTTGGGTATATTCATAATTGGGAATATTTCCCTGGCGACCACCTTATATTTGATTTAAAACCAAGACACTGTAGTGAAACATATTTTCTGCAGTCACAATTTACTCACTCACTCTTATATCTACTACAATTTATATCTTCAACCATTTTACTCACTTACAATTAATACCCTTAACTCTTTTAACTGCCACAGTTTATGGCATACAACTATTTTAAATATAACAGTTTAAGGCTCACCACTATTTTAATTATAACAAAGTGGATCCCTTGCTATGGGGAAATCACTAAGCCCTTTGTAGCACTCATGAAAAACTCTGTCCCTGAACCACTTAAATTGGAAACAGAACACCTAACAGCTCTTTCAAATTTAAAACAAGCTATCCTGTCTGCCCTTGGTCTAGGCATCCCAAATTATGATAAACCATTTACCTTGTATGCTCATGAACAGAAAGGGGTAGCTTCAGGTGTTCTAACTCAACTTTTGGGACCTGCTCAATGCCAAGTAGCCTATTATTCAGCCCAGCTTGACCCAGTAGCTTCCAGTGCACCACCATGCCTTAGAGGAGTGTCTGCCAGAGTTTTTTTGGTAACCAAATCTGCCGATCTGGTATTGGGAACCCCCTGACCATAATGTGCCCACACAAGGTTGAGGCATTGTTATTAAGGAATAGGACACAGGCATTTACTGACCAAAGGATTATTAGATATGAGATAATCCTATTAAATAAATAATGAACATATCACACTAAAACTCTGTGGAGTTCTTAATCCTGGAATTTTACTTCTTGATTTGCCAACTTCTGGAGAAACTTTAAATGACTGTACATCTTTAGGGTTCATTGTTGATAAAGCTCATAATGATATACTGGACACTCCTTTGGATAATTCAGAGTTAATATTACTTAAAGATTGTTCTGCATTTATGAGGGATGGTGTGTGCTATATAGGAGCTGTAGGAGGTACTGAATTTGAAATTCTGTGATCAGTTTCCTTATCTTCAAATGTAGGCACACTGGGTGAAGAACTCATAGCTTTGAAACATGTCTGTATCATTGCAAAGGATAAAGGAGTCACAATTTATACAGACTCTTGCTATGCCTATGACATATGTCACACTGTTGGCATTATTTCAGAGGGGATTCTTAATATCAGTTTTAAAGTGTATTGCCAATGCAAACCTTATTACTGAACTTCTTTCTGCCATCCAGATCCCTAAAGGTATAGCTGTCATTCACTGTTCTGTACATACAGGTAGTACTGACCCTGTCTCCAGGGGAAATTGCTAAGCATATATCGCAGGCAAACTAGCATCTTTAGAAGGAACTGAATTAATTATGCCACTAACAATTACTGATGACTTGGATCCATCCCTTTCCTATAATCATAGGGAAATAGGGAGATGCTATTTGGACATCCAACTATTCAAGCACAGCCATTTACCCCTACTTATACCTCATTGTTAGGAGGGGATACAACCATTGCTACACATATTAGACAATTACAAACAAAATTGCAAGAACTCCATGGCTCTGGAGCTGCTGTTCAAGCAGGCCGCATAGATTTCTTGCTCCATGTTTTAAACTGAGGCTATCGTGTGTACATAAAGAATTTCAAATGTCCTGGGTCAACTGAACCCACTTATGATGGACATTTCCAAGTCCTACTAACTAATAACCATAAAAAAATGGAGAGAGGGACTTGTGGATTCATTGTAGCCATCTGTAAAATGAATACCTTTTGTTGATGATGAATAATTGCTGGCACTGATTGCATTTGACTGTTGAGTGTGATTACATTCTTTATTGCTGAATTTGTACTATTTCATTGCACTTTATTTGGTTGATCCTTGTATTTGCACAAATTGCCTTGTAGGGCAACACATATACTACCTCAAAGAAGAAAATCTGTATTAGTGACCTATATTGACCTGATGTGCCTTTTGTAACATTTTGTGCCTTTACTAAATTTTTTTGTATTTCCTTGAATGTATCATTATTTTATTTACCTCATTTGCATTCACATTGTGGATCATAGTAAGTCAAAGAGGAAATTAATTTTATTTTTTTTAAACTAGTCTCTATACTTTAATTCTATAATTGTGAAATATACACAATTTAACATGTTTTTTCTCTCCTTCTTTTCTCATTTTTTGCCTTTAAAACACACATCACTAGTATTAAAAAGTTTTTCTTTAACTACTTTTACTTTTTGCAATAGCATAACCTAAGATTCCCATTTACCTAACATATAAAGCATACCCAAAAAGCTTTGGACTAAGGCAACATACCACGAGTTATTTAAATATTCTGAGACTTTTGCTCAATGATTATGTCTAATCAAAGGAGAAACAGACCACAGAGAATCATAGAACTTGACTTGCAAAATGCCAAACAAGCACAAAAAAGGTAAAAGATACCAAGCCATTCCTATGGGGATTGATGACATTATGCACAAAAAGCACAATGGCTTGATCATGTGTGAGCCCCGAAGTTGTGGCTGTTTAACATGCGTTAAATGCAGGACTTCCTTGTACCACATTCTATATCAAGCATGTAATATCAATTGTTCTGATTCCATTATCCCGAAAAAGCAAAGCAAAGGGGGTTGAACCAGGGAATTCGATTTCCCATTTCTCTCGAGATCTAGTCTCTTTTTCTATTTTCCCTCATGATGTGACAACTTACTGTAGTCCTGGCTCCTAAATTGGGTTAGTGAATGATTATTGTTGCACGCTTATGGGACATAGATCGCTAAAAGAACCTGTTGTGAATTGTGATATTTTCCTTTTTTCTTTTTTCCTTCTTTCCAGAATTTTTTTAAGTTTCTTTTTATATTTTGTATTTCACTCAGATGTTATTTTTAAAAAAATTTCTTTGACTTCTTTAATGTTTTTGACACTTGATTCATATGCCTTATGACTCAATCATGTATCCCTGTGTAATTCCTATGTGTATCCATGCATCCTCTTCAGGGAGGTAATGTATTATTATTTTCCTCAGGGGGGAGGTTATTGTTGTGAACCTTTATTTGAATTTGAGCCTAATTTAGAACAAGAAGCTACCTCCCAGAATCTAGAAGGTTCCATGAAAATGCCTACAGAGACCACATGTTACACCAGAAGATCCAAATTGAAGTTTGAGAACTTTGAACTTTGGGAGGTTTGAATGCTTTTGTTTTGAATGTGCGCTCTTATGCCAAAGGGGATTGCCCCCTAATTGCCTTTGTATCAATGCAAGTATTTTTAGTTTTGTTAATTTTCATATTTCTTTTCCTTTAATCCGCAAATTATTGTAAATTCCCTTTAAAAACTATAATATTTGTATATACCTCTAGTTCAAGTTATAAGTTTCTTTTGTTTTCATGATCCATTGGGGAGACTGGTCTCCCTAAGGATCACAGGGAGAATGTATTATTTAGAATATGTACCCCCCAAACTACATTTCCCACAATCCCCTTTTCCTTTTCCTGTTATGTGTCATTGGTTAATTTGGTATTCAGTTATGAGTTCCTCCATACTGGCTCTCTCTCCTGGAAGCTCTCTCTGGCTTGGACTGGCATGGAGGAAGGGAGTGGCCTTCTTTCTGTGGAATTAACTTTCCCTTTGCTCTAAGTTGATTTTAATAATTAGTATTAAAATAATACTTGGAGTATCAGATATTAATTTTAATCTTTACAAATACTATCACTCAATTAAATCTTCTTTATGAAATGACCACAAATTACATTTTTTAAAAAATAACCCTTCCCTTCTGTCTTGGAGTCAATATTGTGTATTGGCCCAGGGCCACATAGCTGGGAAGTGTCTAAGTCCAGGTTTGAAGCTAGGACCTCCCATCTCTACGCCTGGCTCTCACTCCACTGAGCTACCCAGCTGCCTTCACGAATTACATTTAAAAAAATACTTTCTCACAACAATCCTTTGATGTAGGTCGTGCACATATTAATAATCTCTTTCTATAGATGAAGAAACTGAGGTTCATAGAGGTTCATTGACTTGACCAGGAAGGCAATGTACTACAGAAGCTTGAGGACTCTGGCTAGTCCTCCTGTGACTAAAGGAAGACTAATGTTGCTCCTAGGGTATTCTAAATAGGAGACAGCCTTCAACCAGAGGGGAATTTATTTTAAAATTGTGTTTGGAATCCTGACTTGGATCTCCACAAAGAGGGAGGACATATTGGAAAGTATTCAATGTACATTGTGGATCAAGGACAGCACAAGTATTTATTTCCTACATGAAAGGAATGCAGACACAAAACACTCACATGCACACAATAACCAAAAGACTTAAAAGAGGATTCAGTAATTTAACTTAGTTATAACTATGGTTATACTACCCATGGCAGTTGATACTTAAATGTCACAGGAACATAAAGCTATTTTCAGAACTTCTGAATGGACAATATTACACTTTAGCTCAGTTCTGCAATATCTCCCTTAGAGCAAATATTTTTGGCGAACTGGGCCATGGATCAGGCTCATCCTTTTGTTGTCAGTTATTTGTTCTAAGGGTTGGAATAGTTTCTAGGAACTTAGAATCTTGAAGCTAGAAATTTTGTACCAATGTATTCAGGATCTCCAAAACTCTTAAACTCACAATGCTGCCTCCAAGTCTGAATCTGTCTGTATCAGAATTATTACTCATCAATTTAAGGTCAGTAAGGAACAACCACAGAAAAGGGGTTTCCAAAATAGAAGATATAGACTCAAACCCAGGCTCAAAATTATTGAGATATGCTCTTATTGTTCCAGTCTTTCAGTAAGGTAAAGTTTATTCCACATGCTCTTTGAATTAGTGACCCTGGACTTTTTTGCTGTTCCTCTCACTAGACAGTCCATCCTGATTCCATTTATTTTCAATGACTCTCCCATGAGCCTGGAATTTTTCCTTTCTTGTCTGTCTCCTGGCTTCCTGACTTCTAAAAGTATCCTCTGGAAGAAGCCTTTCCTGGTCCACGTGATTGTTCATATCTTGCCTCTGAGATTATCTCCAATTTATTCTGTGTATATTATATTTAGATATAGTTTTCCTTTTATATTCTCCAATAGATTATAGGTTTCTTGAAGGCAAGGACTATTTTCCCTTTCATAATATCTCCAGCTCTTAGTACAGTTCTTGGGTGGCACATACTAGATCCTTAATAAATGCTTGTTGACAATGACATATGCTTAAGTTTCATTTGCTTACCAGTTTTTCATTTTTACTGGTCTTAGAAGAAGGGAATTCCCATCCTCCACTCTCTCTCCAAAAGAGCTACTTGCCACATGGGAAGTTCAAGGAATAATAGAGTCAAAGGCAAAGTCATGCCCTTATAAAAGTTCCACTTAATTAATAACAATAACCTTATATAGTGCCTACTGTACCTACTCTTCCCCTTGCCTCTTTCTCCCCCCCCCCCTTACCTGTTACTGTTCCTAATAGGTAACTAAATTACACTACGACTCAAATTTCTATGACACATGTAATAGAGAGCTCCATGCAAACAGACACTTGCAGGATTTTAGATAATATTGATCACAAGGATTGAAGAAACAAGGGGATGGAAAAATTATAAAGAAAATAAATGTGGGCCATCCTTCTTCCTTTTCTTGATCTGGTGAAAGGTAAAAGAATATGAAGGTGAATGATCCTTGTTTGGTGTTTTTGGCTTGCCCACATCCCTGAACCATTTATTTTCCCTCCTTGTCCCTCCCCCCCTCTCCCCCCATACACACAATTTCCTATCTCTATGGCCAGAGCTTGCTCAGGCATTCTGAAGAATAGAGATGAACACACTCCCTGACCTCTTTAAAACCTTTTCACAATACCCTTGGGGGTCACAACCCAGAGTCTGAGAAACACTGGTTTAAGCTATATTTTCCTGGCTTGTTGATGAGTGTGTCATGTGGGACAGAATCAAAAGCAATCCTGAAGTAAAGATATATGACATCTATTGCTTTCTTGCTATCCATAGGGTCCATCGCTCTGTCATAGGAGGCTATTAGATTGGTCCTAGATGATTTGTGTTCTACAGACTCATGTTGGTTATTACCTTGTGATCTTAGTGTTTGCAAATGGATTTTTTGATGATTTCCTTCAGTATCTTCACATGTATTGAAGTTAAGCTGATTGGTCTATAATTTCTGGCATTGTGTGAGTTTTAAAGCCCTACACTTGTCATTTTTTCGCCTCTGAGTACATGTCCCACTCTTGTAGGTTCTCAAAATTATGAGTTCAGTGGTAACTCATTACCTGCTACAGAATGCATGTCACAAGCCCTATTAAGTTGAACATAGAAAACTAAAGCAATTAGCAGATGGCCCTCCTTCATTTTGGTTTAACTTTTGTTCCAATTTACGGGTTGGAACCCCTGTTCTTTTGAGGATGCAACTAAACCCCACCCTTTGATTGAAATAAGAACAAGGCCTGGGGCTTATCTGTGTTATGGGAGATGCCTGCTCACTCTTGGAGAATGCCAGAAACCTTGTGGCTCCCTGGAACCTGGAAGACACTTGCCTTTTGTCTCATGTGACTCTTGGCCTCTGGGAATCTGGTCTCTGTCCAGGATAGAGGTCAAGTCCATCAAATCTGGGGAACTGAGAAAGTGATGTCACTGAAAGATGTAAGCTTGGGTCCAGAAATGAAGGGGCCCTCTTTTGCCTACAACCAAGGAGAGAGGTGGCTGTTAGAAAAGAGCCAGAGAGTGAGCTCTGGCTAGGGGAGCCCCAGCATGCTTCATGTCTATGTGGGAAGGAGGCTTGTGAAGGGAATAATCAGTCACAAGAGGCTGGTACCTTTTCTTTCTCTGACCTGCTTTTTATTAGTTATTAAATAATTATAAGCCAAGGTATACGCTCCAAAGAATTTTAATCATAAATAATGTCTAATTTTCAATCACAGTCTTTTTAAAAACTGAAACAATAAACAAATACTAGTACTAGTGAGTGATTTGCCAAAAGTTAAGTGCCAAAGACTTTTCTCCATTTGACATCCTTCTCTAAATCATTCTTCTGGGTATCTGTCATCACCTCCCAAGCAGATTCCTCCCACCACTGAAGCCCAGTGGCTATTCTCAGTCAAAAACAGTGGCATGAAATACCCTGGGCAAAGGGACTGAAGAGGATTCAAGCTGGAAATCAAAAGGATGGAAGCAAGATAGCCCTTCCCTCAACGACCTCAGATGGTCAGTCCTTACATTTGGAGAATTTGTAGTTGATTTACTGAAATGAGAGCTGATGAAAGCAAATGGTCTTTCAACTTGAAATTCAAGACATTTTTTCAAAAAGAATCCTCATTGCATTGTAATTTAAAAAGTAAGTAGTGGGCAGCTAGGTGTCCAGTAGATAGAATGCCAGGTCTAAAGTCAGGAAGATTCATTCTCCTGAGTTCAAATCTTGCTTCAAATGCTTACTAGCTATATGAATCTGGGCAAGTCACTTAACCCTGCTTGCCTCAGTTTCCTTATCTGTAAAATGAGTAGAGAAAGAAATGGCAAACCACTCTAGGATTTTTGCTAAGAAAACCCCAAATAGGGTCCTGAAGAGTCAGGGGCTGAACAACCCAGTAAGTGTAGGTGCTTCAAGGTCTATAATGAGAAGCTGATTCCTTTTGCTTTTTTCTAACCTTTCTCCCTTAGATGGCTAAAAGGGAGTCCCTATATTTGTATTTGTAAAATTTTGCTTTATTTCCCCAAACTGTAGCATATTCTACTGCTAAAGTTGACTGACTTTCTAATATTATCTAGAAATTTTCTTTTCCTTCTAAAATAGTAAATATTTTCCTCCTGTATGTAGGAAACCTCAGTGGTTCTCATTTTTATTCTAGGCTACATATATGCTTTTGGCATAGTCTATATATATATACATATATATATATATATAGAGAGAGAGACATGTATTTATAAAATATGTATATTATGTATGTATGTATTCATAAATATTTCTATGTGTGTGTGTGTGTGTGTGTGTGTGTGTGTACTTGTAAAAGTCAGGATAATATAAGGAAGGATTTGAGGTGAAGGGTGACACTTCCCAGTGACCCCACTTAGCCTTTTGTAATCTTACTTCTTCTGCTCCCTCCTAATTCATCATTTCATTTGCATGACAGATTCTAAAGGCTGGGGAGGGGGGGGGGAAGCTACCTAGGTAATCCTTTATATTTAGCTGGAAGATAAGACAGGAAAAATGGATAGGGTATTTGAGAACACAGGTTAGCAATGTAGAATTTATAGTGCTTTAATGGGGATTTTAAACTCTAAGTCAGATAGAAGCTTGGGACAAGGACAAGCTTGCAAACTTTCTCCCTCTCAAGAAGAACTTGGATTCCAAGATAGTGTAAGTGCCTGGGGCTATAATTAGCTGACTGGCTAGTCTCCATTCCAAAAATGTATGGCCCCTAGGGACCAACAATTTGGCAATGGACAGAAGCCTCTCCTTATGGAAAAAAAGTAATACCAGAGTCAGGTATGTGAAGCATGTTTTTATGACTAAAAGAGCTGAAGTTTAGCCTCTGGGTTAGAGAAGAGATAAGAGTCTACTCAGGCTCTTAAGGAGAAAATATATCTGGGGACTATGGCTGAATCCCAGTAGGTGGCAGCAAACTCAGGGGGCTCCAGAGCTAGGGCATTGTGCCTAGCAAGAGAGATGCAGTGCTGGACCCAGTCAGGACTAGTGTTGACTGATGGGAACATCAGGTGGGGGGCAGCTGCTAATGTACATCAATAGAAGAGATTGACAGCACCATATCATTAGAAATTATGGTACTAGGGAAGCTGGGTGGCTCAGTGAAAAGAGAGTCAAATCTAGAGATGAGAGATCCTGGGTTCAAATCTAGTCTCAGACACTTCCTAGCTAGGTGACCCTGGTCAATATCTAGCCTTTGTCAATTTTCTGCCTTGAAACCAATGTTTAGTATTGATTCTAAGACAGAAGAGAAAGATTTAAAAAATAAATTAAAATTAAATTAAAAAACAGATTTTTTAAAATTGTGGGAGTCCACATGTGTGGAATTTCCTGTGTGGTATAATGGAAAGAGTAGAAGTATTGGAAGTAAACAGGATTGGAATTCAAATCTGACCTGAGCTTACTAGTTGGTTGAGTTACATCATTTGGGTCTGCTTCATCTTTAAAATGAGAAAAAGAGCACCCATCTCCTAACAAGGATTGCAAGAGGATAAAATTAGATAAAATGTGTTCCTGTTTTTTAATAAATGCTTACCTTCTGTCTTAGCATCAATTCTAAGACCAAAGATCAGCAAGGACTAGGCAATCAAGGCCTGGAGTTGGAAAGACCTGAGTTCAAATATGGCTTCATACACTTACTTGCTATGTGACCCTGGGCAAATCATTTGACCCTGCTTGCCTCAGTTTCTTCATCTTTAAAATGAACTAGAGGAGGAAATAGCAAAACACTTCAATATTTTCACTGAGAAAAGTCCAAGTAGGGTCATGAAAAATCAGACATGACTGAAATGACTGAACAACAAAAAATTATAAACCACAAATCCTAGCTATTTGTATTATTTTACATGGGTCCCAGCCCTTCTGTCTATGCATGGAGAACATTTATAAGTGAAGGTATTTGAATTAGAGTATTTCTCCAGGTTATGGTAGATAGGGTCTTATTGCTAATTTCTTGCTGTACAATTTCAATAAATACCTTTCTAAAATTTCAATAAACTCCTCTTTTGAATTAATTTTGTCCTCTGGTTAATCAATGAAATAAATGTATTGGGAGCTCAGAGGCTATAACCTGGGTAGTGTGTGCATGTGTGTACATGTGTGTACATGTGTGTATACATGCAAACATTCTCATGAATTTTTCTGTTCTTGGTTCATTCAAAATGCAACATAGGATGCTTGAAGATGTAGATAGGGCTGAACACAGAGTCTTCAGTTTGAATCTTACTTCAGAGGCACTCGTTAGCAATTTGAACCCAAGGCCAATCACTTTATCTCTTTAACTCAATTTCTTCATCTAAAAATGGGGAGAATAGGAGTGTCTTCCTAATAAAGTTGTAATGAGGATAAATTAAGATAATATATGAAGTATTTTGAAAATCTTAAAGTCTTAAAGTGCCATATAAATATCAGATTCATCTCATTTATTAGATTATTCTTGGTTAATTCATTCTACCTTTTTTAAGGGGTTCACATAGAAACAATCCTGGGAAAGTCAGTATTCTGCTATTCTGTTATTCTACTATTCTATATGTTCTATCATAATAGAACATAAAGTAATTATTATCTGTGATATCAGAAAAGTATTTGGACATAAGCTCATCTTTTCAGCTCACTGAAAATATCTTTCAGTAGTAGACAAGATAAAAGCTACTCAGCAGATCTATAGTTAAAGCATTTGTTAAATGCTTACTATAAGCCAGGTACTAACCCAGATGCTGAGGATACAAATATAAGCATGGAAGACAGTCTCTGTCTTTGGGGAGCTTATGAAGGATGAAGAATTGAATGAATAAATAAAATATTTTTAATTTTCTGATGCTCTTATTTTTCATCCTAGAATCAATACTGTGTATTGGTTCCAGCACAGAAGAAAGATAAAGGGCTAGGCAATGGGGGTTAAGTGACTTGCCCAGAGTAATTAGGAAGTATGTGAGATCAAATTTGAACTCAGGACCTACTGTCTTTAGGCTTGACTCTCACTCCACTGAGCTTCCCCCAACTAAAACACTATGCTAACCACTATAGATATAATTAGAAAAGTAAAGCAATTCTTTCTGTCAAGGAGCTCATATTCTAATGGGGATAGACAATTTATAAAAGGGAGCTAAAATGGAGGAGAAAATATAAGACACAATCATTTGAAGATGACTAGGATGTAAGGTGGAGGAGAATAATAGCTATCTAAAATCATGAGCAAATATTATCTATAAGGAAGGTGAATTAGAGACCTTTCCAATAAGATGAGGGATAAATTAAGGATGTGTATTACCACCACTATTATTTAACATAGTACTATAAATGATAGTTCTATTAAAATTATAATTCATTTCCAAGATTCTTTTTTTTATATTTTGAGTCCCAGATTCTCTTTCTCACTCTTTCCCTCCCCAAACCACCAAGAAGGTAAACAATGTAACAATTACATATGTGAAATCATGCAGAGCATTTCCATATTAGTCATATTGTAAAAAAAATGAAAACAGAAATAAAGAAAACAGGAAAATTAATTGCACTCAGAGTTTATCAGTTCTTTCTGGAAGTAGATAGCATTTTTTTTATCATAAGTTCTGTGGAATTATCTTGTATAATGGTATGGATCAGAGTAGTCATGTCTTTCATAATTGATCTTCATTACCCTAATTCTGTTAGTGTACACAATCTCCTCATTCTTCTCATTTTACCTTGGATCAATTCATGTAGATCTTGTTATTTTTTTCTGAAAACACCTTCCTTTTCATTTCTTAGAGTTGTAAGAATTTATAATTATGTTTTTATGCTAATATGAGAATTCTAAAATAATTTTGTGGTTGCCAAATTAAAAATATTATAGCTGTGGAAAGGAAACTAGACTAACAGTTGGTGGGGGAAGGGGCAACTGGGAGTGGCAGTTGGGTCTTGTGACTAGCACTTCCTTACTGCTGGGGTGGGACTTGCTTCCTGGGGTTGGAGGAGAGAGGAGCTTGTTCAACCCAGTCTGGTGTGGTGTGCCTCTACTTGTTCTTCCCAAAGACACAGGCTTCTGAAGATTAGAACTGTTCTTGTTTGCTTTCTGTCCACTGCTAAGATTCTGAATTAGACAAAGCAGGACTGATATAGAGTAGACGGGAGTGGGACAAACCCTCTGCCAGCCTCTGGGGCCTGGCCTCAATTCTGAAGCTGAGGGAAAAACTCCAATCCCAACTGGTTATTAACTTTATATTATTTGAATTCGCAGTCAGATAAGTGGACTATCTTTTCTGGTCACAGAGGGAGCTGAACTTCAGTTCAGTCATTCCAGGACAAACAGTCCTTATTGGACCCCTGCTGCTTCCTCTCAGCAGAGGGCATCTCTCTCCTTTGCTTCACTAAGCAATATTCCCTCTCTCCCCTCAACTCCTCATTACCCCCATACAAACCACCCATTATCCCCCATTTTTCCAATCCTACATTTTCCTTTCCCAATAAATATTACATAGCTTAAGTCAAAATGACTTTTAGTAGCTTTATTTACAAAGACATGGGCTGAGTGATAATGGGGAAATGTAAGAAGAAGGTAGAGAAATTGTCTAGCCTATCATCCTAAATATTGCTCCAGTGTTCATCTCAGCCCCAGAAGGGCTTGGTAACCTTCAGCTAGAAGACCCAGTGTTGTCTTCAGCAAGGGTTCCACCAATGCAGTCTCTTCCTGGAAATGAAGGCCTTTCCAGAACCAACCTCTCCAGAAGCCAGGAAAGGAAAGCTGGCTACTCACCAGCAAGTCAACACAGGAATCCCAAAGTCAAAGTCCCCAGGAGAAGTCCTCCAAAAAATCAGTCCAAAGCCAAGATCCGAAAGCAAAGGACAAGAAGTTCAGGACTTTTTTTCCCTTTTTTTTGATTTTGGGGCTGTCAGTCTCCCCTCTTGGAACCTTGTCAGATCTCTTGGTATAGTCTCTAGGGGAGGAATGTTAGCTTCCCTGTCCTCTGAAGGCTTTAGATCAGATTAAGTTCAGCTGGGTTGGGCTGTATGTGCTCTGAGGCCGAAGACTCCTGGAAGGCTGGAGCTGTCCAGGCTCTCTCCAGTTCTCTCCAGCTGCTTCTCAGCTGGAGGCAAGGTACCCCGGTGCCTTTGCCCACCCTGTGGTTCTTGTCCTTGTGGGAGGCCCTTCACGCTAGGGGGGGGAGGGGTCCTGACCTCCCTGAGGTCTGAGGAATCCTGATGGGATTGTGTTCAACTGGGTTGGTCTGGATGTGCCCTGAGGCAAAAACCTCTGCTGAGACTGGAGCCAGATGGAATGACCCAGCCACGGGGCACCCAGGTCTCTCCCTGGCTGCCTCCCTGCTGCCTGAGCTGGACGCTCCAAGCCCGGCTCCCCGCTGCTCACAAGATAGACCCTCCAAACCAGCACATTTTCCTGCCCAGAGGTTCCCCCTGCTGCTGGGGGCTCAGTGCTCTGGGTTAAGGGGGAGGGGTCCTGGGACCTTCCTTCTGCCTTCCCCTTAGACCTGAGTGTTCTAGGATTCTGGCTTTGGGGGGGGTGTACCTTTTGATTTGAGTCCAGAAGGAGGGTTCCCTGGCTCTGTCCTGTTGTTAAGTATGAATTTTAGTCCCCTAGGAGCATTCAGTTTGTAATCGGTAAGGAAGGGTTTTCAGAGGTCTAAACTTTGCTGCTTCTAAGCCACCATCTTGACTCTACCTCCCCAGGATGTTTTATAGTTCTTTTTCCATGCCACTTCCTGTCTGTTCTCCACTTTATGGGAACCAACTGCAGTCTTTCAATTTGCCTAGCACCGCCTGGAGGTGGTCAATAGCATCTGGAATTGTCACACACCCTGGCAAGTAACTTGTGAATTCTCTTGCTTAGTGTTAAATAGAGGGTGTTTATGTTTTTGATTGATTAACTTAAAAGTTGCTGATTGATAGACAAACAAAGTTTGATTCACTTTGCACAGAGTAAAAAAAATACTGCATCTCAATCACATGCTACAACTTGTTCAGTCATTCTGTAACTGATGATCATTTCCTCAATTTCTGATTCTTTGACACCACAAAAGGAGGTGCTATAAACATTTTGTACATATAAATCCTTTACCATTTTCATTGATTTCTTTGGAATGAATTGAGAGCCAGGCCTAGAGACAGGAGGTCCTAGGTTCAGATCTGGCCTCAGATACTTTCCAGCTGGGTGACCCTGGGCAAGTCACTTAACCCCCATTGCCTAGCCCTTACCACTCTTCTGCCTTGGAGCCAATACACAGTATTGACTCCAAGATGGAAGGTAAGGGTTAAAAAAAAAAGAAATTCAGAAGCTACTCGAGTAAAGTGGCATACAAGAGAATATGATCCTGAGGTACTGAAAGGAAGTATTTGTATGTTTGTTCTTGCCATATCTTTGAAATAAATATCCCTTTATAAAAATAGTTTATATTAAGTAAAATGAAACCAGTAGTCACTGGTCCCTTAAAAAGGGAGAGGTGGGAGCTCAAAGCAATGATAAAGAAAAGAGATATACACAAAACCCTCAGTGTACACAAGAAACCACAGGGAAAATGTAGCCTGCCTGATCTCAAATGATACCAGAGTACACTTGTCATGAAAGGATCTAGAAGATACAATACTCAGTTGTCTAAATAGATGTGTATAACACTGTCTCTTACATTATTAAGTTACACAAATAAATTTAATATAATCAAAATGAGAATGAAACAGGTACCTGGAAAGAAAACTTTTTACAGCAAGTTTCTGTAATAAGGCTATATAAGAAACTGATTAAAATTCTTAAAAATAAAAGCCATTATCCTATAGAAAAATCATCAAAGAATGTGAATATTCAGCTTCAAAGGAAAGTCATCCAAGTTGTCAATAACCATATAAAAATGTTCCAAATCAATTGTACCAATGAAAATTAACACAACCCTGAAGTTTCTTCTCACACTCATTGGTAAAGATGAGATTAAAAAAATGGAAAATAACAAATGTTTGAGAAGCAGTGGTAAGACAGGGACTCTGAAGCACTCACTATTGGTGAAGCTATAAATTGGTATAGCCAATATGGGAAACAATTTGGAACTATGTCCAATAGTTATTAAACTGTGCATGCCTTTTGATCCAGCTGTAGTGCTACAAGGACAATATGCCAAAGAGATCAAGGAAAACAGATTAATATATGAAAGTGTTTCTTGACAATATGTTGGTGATTTCTACACAAGAGCTGGCCCTTTGATAAGATTATCTAGGAGAAAGCTAAGGCAGTTTATGCCAAAGGACTGACTGTCATTCTAAACTCAATGTTCAATGTGATGAACACATTCAGATGAATTAATAGCTCTATAGCATTAGTTTTATTATATTCTCTTGACAGGTAAAATCGGCAACAAATCTAGAAATACAAAACAAAAAATCTGTTAAATTTTTCAAAATTTAGCGCTCAACATCCTAAGGAAGCTATAAAAAACAAAGTACTTCCTCATCAAAAAGGATTGTGAATATTAATGATCTAAGAGCATATGATAAACAGGAAAAACTTATAACTGGTTATGGCATATATATGTACATATATACATATATATATATATAATTTCACAAAGTAATATTAAATGCTAAATGGTAGATGCCAATAGATTTGTTAAGTGTAGCCAAAACTTTATTTCCAGATAGTACCTATGAAATAGCTAATACATGAGTGATATTAAAAGGTACTCCATAAGCAAAATCCATATGAATTCAAAAAATATGTTGTCAACAAAGCAGCAAATAGTGAGTAATGTTGACTTTTTTTCCTATAAAAATATAGTTTTATGATGGCATTTCAAGATAAGTACTTTGTTGCTAGAAATTATATACAAGTTATATTTAAAGAGCCTGGTCTTATTGATTAATTCAGTCTATTCAATGGAATTATAAAAATGGTACAACATATTCCAGCAAGGTACAAAAATTTAGCCTTTCTTGGATACTTGGAAAGAAATGATCAAGTTGCAAGAATTATACATTACAAACTCACTATACATTATAGCCTAAAGACATGATAAATCTTCATGCTCTACCTTGAATAGAGGCCCCGAAATAAACTTGAGAATTCAATAAGGCAGCTATATTAATACTAAAACATCATTATACAAGGAGTTATTACTTACTACTGTCATACATATCACTGATCCATAAAAATTTAAGAATATTTTTCATAAATCAGCAGAATCAGGAGAACATTGTGCACAGGAACAGCAATATAGAGGAATGATCAACTGTGTTAGACTTAGCTACTCTTAATACAATGATGCAGGATAATTCTGAGGGACTTATGATAAAGAATGCTATCCACCTCCAGAAAAAGAACTGTTGAAGTCAGAATGCAGATAAAAGCATGTAATTTTTTATGTAAGTTTATTTGGGTTTTTGTCTTGGGGTTTTGGTTTCATATGATTATTCTCTTACAAAAATAAACAAAATGGAAATCGATTTTGCATGATAACATATATAGATATAGATATAGATATATATACATATTACCAAATTGAATTAGTTGATAGCTCCAGGAGGGGGAGGGAAAGGAAGGAGGTAGAAAATATGGATCATATAACTTCAGAAAATTTATGTGGAAATTTGTTGTAACATATAATTGTTACAAAAATAAAAATAATCAAATTTCCAAAAAAAGAATATTTTTCAGAGACATTAACATGGAAAGGGAGGAGACTGGGAGGTAGAATGATTTAGAAGTCCACCTAACACTATATGTGAGGAAGTATCACTTACAGTTTGATTCTGAGCAGAGAAAAGTGATTGAGTAAGAGATATTTTAGAGGTAGAATCAATAAAATTGGTTAACTCATGGTTATGAAGCATAAGAGAAAAAGATGGATTTAGTCCATCAATTGGGGAATGGCTGAACAAGTTCTCATATATGATTGTAATGAGATACTTTTTATTGTACTGCAAGAAATGATGAAAAGAATGATTTCAGAAAAATCCTGGAAAGACTTACATGAACTGACGTAAAATGAAATGAACAGAACCAGAAGAACCTTCTATACAGTAACAACACTACATGATGAACAAGGGTGAATGATGTAACTATTCTCAGCAATACAGCACTCTCAAAAACTTATCATGAAAAATACCATCCACCTCCAGAGAAAGAACTGATGAAGTCTGAACAGACAAAAACATACTATATTTCACTTTATTTTTTGTTGTTGTTAAAGATCTTTTTCACAAAATGACCAATATGGAAAAAATGTTTTCCATGATTGTAGAAGTAAAATCTGTTGATTGTTTACTGCCTCAAGGGAAGAGAAGGGAAGGGAAGATATGATGTAAGGAGAGAATTTGGAACTAAAAATGTTTGAATTAATATTAAATTTTAATTTTATATGTAATTACTGAAAAATAAAATGTCCTTTTAAAAAAGAATGATTAAGATTTTAATTTGTCAACTAATTGTCAACCTCAATAGAAATAGAGAAGTACAGGTGGTAATATCAATCTTGGAGTACAGGATATGTTTAGAGGAGTAATGATTGCTGACCCACTTGCCATCTGCCAAAATGCTAAGGTTGCAGTGGAATACCAGGGCCCCAGCAGAAGAAACAACAAAATCACAGAGCTTTAGAGCAATAACCTACCCAGACCCCATCACCACAGAAAGGTGCCCAATACTGTCTTAAGGATATGTGTTTATCTTACATGATATAGAATATCATCTGTTGGACTGAGGATAAATTTTAAATGTAACAGAAATCAAAGTGAAGTTTCAAATGAGACATTACTGAGTTTAAGTGGCATCTTGTACTCTAACAATTTGGAGTGATATCTGTCATTTTGATAAGTTTGATACAAAATGTGGCAATGAAAGAAAAATCTGGAAATCAGGAAGGAAGGATTAAAAGCACTATTCTTTTTTTTATTTTGCTAGTCTAATTGCTGTAAGTACAGAGATTTCCCTTCCCTGGTTCTTAATCAACATTAGAACTTCAGTTCTCAAAAAAGGCTTGTTTGAACCCCTTCTTTTCACAAAGCATAGCTCCTTTCAATAGAAGATCAATGACCATAATCTACAGAATGGAAATGGATTGGATTGACAGTAAACTGTCAGAATCCATACAGCACCTTTGTGTATAAAGCAGGATATACTGAAGTTGGAATTGGCTATCCTGAAAGTTAGACTTCTCTAAATACAGGATGAATGTCTGTTTATGGTTTCATGAGCCCATTGGCATTTTCCCTGAAATGACCAACATTAGAGCCACGTGAACTCTGTGAAATTGCCTTGGTAGTCATTCTCTTCTTTTATTCTCAGTAATGATTACAAAAATGTGCTCCTGTTGAGAAAATGCATGTAACAATGTCTCACTAAATTTGAAGAGGGCAGTAGTTGAGAGAAATACTTTTTCTTCAAGTCATTCAGAAACTCAAATGAACAAGCATTAACTTATTTTCATAGGCATTTTGGGTGTGACAATCTTTTAAAGTTATTATTGTTATTATTGTTATTGTCATTATTTATAAGGTGGAATCCTGCTAAATATTTGGAAGCTGGAATAAAAACTGTCATGGTCCATGAGATGATAAAAGCAATATAATATTCCAATATAATGTAAGTTAACATTGTTGGCATGGTTTAGAATATTGTTTGCTGAAGACTTCTATGCATTAACTAGAAGTTGATAGTAGTTTACTTAAAAAGATCAGAAGGATAACATATATTTTTTTCAAATTTTTCAGATTAGTTTGATCTCAGATGCCATATTTAATAATGGAATTACATTGCCACCTCCAATGAAGTTATTTTAGTAAATCTAATTATTAATGCATTAGTGGAGAGCCATCTCAGAGTAGAAAATTGGAAGGTATTAGATCTATTCCCTCAAACATGATACAAGTTTATCCTGAATAACGAAGGCGCCCATACAACTTGTACCAATGATAATATTAATTTATCATGGCTAACCTTTTTGTAAATTTGTAAACACCACTGCAATATCATTTGGTGAAATGACCTGGGCTAGTTTCTTTATTATAACTCCTGCCAGAGTTTTCACACAAATGACTTTTGACATTGTTTTCATTTTTAAAAGTGCTTCTTTGATATTAAGTGGGAAATAGTTAAAGGGCATCCAGGTCAAACACTTCATTTTACAGGTGAGGAAATGGAGACCCTTAGAGTTTAAGTGACTTATCCCAAGTTACACAGATAGCTAATGACAAATGTGGGATTAGAACCAAAATTCTCTGATTCCAAATCCAATGCTTCTCTCACAATCCACACAGGTTTAACTGCCACCTCCCCCTACAAAATTCACAATGTTTCTGTGTAGATCTACTTTGGCTCAACAGAGTCTGCCAATTTCCCAAAACACCCTGGCTCAAGTTCCCATTGAGTGTTGATTCATTGGCTCCAAAGGAAGCCCTGCAAGGCAACGCCATATATAGCGCATTAACACCATAGACAAGCATATGGCAGTATTTGCAATGAAAATGCAACACAGAAAAGAAATGGTTCATCTTCTTCCAACTTTTATTGGGCAAATCCTCATTCAAATAGTAAAGCAAACATTTGTTACACAGAAGATCTCATTTACAGATCTCTTCTGTAACAGAAATTCAGTACAGTTCTATTGGAGGGTTTGTTTATTTTTTGTGTACTGAGGAGAGCCAATTACTGAGATAACTGAAAGACAAGGGCAAAAATATGTCCTTCAGAAAAGCTGCTACTAAATTAATCTGAAGTCCATTAATACCGCAGACATTGAGCTAACTTATTTCCCTCTTGAAATCATAACAAGGAGAGAATAGTATGTATGTATGTATATATATGTGTATTCATAGATGCATATATATATACACACACATATCTCTATCTGTATTATTTCTTGGCATAAAAGATGTACTTATATGTGGATTTGATATAGATAAAAATACTTGAAAGAAAGTTTTATATATATTAGATAGATTGCTGGTCTAGGAATTAGAAAGACCTGGGTACAAGGCAAGGATTTGAATATATAAGTTGAATGAACCTGGTGAGTCACTTAAGCTCTCCATGCCCCAAGGTAACTTTCTAAATTTCAGAGTAGATGCTGAATACCTTAATCCAAAGGAGAAACTCTAAAATAACCCTAATTCAAGATATCTTGGAATCCCTTGAGGAACTTTACCTCTATACTCAATTTTCCATTTATTAATTCATCTTCAATAACTTTAAGGATGACTTTATGGCATATGTATATTGTTCTAAGATTACATCCTTCTGTATCTACAGTCTCATTCTGATACCACATCATGGAATACATTCTTAAAGACTATAGCATTTGACTATAAACTCTGGCCAAGGATTCTGATATGAGTGATGTGATGAATGTTTTTTCATCTTAGGAAAAACTAAGCTAAGATCAAAAAATATTATCATGTTGGTTATAAGGCAGTAAACTTTTCTGCCATAGCAACCTTGAAGTCCAGCCTAGAGAAATTGTGACCCGAGTTGATGGAAGAGCGCCTATACCAATCTTAACTCTTTGAAGTATAGAAGTGCTTAATAGTTCTTCTCCTTTAAGATATTCACCCTTTAAACTATTGTTTTCTAATTCATTCTCTGAGGAGTGTAAGCAGATATATGCCCAAAGAGATTCATAAAAACTTTCCATACCCTGGATTTATATCTTAATATTCATGATGGTAAGGCTTGCATCTAGTGATTTTATACTCAAATGATTTTGTTTCATATTATTTAAATAGTATTTATCACAGTCTTCTGTTGAAACTACTTTACTTTATCAAATTTAACAAGATAATGAGTAAAGCTATATTCTGGATACATTATTTTTTAAAATATTAAGTAAAAGGGAGTCAGTATGGTGTATTATTAACAAGATTGGACTTGAAATCAGGAGAGAATGGCACAGGTTTCCAAATTGTAACTTCACCATCTATTAGTTCTATGACCTGGAGAAAGTCACTTAATTTCTCTTGGTTTTGGGTACCTCTTATGAAAACTGGAGAAAATGACAATTACTCTACATTTCTATGTCTATACATCTACAATAATTGGAAGCTTTATGAAAATATATAAAATATTTTATATGTGTGTATATATATATTTTAAATGCTATTTATTATTAATAAAGCAGCTTGGTCATACAGTGGATAGACTGCTTGAGAGTGTCAGGAACACATAAGTTCTAATCTGACCTCAGACACTACTATAGCTTATGTTTTCTCTTCTGTGAAAAGTGGATAATAATAGTAACAACCTCAGAATGCTGTTGTGAGGATCAGTTGAGTATCAAATGAAAAGTCTTTTGCCAGCTTCAAAGTACCATATAAATGGTGTTCCCCATACTACTAATGACAGGCCATTGTGGTAAAGTATAATGAGACCTGGGTCCAGGGTCAGAAGATCTGAAATTAAAGTCAAATGACATATGTTGAAATCCTAGATTTACCAGCTATATAACTTTTGGTAAATCATTTAACTTCTTTGCCTCAGTTTCCACACATGAAAAATGAGTAATAATATACTTGTATGGCCTACTTCATGATGTTGCAAAATTGCAAAGGAATAATTTGTGGAGAGGTCATTGTAAAGTACAAAATAAATATTATCTATTATTACTATATAGATACAACTTTTCATGACTCACAGTGCTTAAATGATTATATTTGTTTTCTTATTCTTCATCATATTTTTCTACTTTATAGGCATACAGAAACTTTTTTTTAATTTAAAATCTTTTTTCCATGATTACACGATTCTTGATGTTTCCCACCTCTCTTCCCTCCCTTCTCCTGGAGCTGAAAAGCAATCCCACTGGGTTATACATGTTTCATTGTTCAAAACCTATTTCTATGTTAATCATATTTGCAATAGAGTGTTCTTCAAAACCCCAGTCATATCACCATTGAACCATGCCATCAATCATATGTTTTTCTTCAGTATTTCTACTCCCTCAATTCTATCTCTGGATGTTACTGTTCTCATAAGTTCCTCTGGATTGTCCTAGGTCATTGCTTTGATGCTAATAGAAAGTCTATTGCATTTGATTGTGCCATAATGCATCAGTCTCTGTATACGATATTCTCCTGGTTCTACTCATTTTGCTCTGTGTCAATTGCTGAGGTCTTTCCAGTTCACATGGAATTCCTCCAGTTCATCATTCCTTTCAGCACAATAGTAGTCCATCACCAATATATACCACAATTTGTTCAACTATCCCCCCACTTGATGGATACCCCCTCATTTCCAATTTGTTGCCATCACAAAGGGTACAGTTATAAATATTTCTGTACAAGCATTTTTCCTTATTATCTCTTTGGGGTACAAATCCAGCAATGGTATGGCTGGGTCAAAAGGTAGGCAGTCTTTTAAAGTACTTTGGACATAGTTCCAAATTGCCCTCCAAATGCTCAAGCATGCTTGGACCAATTCAGAACTCTACCAGCAGTGTATATTTTTTCCACATCCCCTCCAACATTTTTCACTTTCCTTTGCTGCCATATTGGCCAATCTGCTAGGTGTAAGATGGTAGCTAAGAGTCATATTGATTTGCATTTATCTAATCAGGAGGGATTTAAAACATTTTTTCATATGCTTATTGATAATTTTTATTTCTTCATCTGAAAACAAACATACAGAATCTTTAGATCTATGCATTTCTATAAGACACATCCATTAAAAAAATCTATATTTTAAACAAAGGAAGGAAGACAAGGTTTTCAGAACACTTGTCCTGTCCATTATAATTTGTTCCCTGATTTCTACTTTTTTCTGAGGTTTTTGTTATTAAGTCATTTTCAGTCATGTACAATTCTTCATGACCTCATTTTTTGGTGGCAAAGATTCTAGGATGGTTTGACATTTTCTTTTTCAGCTTATGTTGCAGAGGAAGAAATTAAGACAAACAGAATTAAGTGACTTGGCCAGAGCCACAAAGCTGATAAGTGTCCAAAGACTGATTTGAACTCAGGTTTTCCTGACTCCAAGTCCAATGCTGTATCCGTTGTGCCACCTAACTATTCTCCTTTGAGGTTACTTGATTCTACAACTTTAATAAAGGTCCAGAGATATATCTGAGTTCCTTACATATTTTGAGCAATATTTTAAATGGTGATTAACACATACTACTCTCATTAAAAATATTTCCAGCACATAATGTTCTCACATGAAAACTCTAATCATGTTGTTACAAAACAATTTTTCATTTTTATTTTTACTTCTTGACACAATGAGACATACTAGCAAGAACACCTTTGGGGGGTTACAGGATCATAGATCCAGACCATGAGAACCCCCTTATTTTACTGTTGGAAACACCTTTACAATAAGATTAATTGCCTTCTCCTATTCACAGAGTAATCATCTATGAGGGGATTTGAACCCAAGTCCTATGAATCTAAGGACTATGCTTTTTTTTCAAATATTCAAAGTGAGTTTGGCTCACTTCTCACCTCTTCTTAGCTGAATGTCTCTGGGTAAATCATTTCTTTTCTCTAGTTGTCTGTTTTGGGGAGTACTATGCTTTTTATAATATTTATGTTTATGGACATGTGATAAAATGCTTCATTAATCTTAAGATTGAAAATGTGAGTTACTACTAGTTTATTTGAAATTTTTATTTAATTAGTCAATTTATAATATTTTTCCTTGGTTACAAGAATCATGCTCTTTCCTTTCTCGCCTCCCCCCCCCCCCCCCGCCCCTGTATCCAATGCACAATTCCACTGGGTTTTACATGTGTCTTTGATCAAAGCCTATTTCCATATTATTGATGTTTGCACTAGAGTGATCATTTAGAGACTTTATCCCCAATCATAGCCCCATCGACCCATGTGATCAAACAGTTGTTTTTCTTCTGTGTTTCTACTCTCACAGTTTTTCTTCTGAATGTGGATAGTGTTCTTATAAATCCCTCCAAATTGTTCTGGATCATTGCATTGCTACTAATAAAGAAGTCCATTGCATTCGATTGTACAATAGTATATCAGTCTCTGTGTATAATGTTATCCTGGTTCTCCTTTTGCTCTGCATCACTTCCTAGAGGTGATTCCAGTTCACATGGAATTCCTACAGTTCATTATTCCTTTGAGGAAAATAGCATTCTATCACCAACACATATCATAATTTGTTTAGCCATTCCCTAATCAGAGGGCATCTCCTCATTTTCCAATTTTTTGCCACCACAAAGAGCACAGCTATGAATATTCTTGTACAAGTCTTTTTCCTTATTAACTCTTTAGGGTATACATCCATCAGGGCTATGGCTGGATCAAAGGGCAGGCAGTCTTGTAGTGCCCTTTGGACATAGTTCCAAATTGCCCTCCAGATCTGTTGGATCAATTCACAACTCAACCAGCAATGAATTAATGTCCCAACTTTGTCACATCCCCTCCAACATTCATTACTTTCCTTTAATGTCATGTTAGCCAATCTGTATTCATCAATCTGAGATTCAATTTGTAATTAATTAATCAATTCCCCTAATTCTCACTCTTATTTTGCTTCTCTTCTCCCTCCCTTCTTATTCCCCTGTTGTTTTTCTTTAGGGTCTTTTAAGAGCACCCCCACACTCTCCTTCCCTTGTATTATTTTCCCCACCCCTACTAGTTGTCACAATTAAAATAGTTGTCTGCCATAAACTGTGGCAGTTAAAAGAGTTGGGGTCATAAACTGTAAGAGTTAAAATAGTGGAAGATATAAGCCAACATGGCCTAGATCTGAGTCTTAAGAGAGAGATATCAGTCAGTCAGTCTTTTATCACTCACCACAAGGTCTGTCTAAGCAAGGATTCTAGTGACAGAGTCTCCTCAGAGAGAGTTCCAGCCAGAGTCCTCCTCAAAGAGCCTTCCAGCCAGAGACTGTTTCAAAGGGCCTCTCTCAAGAGCCTCCAGAGGGACAGAGTCCCCTCAGAGGAGCTCCAGCGAGACCTCCTTAGAGATTGTCCTCCAAGAGCTTCCCTTCTCCAGAGCCTCTCTTAAGAGATCGTCCTCAAGCGATTCATCCAAAAGGATTCCTTTTAAGATATTCTGCTTTGTCTTATATAGGGGGTTTTCTCCTGTGTCACCTCCCCTAAGTTCTTCCATCTACCAATCACAGTAGACGTTTTCCAAAGGACTGTCCATCTGAATTCACTGCTGGGTTGACTAATCCCTTTAGTAAGTTTGAATCATAAAAAACTTCTGAATAAGTTTTCACCTCTTTGCTCCTGGCAAGTTTACAAGTTGCCTGACCTTTAATAGGTACTTAGCAATCCTTTGTATTACTTCTAAAAATAGGCATGGCTTAAAGAACTTTTTGCCTCATTATAAGTATGGGTTAAAGTACTTTCATTGTTTAGCAAGGAGTTCTCTCCCCCAAAGCAGTCCCAAGTACAGGTGGAGCAGAGGTCCTCCCATTTCTGATCCAAGTAGAGTTCTCACTGTCAAAATGGGGAATGTTCCCAGTAGGGAATTGTTCCAATGGAGAATTCCCCAATGTGGAAAATTTTAACATTCACAAGTCTGAACTTAAGATCAGAAAAGAATCAGAAGATTGAAAGTATTTTTCTCCCATTAGGTCGTCAACTGTTAAGATTAAAATTTAGGGGAAGCTGAGGCAAGATAGACTGAAGGCAGGTAGAAATTAGTTTCTCTATGCAAAGATTATTATATTTTAGAGGTTTATTAAAGATTAAGGATTAAAGAAAACACAGAATAAGAAACACGTACCTAGGCCAGAGAGGCCTAGACAAGGCCTCACCTACATTATGAAAAGAGCCATGTCTGCTCCAAAAAGGAAGTCCAAAAGAGACCGAAGCCTAGACAACCAGGTTTAAATACCTTCTTGTACTTGGCCCTCGTGAGAATTCAGTGAGATTACAGAGCATTCTGGGGATTGAAGTCCTGGATTCGTGTCTATTTTTTACACAATCTACAGTAAGTATGTAATTCCAGGAAGTGAGTGGGCTTCCAAGAAATGTAGTTTTTTTTTAGGGTAACAGATTTTCAATTATACAATTTATCTTGGCATTTCATCCTATGCAGTATAATTCTTCTAGCTAGCAAGGTGTTAATAACAATTTTTAAGAGTTACCAATATCCTATTTTCTTATAGGGATACAAATTATTTTAACTTATTGGGTCCCTTAAAAAAGAGTTTTTTTGTTTGTTTCTTTGTTTTTTTCCCCCTTTCTTAATTACATTTTGGTGATTCACTTGAGTTCTGTGTTTGGGCATCAAATTTTCTGTTTAAGTCTGGGCTTTTCTTTATGAATGCTTGGAAATCTTCTATTTTATTAAATGACCATACATTTCCCTGTAAGAATATGGTCAGTTTTACTGGGTAGTTGATTCTTGGTTGTAGACCTAGTTCCCTTGCTTTCTGGAGTCTCATATCCCATGCTTTCTGGTCCTTCAGTGTAGATGCAGTTAGATCTTGTGTTATCCTAACTATGATTCCATAGTAATTAAATGACTTCATCTTAGCAGCTTGTAATTTTTTTTCCTTGGTCTGGTAGTTCTTGAATTTGGCTATAATACTCCTGGGCATTGTCAGTTCTGAGTTAAATAAAGGAGGTGATCTGTGTATTCTTTCAAACTCCACTTTTCCCTTTTCATTTAGAATGTTGGGGCAGTTTCTTGGATAATTTCCTATGAAATGATGTCCTGGCTTTTCCTTTTGTCATGCTCTTCCAGTAGTCAAATAATTCTTAAATTATCTCTCCTCACTCTGTTTTCCAGGTATGTTATTTTGTGAATGAGGTGTTTCATATTTTCCTCAATTTTTTTCATTCTTTTGATTTTGTTTTATAGATTCTTGCTGCCTTGTGAAGTCATTTGCTTCTAGTTGTTGGATTCTAGTTTTTAAAGACTGAGTTTCATCCCTGACTTTTTGGTAATCCTTCTCCTTCTGGTGTAATTTTCTTTGGAGATCATCTTTCATCTTCTTTGCCTAATCTTTCATCTCCTTTGTCTCATTTTCAAACTGGTTAATTTTGGCTTTCAAGACAATATTTTCTGTTTCCAAATTACTTATTTTGTTTTTTTTTAATTCTTTTCCCAGTTGTCTTTAGCCTCTCTTAAAGTTTTTTTTTTAATTGTATTTTGAGTTCTTCCAAAGCCTGTGTCCAATTTACTGGAGTTTCTGTGTTTTTGCTTTGTGTT
Organism: Monodelphis domestica; assembly: GCF_027887165.1. NCBI lineage: Eukaryota > Metazoa > Chordata > Mammalia > Didelphimorphia > Didelphidae > Monodelphis > Monodelphis domestica. The sequence goes on along the minus strand of NC_077234.1, from coordinate 125,537,551 downwards.
CCTTGATCCTCCTCTGTTCCAATTGTTCTTTGTTCATTGCCTGGATAGAAGCTGCTGATTGCAATTTCTTTTTTCTTTTTCTGTTGTTTACTCATATTTTTTTTCCTTCTTTCCCCCTGTAATTGCCTGTAGTTTTGCTCCTTTGATTATGTGCTGGATTTGTGGTTTTGGGTTTTTCTGTCCTGAAGGGGATTCTTCTCTGCTCTGCTTATTGGTCAGGTTGAGCCCTGATGTCATATCTTCCCCAGCTAACAGCAGAAGCTGAGAAGGATCAAGGTTTCCCACCATGCTATCAAGGTTGTAGCCTTTGGCCTTTGAGCTTAATCAGCAAGGCTCTCAGAGCAGACTGAGGAAGGGGTGTTGGAGCTTTAACTTCCCTACCCTCTAAAGGCTTCTTATCTGCCTTATTGATAAGATTGAGCTAGGGAGGAGTTGATCTGCAAGGCTAGATGTGCCCTGAGGCCAAAACCTTGAGAAAAGGGTAAAAGGGGGTAATATGAAGTGTCGTTGCTGCAATTAGGCTGCCTTATCAGCTCTTCTCCTCTAGCTGGCTTCCTGCTGCCTGTGTTCAATGCCCTGAGCCTGGCACAGATGGGCCAGCAAGGACTCCCTCTGGGCTAGAACCCTTGCCTGCCCAGAGATTCCAGCAACTTCTGAAAGCTCAAAACTTTAGGGAGGGGGGCTGGGACCTTCCTTCTTCCTTCCCCTTAAACCTTAGTGTTCTAGAATTCAGGCTTTTTGAGGAGTGTACCTTTTAATCTGAGTCCAGCAGGAGGGTTCCCTAGCTCTGTTCTGTTGTTAGATTTTGTTTTCAGTCCCCTTGAAGCATTTTGTTTTTAATTTGGTGAGGAAGGGTTTTCAGAGGTCTGAACTTTTGCTATCTCTATGCCGCCATCTTGACTCCATCCCTCAGTTAGCACTATTAAAAGTGGCACACAGAGAATTTGGAATAGAGAATCTGGATTCAAGACACAATTCAGGCATTTAATATTTGGGCAAATCAGTTAAATATTCTATGGCTTAACTTTAAAATGAAGGCATTAGATTTCATTTATTCCTCCAAATCTAGATTGATGAGCACTGAATTTCCATTAAAATACTTTGTCATGGCATGGAGGTGATCCTACATCCTCCAAAGCAATTCTGTATATTGTAGGATGTGAAAAGTTCAACCAAGCTGGAAAGACATTGACTTTTTACCAAGAAGAAATTACTATTTTCATAGAGAATCATCACCATAGAGTAATTATTCAAGTCTTAAAACTTACAAACATTATCTATAAAGAGAAAAAGAGGTTTCCATCAGTGGAGATAATATCTATACCTAGTAAAATCCTTAATATTTGAATGATGCAAGAATATACATAACATATAAAGTATATGTATACACATGCCCACAAACATATATGAATATATAGTATACACATGTACACAAAATACATATATAAATATGTTTGTGTATATGTATATATGTATACACACACACACACAGGCAATTCTTCTGAAGCACTTATTTTGAAAATGTGAAACTGTTCCAACACAACTGATATCTCAGGGAACCATTTTATCTATTATGTGACATTTATTTTCACTTCTGTGAGATTGTTTTTTTCTCTGAGAAATAGAAAATGAAGCAGATGACCTGAGCTAATCCAAGCACAAAATGCTCACACCTCAAATATCTACCAGTTCTTTCAGTTGCCCTCATGTGTTATTCCATCAGGTTGGATAACGCCAGTTCACCATAACTCACAAGCTAAGTTCCATACCTACTTCTACAGGCAAACCTAAGACCTTTTTTATGGCAAAGAACATGTTTATTGTTTATCTTCCAGGGCAATGGAAGTGTGGGTTGAGAAGGGCTGGCAGCTCCTTATATCCTACTCCATCTTCCACCATGCCTGAGGGTCTAGCCTCTTTGCCCACAGTAAATTGACCTTGCCAGCTCGGGCCCAGTGGGAACGTGGGCACTGACTGAACAGCAGCTGGAGGCGCTGGGCATTGTCATTATTTATCATAGTAGTCATGTATTTTTAAAAACCATTTAATATACATAAAACTGTGCAACTCTTTTTAAAATTAAATTCCTATTCTTTTAAATGTGTCACTGATGACATTTTTTATTGTTATGCCTCTCACTCTATTTCCTCAATAAGTAGCCTCTGTGATTTTTATTGCATGATTTTCCATAGCATAGTGACTTAAAAAAAAAAAAAACAGGACCCTTACCTTGATGCTTAGAATTAATACTATGGATAGGTTCTAAAGCAGAAAAGAAGTAATGGCTTGGCAATAGGGGTTAAATGACTTAATAGCCAGGAAGTGTCTGAGGACAGGTTTGAACCCAGGACCTCCTGCCTCCAGGGCTGGCTCTCTATCCATTGAGCTACTCCATGTTAGCAAAGTTTAAGAAAATGTATAAAGCAGAACTGTTTCTATGTGTTTTTCCTTATATATGTATGTTCACATGCTTCTGAATCTAAAAGCTCTGCTAATTAAAACCTACTACCTTAAGAACATGGAAGGTTAAATCTTAATAGGGCTTCTTATGTTTCATTGTTTACTAATACTAACAACCAAAACAATAGATATTATAGAAAGGTGCTGTAAGGCTAAGTGAGAAGGGTTAGGGGAAAAGGCAAAAGTTGTCTCTAAAAGGGAGAAGGAGAATTTAGCCACAAACCCTGGGAAAAGATTCTAGAAGGATAAGGCATTGCAGAGGAGGATCTTGGGAGTTAACTGAGATTAATTGCCAATACACAACTGTCCTTTCCCTGAGCTAGAAGGGATCACACCTGCTCCATCAGCTCCTGTAATCTGACTAGTTTCATGGAGAAACTAGGAGGGTTTGGGTTTGGGAGATACCTAGGAGGAGATCTGAGTTTCCCTGTATTGCTATGGACAATTTGGCTAAGGTAAAGCAAAAGGTTTAACATCTGAGACATTGGGTTTTTACTTAAGAAGCCAACCCCAGACTTGGGCAAGGACTCAGTCCACTTTGTGAGTCCATTCTCACTAGCACCTTTTAGGAACAATTCAGGTTAGTAGATTAATAATTTGAGATTATTAGTATAAATAGTCAATCAGATGGGTTTTGGGGTTTAGAAAGATCAAGGAAGTGATAAGAAGGGTTTAAGAAAAACAGAAGGGCTTCCTCATGAGAGGAGTATAGAAAGTGGATGAATATAGTTTTGTAGAAACAGGGACCCTTTGGATCTTACCTATCATTTCCCTAACCTTAATAAGTAAAATAAACTTTTTTTTAATAGATTCTCTAGGGAATTGTGCTTCACTGGGCCTGGGAAGGTCCCTAGGTGGGTTTTTCATCACCAATTCATCTAAGACCTTCCCTATTCAAAGTATCTCTTTTTGGAGATACATTTCTTTTTCAGTGCAACTCTTACATGGTAGGTAGTCTATGTGCTACCTTCACAAAAGAATTTAAGCACATTTCCATAATCCCAGGAAAGTTAGTAATTTCTGTTCTCTTTTTCAAAGTATATTTCACCTTTGCAGCAACTTTTATATATTCCCCTTCTCTCCTTTGATATGACTACTGCTCTAGGACAGATCCTCACCACCTCATGTCTGAACTATTACAATAACCCATTAATGGACCTGTCTGCTTCAAATCTCTCCCCACTCTCTTCCATCCCCCATTTATCCAGCAAAGTCATTTTCACATTTGTGTCCCTATTATCCCCTCCACTCCTCTCCACTCTTAAACACAATCTCCATAACTTCTAGAATCAAATATAAAACCTTATCTATGGTTTTCAAAGTCCTTCATAACTTTTCCCCTCCCCTTGACCTTACTAGTCTTCTTATGACTTCTTATGATTTACTTCTCCCTCTTTGTACCCCTCACTACCCCTCATTGACCTTTTTGCTGTTCTCCAAACAGGGCACTCAGTCACTCAATCTCTCTCTCTCTCTCTCTCTCTCTCTCTCTCTCTCTCTCTCTCTCTCTCTCTCTCTCTCTCTCTCTCTCAGCTTTTCCTCTGGCTGTCCCTCATTTCAAGATCTCTCCCTCATTTCTGTCTCTTGGCTTTTCTGGCTTCCTTCAAGTCCCAGCTAAAGTGTCACTTTTTATAGGATTTATTTGTCAGACCCTTATAATTTCAATGCCTCCCTTCTTTTCTCTCTCTCCCCCACTATATAGAGCTTAGTTGTCCATGTTGTCTGTCCATTAGATTGTGAGTTCCTCAAAGTCAGAAATTATATTTTGACTTTTTTTGAACCTCCAGTACTTAGAACAGTGTCTGGTACTTAGGAGGTGCTAAATAAATGCTTAATGAATGATTGAAAATATTAAATATACATAAATAATTATATATATACATGTGTGTGTATAATCTAGAAGTCTACAGTGAAAATATTGCATCAATTTTTAGAGTAATCTACCTTTATGAATTGATCAACTTGGAAATAAAATGAGGACCTGGGAAATAATTTTATTTATTTTAGGTCAAAATAATTCTCTTGAAATATGAAGATAATGGATAATTATATTTTAGTTCCAGTTATCTGGATAACTATCTCAATTTTCTATTTTTGCTAGTGAAGATATTAGGAGTGTCTCATAGACATAATAAACCTTAAAAGGTTAATGAAAAAATATAAATATTAGAATAGATGAATTTTTTATACCCTTACCTCCCATCTT